>NW_028322232.1:16357685-16663981 GCF_059928025.1 Delphinapterus leucas
GGTTAGGGTTACGGAATGGGGACGGTTTAGGGTACAGTTTAGGGTACGACAACTGTTCAGGTTGAGTGTACGTGTTAGGGTACGTGTTAGTGTTAGCATACGGGTTCGGATTAGGGGACGGTTTAGGGTAAGGCTTCGGGTAAGGGTTAGGGTTAGGGTTAGGGTTAGGGTGAGGGGGACGGAGACGGTTTAGGGTACAGGTTAGTGTACGACAAATGTTTCGGGTGAGCGTACGTGTTAGGGTACGGTTTAGTGTTTGCGTACAGGTTAGGATTAGGTGACGGTTTAGTGTAAGGCTTCGGGTAAGGGTTAGAGTTAGGGTTAGGGTTAGGGTTAGGGTTAGGTGAGGGGGACGGTTTAGGGTACAGATTATGGTTCGACAACGGTTTAGGGTGAGCGTACGTGTTAGGGTACGGGTTAGTGTTAGCCTACGGGTTAGGATTAGGTGACGGGTTAGGGTAAGGCTTCGGGTAAGGGTTAGGTTTAGGGTTAGGTTTAGGGTTAGGGGACGGGACGGGAACGGTTTAGGGTACACGTTAGGGTACAACAATGGTTTAGGGTGTGCGTACGTGTTAGGGTACGGTTTAGTGTTAGCGTACGGTTTAGGATTAGGGGACGGGTTAGGGTAAGGCTTCCGGTAAGTGTTAGGTTTAGGGTTAGCGTTAGGGTTAGTGTACGGGGATGGTTTAATGTACAGGTTAGGGTACACAACGGTTTAGGTTGAGCGTACGTGTTAGGCTACGGGTTAGTGTTACCGTACGGGTTAGGATTAGGGGACGGGTTAGGGTACGGCTTTGGGTAAGTTTTAGGGTTGGGATTAGGGTTAGGGGACGGGGACGGAGACGCTTTAGGGTACAGGTTAGGGTACGACAACGGTTTAGAGTGAGCGTACGTGTTAGGGTACGTGTTAGTATTAGCGTACGGGTTAGGATTAGGGGACGGGTTGTGGTAAGGCTTCGGGTAAGGGTTAGGATTAAGGTTAGGGTTAGGGTTAGGGGACGGGGACGGTTTAGGGTACAGGTTAGGTTACACAACGGTTTAGGGTGAGCGTACGTGTTAGGGTACGGGTTAGTGTTAGCGTACGGGTTCGGATTAGGGGACAGGTTAGGATAAGGCTTCGAGTAAGTGTTAGGGTTAGGGTTATGGTTAGGGTTAGGGGACGGAGACGCTTTAGGGTACAGGTTAGGGTACGACAACGGTTTAGGTTGAGCGTACGTGTTTGGGTACGGTTTAGTGTTAGCGTACGGGTTAGGATTAGGGGACGGGTTAGTGTAAGGCTTCTGGTAAGGGTTAGAGTTAGGGCTAGGGTTAGGGTTCGGGTTAGGTGACGGGGACGGTTTAGGGTACAGGTTAGGGTACGACAACTGTTTAGGGTGAGCGTACGTGTTAGGGTACGGGTTAGTGTTAGCGTACGGTTAGGATTATGGGACGGGTTAGGGTAAGGCTTCGGGTAAGGATTAGGTTTAGGGTTAGGTTTACGGTTGGGGGACGGGGACGGGAACGGTTTAGGGTACAGTTTAGGGTACAACAACGGTTTAGGGTGAGCATACGTGTTAGGGTATCATTTAGTGTTAGCGTATGGGTTAGGATTAGGGGACGGATTAGGGTAAGGCTTCGAGTAAGGGCTAGGTTTAGGTAAGGGTTAGGGGTAGTGTACGGGGATGGTTTAGGGTACAGGTTATGGTACACAACGGTTTAGGTTGAACGTACGTGTTAGGGTACGGGTTAGTGTTAGGGTACGGGTTAGTGTTAGCGTACGGGTTAGGAATAAGGGATGGGTTAGGGTAAGGCTTCGGATAAGTTTTCGGGTTGGGGTTAGGGTTAGGGTTAGGGTTAGTGGACGGGGACGGTTTAGGGTACAGGTTAGGGTACGACAACGGTTTAGGGTGAGCGTACGTGTTTGGGTACGGGTTAGTGTTAGCGTACGGGTTAGGATTATGGGATGGGTTAGGGTAAGGCTTCAGGTAAGGGTCATTGTTAGGGTTAGGTTTAGGTTTAGGGAACGGGGAAGAGGACGGTTTAGGGTACACTTTAGTGTACGACAACAGTTTATGGTGAGCGTACGTGGTAGCGCACGTTTTAGTGTTAGCGTACGGGTTAGGATTAGGGGACGGGTTAGTGTAAGGCTTTGGGTAAGGGTTAGTGTTAGGGTTAGCGTTAGGGTTAGGGGATGGGGACGGGGACGGTTTAGGGTACAGGTTAGCATACGAAAACGGTTTAGGGTGAGTGTACGTGTTAGAGTACGGGTTAGTTTTAGCATACGGGTTCGGATTAGGGGACGGGTTAGGGTAAGGCTTCGGTTAAGGGTTAGGCTTAGGTTTAGGGTTAGGGTTAGGGGACGGGGACGGTTTAGGGTACAGGTTAGGGTACGACAACGGTTTAGGGTGAGCGTACGTGTTAGGGTACGGGTTAAGGTTAGCATACGTGTTCGGATTAGGGGACGGGTTAGCGTAAGGCTTAAGGTAAGGTTTAGGGTTAGGGTTAGGTTTAGGGTTAGGGTTTGGGGATGGGGACGGTTTAGGGTACAGGTTAGGGTACGACAACGGTTTAGGGTGAGCATACGTGTTACGGTATGGATTAGTGTTAGCGTACGGGTTAGGATTATGGGACAGGTTAGAGTAAGGTTTCGGGTAAGGGTTAGGGTTAGGTTTAGGGTTAGGGTTAGGGGACGGGGACGGGGACGGTTCAGGATACAGGTTAGCGTACGACAACGGTTTAGGATGACTGTACATGTTAGGGCACGGGTTAGTGTTAGCGTACGGGTTAGGATTAGGGAACGGTTTAGGGTAAGGCTTCGGGTAAGGGTTAGGGTTAGGGTTAGGGTTAGGGTTAGTGTTAGGTGACGGGGACGGTTTAGGGTACAGGTTAGTGTACGACAACGGTTTAGGGTGAGCGTACGTGTTAGGGTACGGGTTAGTGTTAGCCTACGGGTTAGGATTAGGGGACGGGTTAGGGTAAGGCTTCGGCTATGGGTTAGGGTTAGGGTTAGGGTTAGGGTTAGTGTTAGGGGACGGTGACAGGGACGGTTTAGGATACAGGTTAGGGTACAACAACGGTTTAGTGTGAGCGTACGTGTTGGGGTACGGGTTAGTTTTAGCATACGGGTTAGGATTAGGGAACGGTTTAGGGTAAGGCTTCGGGTAAGGTTTAGGATTAGCGTTAAGGTTAGGTTTAGGGTTAGGGGACGGGGACGGTTTAGGGTACAGGTTAGGGTACGACAACGGTTTAGGGTGAGCGTACGTGTTAGGTTACGGGTTAGTGTTAGTGTACTGGTTAGGATAAGGGGACGGGTTAGGGTAAGGCTTCGGTTAAAGGTTAGGATTAGGGTTAGTGTTAGGGGACAGTGACAGTTTAGGGTAGAGGTTAGGGTAAGACAACGGTTTAGCGTGAGTGTACGTGTTAGGGTACGGGTTATTGTTAGCGTACGGGTTAGGATTAGGGGACGGGTTAGTGTAAGGCTTCGTGTAAGTGTTAGGGTTAGGGTTAGGGTTAGGGGACGGTGACGGTTTAGGGTACAGGTTAGGGTACGACAACGGTTTAGGGTGAGCGTACATGTTAGGGTACGGGTTAGTGTTAGCGTCCATGTTAGGATTAGGGGACGGGTTAGGGCAAGGCTTCAGGTAAGGTTTAGGGTTAGGGTTAGGGTTAGGGTTAGGGTAAGGTACGGGGACGGTTTAGGGTACAGGTTAGGGTACAACAAGGGTTTAGTGTGAGCGTATGTGTTAGGGTACGTGTTAGTGTTAGCGTACGGGTTAGGATTAGGGACGGGTTAGGGTAAGGCTTCGCTTAATGGTTAGGGTTAGGGTTAGGGTTAGGGTTAGGGGACGGGGATTGTTTAGGGTACAGGTTAGGGTACGACAACGGTTTAGGGTCAGCATACGTGTTAGGGTACAGTTAGTGTTAGCGTACGGGTTAGGATTAGGCGACGGTTAGGGTAAGGCTTTGGGTAAGGGTTAGGGTTAGGATTAGGGGACGGTGACGGTTTAGGGTACAGGTTAGGGTACGACAACGTTTTCAGGTGAGCGTATGTGGTAGGGCACGGGTTAGTTTTAGCGTACGGTTTAGGATTATGGGACGGATTATGGTGACGCTTCGGGTAAGGGTTAGGGTTAGTGTTAGAGGACAGGGATGGGAACAGTTTAGGGTACAGGTTAGGGTTCGCCAACGGTTTAGGGTGAGTGTACGTGTTAGGGTATGGGTTAGTGTTAGCGCCCAGGTTAGTTTTAGGGGATGGGTTACGGTAAGGCTTCGGGTAAGGGTTAGGTTTAGGGTTAGGATTAGTGTTATGTTTAGGGGACGGGGACAGTTTAGGGTACAGGTTAGGGTACGACAATGGTTTAGGGTGAGCGTACATGTTAGGGTATGAGTTAGTGTTAACGTACGGGTTAGGATTAGGGGACGGTTTAGGGTAAGGCTTTGGGTAAGTGTTAGGGTTATGGTTTGTTAGGGTTAGGGGATGGGGACGGTTTAGGGTACAGGTTAGGGTACGACAACTGTTTAGGATGAGCGTACGTGTTAGGATACGGGTTAGTGTTTGCGTATGGGTTAGGATTACGGGACGGATTAAGGCAAGGCTTCGAGTAAGGGTTAGGGTGAGACATAAGGCTGGACACTTCGGGCTGATGGCATTGGTGAGGTTCGGTGAGCAAATGCAGACCCTTTGAAGTCATACTGCATGGTACCCATTCCATGGGTCTCAACTCTCCAGGTTTAAGGGATTCTTCCTTCAGCTAAAACATGCATGGGAAACGCAGAGTACGGTCCACCGTGTCATTGGGAAACGTTTTCAAATGCATCGCAGTTTTCGTCCCCTGGTACTCGGGTTCGCCATTCCAGACGCTTTACCAACACTCTCCCCTCTTGGAGAGTCCGTGCCTTTAACCTCCTGTTTGGCACAGTTTGCAATTTCTGCGCAAGATGAATAGGAATAGGGAGAACCAATGAGAGACTAGCTGTAGGTGTCTGCACGGGCAAATGGAACACTCATTTCCCACCAGGAAGAGGAATTAACCAAAGGCTCAGCATGCCCTGCCAGAAACAGATTAGGGCCTGAAGCAATCCTGCGGTTTTGCGGTCAGCTCACAAGAAAGCGTGTTGAAGAAAAGAGCTCAAGTGGACTGTAGTCCACAAACCTGCAGAGTTATGAATGATAGCTATCGTCCAAAAATATATTCAAGTAAGTCTGTGAAGAGGGCTTTAAAGCGGTGCAGAATTTCAGGAAAACGATTTCAGCGGGTAGACTGGAATTGCACTTAAAGCATAGGAAAAGAGGCAGAATGTCGACAATGATGCACTTGGCCAAAAAGTGCATATGGGTTTTTTCCTGAATATAGTCAGGAAAAAACACATATGCACTTTTTGGCCAACCAAGCAAGCGTGTAAAGGAAATCTGCACTACAATGAAGCCTCACTGCCCCCCGGTCAAACGGGCCATGTGAAAAAAGTGTAAAAGAAGGCATCATTGAAGACTAATACAGAATACCAAGTCCTGGTTGTTGGTAGAATGACCAGCAGGGTATAGGATTTAGGAACTACTGGAGGTATATCCTCGGTGGCTTCACTGACTCTCCTGACATCCGTTACCTTGACTGCTGCAGCCCATGGGGCTCTCAAGGTCAGGCCAATCCCAGGATATGGAGCTTACCCAGGCAGGTACCCCACCCCCACCCCAGGACACAGGGCCCTCGTGGTCAGGCCCCTCCCAGGATATGGTGTTCCCTGGGCAGGTACCCTGCAGCCCATGGGGTTCTCGTGGTCAGGTCCCTCCCAGGATACAGAGCTACCCTTGCAGGTACCGTGGCAAGTCTGGGCAAACAGGAACCGTGCACATAGTGCACATTGCAAAGCACTCCCAGCTCACCTGTCGCTCAGATCTGACACAGAGCACCTCAGAGCAGTACTTGAACTAACAAACAGCAGCTCCAAAAGGTCTGTGACCTTGGGGATCACTCTGTGCGGCCTCCCTCCACCTGGTCTTCCAGAGGCTTCCACTGCACCCGGGGCACCAGGCCTCTGTCTAAACCCACCACCCACCCCTCCTCTCCCTGACTCCTGGGTTCCTCTCATTAGGAGAGGGTTTTCTTGAAGTTGTCTCCCACTCATGGGCCAGATAAAATGATTAGAAAACAAGCCAGAGCTACAGCCCCTTGTCTATCCTGACTCTCAAGAGCCCACACCTGTTCCTTGGACCTGGCCGATTCAGCAAGTTCCATTTTCTGCAACTGTGAGACCCTGAGGGGTGATGATAGGCTGACCTGGGCAGCCTGACCGTGCCGGCCAGATCTCCCCAGGTGTGCCTGGGTTGAGATCGATATAAACACCACTCCAGGCAGCAAGAGCCCCTGCAGCTGTGCCTGACGCCATTTTCTCTGCCCTGTCAACAGTCTCGGGGCTGGGTTGGTGGGAGGGAGTGAGAGGCCACGGCTTTGTGGGTGGCTCAGTGTGAGTGGGGCTCTGCTGGACTTTCTGCAGCAGTTGCCAAGATGCCACCTGCTAAAGAAGAGGATGTGTCACCCATACCTGCCGCTGGAATTCCTCCCTGGGCAGAGGTGAGGAAGGAAGAAAGCAGTGGGGGCCGGGACAGGAGGGGTATCTCAGGCAGGGAAATGGAAAGCTTCCAGAAGAGCACCCAGGGCCAGGACCATCCTGGCTGGCCTACAGGCATCAAGTCGGCCGGCATGCTGTCGCTCGTGTCGCTCCATGGCCCTTCCTCTAGGCTTTCAAGTCCTTGTACATATTCAGGTGTTTTACCTGGGAAGGGTGGGAACATTTCAGCAGCAGCTGGCCTGGGGCTCGGCCCACGTTTACTCACAGATGCCTCGGCACGGTCCCCCAGCTTTGCAATGAGGACGCTTGTTGCGTGGGGCCTGCTGGCTGAATGGGAGATGATTCCCCACCACTGACCAACTTCAGAATTGTTTACAACTGGAGCAATTGCCCTGATAGGGATTTCCTCTGTGTAACTGGTGGGTTCTGTTTTTCTTTTTCTTTTTTTCGTTTTTGGTTCAAGGTAGATTTTATTCCTCTTTTCTGTATTTACAGATATATGCATGGAAATAATTTATTCATATAAATACATGTATGTGAAGGGCAGAATATTTTTTCTGTTTTACTTTTTTTAATTTTATTTTTTTTTAATTTTGAATTTTATTTTATTTTTTATACAGCAGGTTTTTTTTTTTGGTTATCTGTTTTATACATATAAATGTATACATGCCAATCCCAATATCTCAACTCCTCCCACCACCATCCCCCCAACAGCTTTCCCCCCTTGGTGTCCATAAGTTCGTTGTCTACGTCTGTTGCTCTATTTCTGCCTTGCAAAACGGTTCATCTGTACAATTTTTCTAGGTTCCACATATATGCATTAATATACAAGATTTGTTTTGTTTTTCTCTTTCTGACTTACTTCACTGTGTATGACAGTCTCTAGATCCATCAACATCTCTACCGGTGACCCAATTTCGTTCCTTTTTATGGCTCAGTAATATTCCATTTTATATATGTACCACATCTTTATGCATTCGTCTGTCTGTGGGCATTTAGGTTGCTTCCATTACCTGGATATTGTAAATAGTGATGCAATGAACATTGCGTTGAATGTCGTTTTTTAATTTTTGGTTTTGTCTGGGTATATGACCAGTAGTGGGATTGCTGTATCAGATGGTAATTCTATTGTTAGTTTTATAAGAAACTCTGTAATGTTCTCCACAGTGACTGTATCAATTTACATTCCCAACAATAGTAGAAGAGGGTTCCATATCTCCACACCCTTTCCAGCATTTGTTGTTTGTAGATTTTTCTGATGATGCCCATTCTAACCAGTGTGAGGTGATACACCATGGATGAGTCTATTTCGTTGAGCAAGGAGTAGGTCTTGTCTAATACATATTTGGCTTATGGAAAGGTATCTGTGCTAATTTCAATCTCTGGTTTTATACAGCACCCCAACTCAACTTTCCCCTTAAGCAAGCATAAGTTTTTTATCTAAATGTGAGACTCTGTTCGGTTTTGTAATCCAGTTCATGTGGAGCCAAGTTTACACTCCCTCTATTAGTGATATCTTATGATAACTATCTTTCTCTGTGTGACATATTTCTCTTAGAATCATCGTGCTTAAATTCACTCAATTTGCTGCTACAGGCCTGATGACATTGATTTCATTGCTGAGTGATATTCCATTGTACGTAAGTAGCACAACTTCTTTATCCATTTTTTTCTTTCTGGGATATTTAATGTGCACTGGACTCAAGTTTCTTGTAAACACAGCAGCCCTAAATTTTGTGTTGGCTGTGTCTTGTTGATTTTAATATTCCTAAGCTATAGAGCCATAAGTGGAAGTGACCTAGGCTCTGTAGCTTTGTTTTTTAGATGTTTCAGGATACATCATAAACATCTCCAGAGTGTCTGTTGGCAATTGACATCCCACCCATCAGCATAACAAGGCTCCCTGTTCTCCATGGCCTGTCCTGTGTTTCTTGTTTTTACACTTTTTTCAGATGGCCCTTTTGACGAATGGGAAAAGAGACTTCATTGTAGTGTGGATTTCCATTGCTGGAGTGCTTGGTTGACAAAAAAGGGCGTATGCGTTTTTTCATGAATGTATTCAGGAAAAAATGCATACGCTCTTTTTGTCCAAGTGCATCACTGTCAAAGATCTGCTTCTTTTCATATGCTTTAAATGCAATTCAAATCTACCTCCTGAAATCTGATTCCTGCAATTCTGCCTCGTTTTCAAGTCCTCTTTGCAGCCTTACTTCAATATATTTTTGACAATAGCTGTCATTTATAACTCTGCAGGTTTGTGAATTACAGTGCCCCTGATTTCCTTTCTTAACTTGCTTCCTTGTGAGCTGGCCACAAAACCGCAGGTTTGCTTCAGGCTGTAATCTGGTTCCGGCATGGCATGCTCAGCGTTTGGTTAATTCCTCTTCCTGGTGGGAAATGAGAGTTAAATGTGCCCGTCCAGACACCTGCCTCATTCCCAGCCCCTTGGTGATGTGTGTCCTCTGGTTCGAGACCACATGTGCTGGGTTCCTCTCCTTTCAATGATGTGGCCCCAATGGTGTGAGGAAACTCCTGCCTGGTTCCCATCCCCTTGGTGATGTGGGCCCTCTGGTGAGAGTCTGATCCTGGCTGGGTTCCTCACCCTTCTGTGAGGTGGGCCCTCGGCTCTTAGGTAAATCCTGCCTGGCTTGCTCCCATTGCCTTGGAGACGTAGGCCCTCTGGTGGCAGTTGGAGCCTGCTGGGAGCCTCCTCTCCTCAGTGATGAGTGCCCTCTGACGTCAGGTTCTAACTGCTGTGCTCCCCACGTTTTCTGATGTGAGCCCAGTGATGCCAGGACACTCCTGCCAGGTTCCCATCCCCATTGGGATGTGGGCCTTCTGCTCTGAGGTCCCAACGCCTGGGTTCCTTACAGTTTCATGGTGTTGGCTCTCTGATGTTAGTTCACTCAGGCCTAGATCCCATAGCCCCTGTGCTCTGGGCCGCCTGCTGCGAGGTTCCAACTGCTGGATTCCTCACCTTTTTTATTCTTTGTGCCCTGTGTTGTGAGGCTCCTCCTGCCTTCCTCACTTCCCCCGTTGGTGATGTAGGTCCTGTGGTTTGAGGCTACATGTGCCGGTTTCCTCACCTTTTAGTGATGTGACCCCACTGGTGTGAGGACACTCCTGCCTGGATCCCATCCCCTTGGTGATGTGGGCCCTCTGGTGAGAGTCTGATCCTGGCTGGATACCTCACACTTCTGGGAGGTGGGCTCTCTGCTGTGAGGTCACTCCTGCCTGGCTGGCACACATCACCTTGGCCAAGTGAGCCCTCTGGTTGCAGTTGGAGCGGGATGGGAGCCTCCTCCCCTCGGTGATGAGGGCCCGCTGGCATCAGGCCCTAACTGCTGGGCTCTCCACATTTTCTGATGTGCGCCCACTGGTGCGATGACACTCCTGCCAGTTTCCCATCCCCATGGGGATGTGGGCTTTCTGCTCTGTGGTCCCAATTGCTGGGTTGCTCACAGTATCATGATGTGGGCCCTCTGCTGTGAGTTCACTGCGGCCTAGGTCTCATAGACTGGGTGCCCTGGGCCGCCTGCTGGGAGCTTCCAATTACTGGATTCCTCATCTTTTTATTCTATGGGCCCTGTGTTGTAAGGCTACTCCTGCCTGCCTCACTCTGAGCCCCTTGGAGATGTGGGTCCTCTGCTTTGAGGCCACATGTGCTGGGTTCCTCACCTTTCTATGATGTGGCCACATTGGTGTTAGGACACTCCTGCGTGGTTCCGATCCCCTCGGTGATGTGGGCCCTCTGGCGAGAGTCTTATCCTGGTTGGTTTCCTCACCCTTCTGTTAGGTAGGCCCTGTGCTGTGAGGTCACTCCTACCTGACTGGCACACGTCATCTTGGCGATGTGGGCCCTCAATTGTGTGTTGGTGCCTGCTGGGAGCCTCCTTCCCTCGGTAATGAGGGCTCTCTGGTGTCAGGCCCTAACTCCTGGGCTCTCAAAATTTTCTGATGTGCACCCTGTGGTGCGAGTACACGCCTGTCAGGTTCCCAAACCCATGGGAATGTGGGCCTTCTGCTCTGAGGTCCCAACGTCTGGGTTTCTCACAGTTTCATGATGAGGGCCCTCTGGTGTGAGTTCACTCAGCCTGGATCCCATAGCCTCGCTACTCCAGGCCGCCTGCTGGGAGGTTCCAACTGCGGGATTCCTCACCTTTTTTATTCTATGGGCCATCTGTTTTGAGGCTACTCCTGCCTGCCTCATTCCCAGCCCCTTGTTTATGTGTGTCCTCTGATTAGAGGCCACGTGTGCTGGGTCCCTCACCTTTCGATGATGTGGCCCCACTGGTTTGAGGATACTTCTGCCTGGTTCCCATCCCCTTGGCGATATGAGCCCTCTGGTGAGAGTCTGATCCTGGCTGGGTTCCTCACACTTCTGTGAGGTGGGCCCTTTGCTGTGAGGTAACTCCTTCCTGGCTTCCCATTGCCTTGGTGACATCGGCCCTCTGGTGGCAGTTGGAACCTACTGGGAGCCTCCTCCCCTCGGTGATGAGGGCCCTCTGGCGTCAGGCCATAACTGCTGGGCTCCCCACGTTATCTGATGTGAGCCCAGTGATAACAGGACACTCCTGTAAGGTTCCCATCCCCATGGGGATGTGGGCCTTCTGCTCTGTGGTTCCAACGTCTGGGTTGCTCACAGTTCCATGATATAGGCTCTCTGGTGTTAGTTCACTCTGGCTGGGATCCCATAGTCTCTGTGCTCTGGGCCGCCTGCTGCGAGGTTCCAACTGCTGGATACCTCACCTTTTTTATTCTTTGGGCCCTGTGTTGTGAGGCTCCTCCTGCCTGCCTCACTCCCAGCCCCTTCGTGATGTGGGTCCTGTGGTTTCAGGCCACATGTGCCGGTTTACTCACCTTTTAGTGATGTGGACCCACTGGTGTTAGGACACTCCTGCCTGGTTCCCATCCCCT
Organism: Delphinapterus leucas; assembly: GCF_059928025.1. Lineage (NCBI taxonomy): Eukaryota > Metazoa > Chordata > Mammalia > Artiodactyla > Monodontidae > Delphinapterus > Delphinapterus leucas. Next base: position 16,369,149 of record NW_028322232.1, read on the forward strand.
TGGTGATGTGGGCCGTCTGGTGAGAGTCTGATCCTGACTGGTTTCGTCACACTTCTGGGAGGTGGGCCCTCTGCTGTGAGGTCACTCCTGCCTGGCTTGCTCCCGTTGCCTTGGTGACGTCGGCCCTCTGGTGGCAGTTGGAGCCTGCTGGGAGCCTCCTCCCCTCGGGGATGAGGGCCCTGTGGCGTCAGTCACTAACTGCTGTGTACCCATATTTTCTGATGTGTGCCCACTGGTGCGATGGCACTCCTGCCAGTTTCCCATACCCATGTGGATGTGGGCCTTCTGCTCTGAGGTCCCAACGGCTGGGTTGCTCACAGTTTAATGATGAGGGTCCTCTGGTGTGAGTTCATTCCGGCCTGGATCCCATAGCCTCGCTGCTCCTGGCTGGCTGCTGGGAGGATCCAACTGCACGATTCCTCACCTTTTTTATTCTATGGGCCCTCTGTTTTGAGGCTCCTCCTGCCTGCCTCACTCCCAGTCCCTTGGTGATGTGTGTCCTCTAGTTTGAGGCCACGTGTGCTGGGTCCCTCACATTTCGGTGATGTGGCCCCACTGGTGTGAGGACACTCCTGCCCTGTTCCCATTCCCTTGGTGATGTGGGCCCTCTGGTGAGAGTCTGATCATCTTTGGTTTCCTCACACTTCTGTGAGGTTGGCCCTCTGCTCTGAGGTCACTCCTGCCTGGCTGGCACACCCCGCATTTGTTACGTCGGCCCTCTGGTAGCAGTTGGAGCCTTCTGGGAGCCACGTCCCCTCAGTGATGAGGGCCCTCTGGCATCAGGCCCTAACTGCTGTGCTCCCAACCTTTTCTGATGTGTGCCCACTGGTGCGATGACACTCCTGCTTGGTTCCCTTCCCCATGGGGATGTGGACCTTGTGCTCTGAGGTCACAACGGCTGGGTTGCTTACAGTATCACGATGAGGGCCCTCTGCTGTGAGTTCACTGTGGCCTGGATCTCATAGCCTCGGTGCTCTGGGCCGCCTGCTGGGAAGTTCCAACTGCTGGATTCCTCACCTTTTTTATACAGTGGGCCATGTGTTGTGAGGTTAACCCTTCCTGCCTCACTCCGAGACCCATGGTGATGTGGGTCCTCTGGTTTGAGGCTACATGTGCTGGGTACCTCAACTTTCGATGATGTGGCCCCACGGGTGTGAGGACACTCCTGCCTGGTTCCCATCCCCTTGGTGATGTGGGCCCTCTGGTGAGAGTCTGATCCTGGCTGGGTTCCATACCCTTATGTGAGGTGGGCCCTCTGATGTGAGGTCACACGTGGCTGGCTGGCTGGCTCATGTCACCTTGGCAACGTGGGACCTCTGTTGGCCCCTGGAGCATGCTGGGAGCCTCCTACCCTTGTAAATGAGGGCCCTGGAAAAAACGAATATGCCCTTTTTGGTCAAGTGCATCATTGTCGAGGTTTTGCCTCTTTTCCTATGCTTTCAGAGCAATTCCCGTCTACCTCCTGAAATCGCATTCCGGCAATTCTGCCCCGTTTTCAAGTCCTCTTTGCAGCCTTACTTGAATACATTTTTGGACGATAGCTGTCATTTATAACTCTGCAGGTTTGTGAATTACAGTGCCCCTGAGCCTCTTTCTTCAACTCGCTTTCTGGTGAATTGGCCGCAAAACCGCAGGATTGCTTCAGGCCTTAATCTGTTTCCAGCATGGCACGCTGAGCCTGTGGTTAGTTCCTCTTCCTGGAGGGAAATGAGAGTTAAATGTGCCTGTCCACAAACCTACAGCAAGTCTCTCATTGGTTCTCCCTATTCCTGTTCAACTTCGGCAGAAATTGCAAAATGTACCAAACAGGAGGTTAAAGGCACTGACTCTCCAAGTGGGGAGAGTGTTAGTAAAGTGTCTTGAATGGTGAACCCGAGGACTAGGGGACGAAAACTGAGATGCATTTAAAAACGTTTTCTGATCACACGGTGGACCACACTCTGCGTTCCCCATGCATGTTTGAGCTGAAGGACGAATCCCTTAAACCTGGAGAGCTGGGACCCTTGGAATAGGTACCATGCAGTATTACTTCTAACGGTCTGCATTTGCTCACTGAACCTCACCAATCCTATCAGCCCCAAGGGTCCAGCCTTATGTCTAACCCAGCTGTGGGTGTGCATGTGGTAAACCAAGGTTTCATCACAAACCATGAATGAATTATTTAAGAATTGCTCTCTATTTCACAGTCTTTGTGATAGTTTTTAAAATTTATTTGTATAATGGGATTTAGCTGATTTTCAATGCTGCGTTTATGCCGCTGTAAACACACTGGATTCCCTTATGGAGACATATAAATACATAGGTTTTAAGACTCGTTCTAGTCAGGTATATTCTTGGGGTTGAATATGTGATGTTGAGTCCATTTCGTTGAGCAAGGAGTAGATCATGTATATTACATATATGGCTTATGGAACGGTATCTGTGCTAATTTCATTCTCTGGTTTTATGCGGCACCTCAACTCACCTTTCCCCATAAGCAAACATAAGTTGGTTTTCTAAATGTGAGACCCTATTGTGTTTTGTAATTCACTTCATGTGTAGCCAAGTTTACATTCCGTGTATTAGTGATATCTTATGATGTTTCTTTTTCTGTGTGACTTATTTCACGTAGAATCATCCTACCTGAATCCACTCATTATGCCGCTACGGGCCTGATGACATAGATTTCATTGCTGAGTGATATACCATTGTACGTACGTACCACAACTTCTTTATCCATTTTTTGTTTTCTGAGATATTTAGCTTGTACCATAGATGAGGTTCTTGTAAACAGAGCTGTCCGAAATTTGGAGTGGCTGTGTGTTTTTGATTTTAATTTCCCTAAGCTATAGGACCATAAGTGGAAGTGCCATGGGCTGTGTTGATTTGTTTTCTACGTGTTTCAGAAAACACCATACACTTCTCCAGAGTGGCTGTTGGCAATTTACATCCGCCCGTCAGCATAACAATTGTCCCAGTCCTCCATGGCCTGTGCTGATTTTCTGGATTTTAAACTTTTTTCAGATGGCCCTTTTGATCGGGGGGCAGAGAGACTTCATTGTAGTGCAGATTTCTTTAACATGCTTGCTTGGTTGGCCAAAAAGGGCGTATGCGTTTTTTCCTGAATATATTCAGGAAAAAACGCATATGCCCTTTTGGGCCAATTGCATCATTGTCGACATTCTGCCTATTTTCCTATGCTTTAAAGGCAATTCCAGTCTAACCCCTGAAATCGTTTTCCTGCAATTCTGCCCCCCTTACAAGTCCTCTTCGGAGCCTTCCTTTAATATATTTTTGGACGATAGCTGTCATTTATAACTCTGCAGGTTTGTGAATTAAAGTGACCGTGAGCTCCTTTCTTCAACTCGCTTTCTTGTGAGCTGGCCGCAAACCCGCAGGATTGCTTCAGGCCCTAATATGGTTCTGGAACGGCATGCGGAGCCTTTGGTTAATTCCTCTTCCTGGTGGGAAATGAGGTTACATTGGCCCGTGCCGACACCTACAGCTAGTATCTCATTCGTTCTCCCTATTCCTGTTCATCTTGCGCAGAAATTGCAAACTGTGCCAAACAGGAGGTTAAAGACACTGACTATCCAAGAGGGAAGACTGTTAGTAAAGGGTCTGGAATGGTAAACCCGAGTAACAGGGGACGAAAACTGAGATGCATTTAAAAACGTTTCCCGGTCACACGGTAGACCATATTCTGGGTCTCCCATGCATGTTTTAGCTGAAGGAAGAATCCCTTAAACTTGGAGAGTTGGGACCCATGAAATGTGTACCATGCAGTATGACTTCAAATGGTCTGCATTTGGTCACCGAACCTCACCAATGCTATCAGCCTCGTGTCCAGCCTTATGTCTCACTCAGCTCTGGGTGTAGATGTGGTAAATCCATGTTGCATCACAAGCCCTGAATGAATTATTTAAGAATTGCTCTCTATTTCACTGTCATTGTGTTTGGTTTTTTAATTCATTTTGATAATGGGATTTATCGGATTTTCTCTGCTGCGTTCATGCAGCTGTACACACTCTTGATTCTCTTACGGAGACATATAAATCCATGGGTTTGAAGACTCTTACTAGTCGGGTGTATTCCTAGGCCTTGAATATGTGGTGTTTAGTCCATTTAGTTGAGCAAGGAGTAGGTCTTGACTATTACATATTTGGCTTATGGAATGGTATCTGTGCTAATTTCTATCTCTGGTTTTATGCAGCACCCCAACTCACCTTTCACCTTAAGCAAGCATAAGTTGGTTTTCTAAATTTGAGACCCTGTTCTGTTTTGTAATTCAGTTCATGTGTAGCCAAAATTACATTCCGTGTATTAGTGATATCTTATGATGTTTCAATTTCTGTGTGACTTATTTCACTTAGAACCATCGTACCTGAATCCACTCATTATGCTGCGACGGGCCTAATGACATAGATTTCATTGCTGAGTGATATTCCATTGTACGTACGTACCACAACTTCTTTATCCATTTTTCGCTTTCTGGGATATTTAACTTGTACCGTAGACGAGGTTCTTGTAAACAGAGCCGTGCGAAAGATTGGAGTAGCTGTGTGCTTTTGATTTTAATTTCCCTAAGCTATAGGACCATAAGTGGAAGTGCCGTAGGTTCCGTTGCTTTGTTTTTTAGGTGTTTCAGGAAACACCATACACTTCTCCAGAGTGGCTGTTGGCAATTTACATCACGCCCGTCAGCATAACAAGGCTCCCTCTTCTCCATGGCCTGTGCTGACTTTCTGGATTTTACACTTTTTTCAGATGGCCCTTTTGACCGGGGGGCAGTGAGACTTCATTGTAGTGCAGATTTCCTTTACACGCTTGCTTGGTTGGCCAAAAAGTGCGTATGCGTTTTTTCCTGAATATATTCAGGAAAAAACGCATACGCCCTTTTTGGCCAAGTGCATCATTGTCGACATTCTGCCTCTTTTCCTATGCTTTAAGTGCAATTCCAGTCTACCCCCTGAAACCGTTTTCCTGAAATTCTGCCCCGCTTTCAAGTCCTCTTCGAAGACTTACTTCAATACATTTTTGGACGATAGCTGTCATTTATAACCCTGCAGTTTTGTGAATTACAGTGCCCCTGAGCTCCTTTCTTCAACTCGCTTTCTTGTGAGCTGGCCACAAAACCGCAGGATTGCTTCAGGCCCTAATCTGTTTCCAGCAGGGCACGCTGAGCCTTTGGTTAATTCCTCTTCCTGGTGGGAAATGAGCGTTCCATTTGCCCTTGCAGACACCTACAGCTAGTCTCTCATTGGTTCTCCCTATTCCTGTTCATCTTGCGCAGAAATTGCAAACTGTGCCAAACAGGAGGTTAAAGGCACTGACTCTCCAGGTGGGGAGAGTGTTAGTAAAGCGTCTGGAACGGTGAACCCGAGTACCAGGGGAAAAAACCTGAGTTGCATTTGAAAACGTTTCCCAATCACACGGTGGACCATACTCTGGGTTTCCCATGCATGTTTCAGCTGAAGGAAGAATCCCTTAAACCTGGAGATTTGGTACCCATGGAATGGGTACCATGCAGTATGACTTCAAAGGGTCTGCGTTTGCTCACCGAACCTCACCAATGCTATCAGCCCGAAGTGTCCAGCCTTATGTCTCACCCAGCTCTGGGTGTAGATGTGGTAAATCCAGGTTGCATCACAAGCCCTGAATGAATTATTTAAGAATTGCTCTCTATTTCACTGTCATTGTGTTTTGTTTTTGAAATTTATTTTGATAATGGGATTTATCGGATTTTCACTGCTGCGTTTAGGCCGCTGTACACACGCTTGATTTCCTGATGGAGACATATAAATCCATGGATTTTAAGATTCTTACTTGTCAGGTATATTCCAGGGCATTGAATATGTGGTGTGGAGTCCATTTCGTTGAGCAAGGAGTAGGTCTTCTCTATTACATATTTGGCTTATGGAATGGTATCTGTGCTAATTGCTATCTCTGGTTTTATGCAGCACCCCAACTCACCTTTCCCCTTAAGCAAGCATAAGTTGGTTTTCTAAATTTGAGACCCTGTTCTGTCTTGTAATTCAGTTCATGTGTAGCCAAGTTTACATTCCGTGTATTAGTGATATCTTATGATGTTTCTTTTTTTGTGTGACTTATTTCACTTAGAATCATTATACCTGAATCCACTCATTATGCCGCGACGGGCCTGATGACATTGATTTCATTGCTGAGTGATATTCCATTGTACGTACGTACAATAACTTTTTTATCCATTTTTGGCATTCTGGGATTTTTAACTTGTACGTAGACAAGGTTCTTGTAAACAGAGCCGTCCGAAACATTGGGGTGGCTGTGTGGTTTTGATTTTAATTTCCCTAAACTGTAGGACCATAAGTGGAAGTGCCGTAAGCTCCGTTTCTTTGTTTTTTAGCTGTTTCAGGAAACACCATACACTTCTCCAGATTGGCTCTTGGCAATTTACATCCCGCCCATCAGCATAACAAGGCTCCCTGTTCTCCATGCGCTGTGCTGCCTTTCTGTATTTTACACTTTTTTCAGATGGCCCTTTTGACCAGGGGACAGTGAGACTTCATTGTAGTGCAGGTTACTTTAACATGCTTGCTTGGTTGGCCAAAAAGGGCGTATGCGTTTTTTCTTGAATATATTCAGGAAAAAACACATACGCCCTATTTTGCCAAGTGCATCATTGTCGACGTTCTGCCTCTTTTCCTATGCTTTAAATGCAATTCCAGTCTACCCCCTGAAATCGTTTTCCTGCAATTCTGCCCCGCTTTCAAGTCCTCTTCGCAGCCTTAGTTCAATATATTTTTGGACGATAGCTGTCATTTATAACTCTGCAGGTTTGTGAATTACAGTGCCCCTGAGCCCCTTTCTTCAACTCGCTTTCTTGTGTGCGGGCCGCAAAACCGCAGGATTGCTTCAGGCCCTAATCTGGTTCCGGCATGGCACAGTGAGCCTTTGGTTAATTCCTCTTCCTGGTGGGAAATGAGTGTTAAATTTGCCCATGCAGACACCTACAGCTAGTCTCTCATTGGTTCTCCCTATTCCTGTTCATCTTGCGTAGAATTTGCAAAATCAGCTAAACAGGAGTTTAAAGGCACTGACTCTCCAAGTGGGGAGAGTGTTAGTAAAGCGTCTGGAATGGTGATCCCAAGTACCAGGTGACGAAAACTGAGATGCATTTAGAAACGTTTCCCGGTCACACGGTGGACCATACTGTGGGATTTCCATGCATGATTTACCTGAAGGAAGCATCCCTTAAACCTGGAGAGTTGGGACCCATGGAATAGGTACCATGCAGTATGACTTCAAAGGGTCTGCATTTGCTCATCGAACCTCACCAATGCTATCAGCCCGAAGTGTCCAACCTTATGTCTCACTCAGCTCTGGGTGTAGATGTGGTAAATCCAGGTTGCATCACAAGCCCTGAATGAATTATTTAAGAATTGGTCTCTATTTCACTGTCATTGTGTTTTGTTTTTGAAATTTATTTTGATAATGGGATTTAGCTGATTTTCACTGCTGCGTTTATGTCACTGTACACACGCTTGATTCTCTTACGGAGACATATAAATCCATAGGTATCAAGACTCTTACTCGTCCCGAATATTCCTAGGCGCTGAATATGGGGTGTTGAGTCCATTTCGTTCACCAGGGAGTAGGTTTTTTCTATTACATATTTGGCTTATGGAATGGTATCTGTGCTAATTTCAATCTCTGGTTTTATGCAGCTCCTCAACTCTCCTTTATCCTTAAGCAAGCATAAGTTGGTTTTCTAAATTTGAGACCCCATTCTGTTTTGTAATTCAGTTCATTTGTAGCCACGTTTACATTCCATGTATTAGTAATATCGTATGTCTTTTTCTTTTTGAATTATGTGACTTCGAATGATCATACGTAACTCCTCTGGGGTTGTTACAACTGGCCATATTTCATTGATTTTCAGGCTGAGTAATATTCTACTCTACATAAGTGCCACATCTCTGTCCATTTTTTCCCTCCAGAGACATATAAATTATATCCTAGTCGAGGATCTTTTAAACAGAGAGGCGGTAAACATTGGGGTGTCTGTGTCCTCTCGATTTTTGTTTTTCCCAAGATATACGTCCATGAGTGCAAGTGCCCTGTGCTCTGTAGCTCATTTTTTAGATGCTTTAGTAAACACAATACACTTCTCCAGAGTGACCGTTGGCAATATACATTTCCACTATAAGCCTCACAGGGCTCCCTTTTCTCCTTGCCCTGTCCTGCATTTCTGGTGTTTACACTTTATGAGGAAGGCTCTTCTGACTGATGCGAAGTGATATGTTTTGTAGTATTGATTTCCAGTGCCCACCTGTTTGGTTGGCTAAAAAAGTGTATGCCCTTTTCTTGAATATATACAGAAAAAGACGCATACACCCTTTTTGGCCAACGGCAATGTTGGCAATGTTCAGCCCCTTTTCTTGTGCTTAATGGCGAGTCCTTTCTACCTCTTCCAATCCCTTTCCTGCCATTCTCCGTTGCTTACAAGTCCTTTTCTCTGACTTTCCTCAAGACATTTTTCATTGATAGATATTTTCAACTCTGCAGCTTCGTGAATTTTAGTGTCCCTGAGTTCCATTTTTCAACTTGTGTTTATGGGAACTGACCACAAAGCAGCGGGATTACCTCAAGCCTTATACTGTTTCCATGGGCAACACTAGCCTTTGGTCAATTCATTTTCCTGATTGGAAATTAGAGTGACATGTGCCTGTCCGAAAACCTAGGACTTGTCTCTCATTGTTCCTCCTCCTTCTGCTTCATCCTCTGGACAAATTCCAAACTGTATGCAACAGGATGTTGACAGTGCTGACATCTCCAAGTGGGGACACTGTTCATAAAGACGCTGGAAGCCGAGCACCAGGAGATGAGGAGATGAGATGCCTTTTCCAAACTCTTCCCGATCAGACGGTATACCATCCTCTGGGTGTGACAGGCATGTTTTAGCTGTAGGGAGTGTCCCATTCATGTGAGGAGAACACCAGGGCTTTTTCAAAATCAGTGTCTCTCCACAACCCAAACTGGGGAATTTTTTAAGCTATGGCTACACATATGTTCATTAAGGGCCTTGGGAAGTAGGCAGAGTCCAAACTTTAGATGATTGAAGTCTTCAGGGTCAGAAGCACTCACCACCGGCTTCCCTTAGGTTCCATTTTAACTGTCATTAATAGATGATGTCAATAAAAATATCTATTCTTTTTCAGATTATTTCCCCTTCTAGGTTATTGCAAAATATTGAGTGTAGTTCCCTGTGCTATACAGTAGTTCCTTGTTGATGATCGATTTTATACATAGCAGTGTGTATGTGTTAATCCCAAACTGTTAATTTATCCCTCCTCCCACCTTTCCCCTTTGATTATAATAAATTATAAGATTTTATACTTCTCAGAAATGGGGGAGCTGAAAGAGAGGTATCATTTTCAATGGAAAAGCATTTAAAACAAGATTGAAGCTTTAACCAAGATTTTTAGATGTACATCCTTGGACAGAAATCACTTCGTTTCTCTAATATTGACCTGACAAATAAGACAAACCTTTTCACTGAACTTGCTTATAATAAAGTGATGGAAATATCAAATGGAAGTGTTAGAAACATCTTATTTTACCCGAGCCTTATACACTGTTCTATGTTAATTACAGTTTGGCTCACACATCTGTTCATTGAAGTTACAATGCTCTCAATTTCTGTTACTGATCCTCCAGAGTGGACCCCAACAAGTGTCCCCCTGCCCATTGTCATTGGAGCCAACAGATTGAGACTGAGCTTGGTTCAGAAGCAAAGGAAACTTTATATTTTGATCAGAGAATGGAGAGGTGAGAGCATGTGCTACCCCGTGGGCTGTGGGCTGGGCTGCTGTGTAGAGATCCTGTCAGAGTCAGTGGGAGGGAGGGGGCGGAGCTCTCGAGGGCCCAGTTGGCTGCAGCTCAGGCTCTATATCGCGGAGTGTGCACTGTGTCCCAGGAGCTGAGGTGTCGACCCAGCCATTCTGCACTAGGAAATCTGGTCTGAAGTGCCGGCTGTTGAACCTCTGTATGCGGGACCCTAGGAGTATGTGAAATTAGACAAAGCACAAAGGATAAAAAAGGTTAGACTTTATTTTATTGCCCAGATTCTATTTTTATCTCCCAGGGATTTTTAAGGGGCTTTGCCTGGGACAAACCCCTCTTCTGCATTTTGTCCACTTCCTCATTCTTACAGTGCTGAGGGTGCAGACCCTTCATCTGTAACTGTTGAGTGCTGAGTTAGGAGCCCTCATACCGGTGGGCGAGGGTCAGAACTTCTCCCCAGCAGCCTGCAGGTGACGTTGATTGTCCCCAGGCCTCCTGCCTCCATGCTCGTCCGCCTGAGCACAAGTATTGATAGTGTTATAGATTCTATTGACCTTTAAGGGTCCAGGAAGGAGATGTGCAGTGACGCTGTGAGGTCCAGTTTCACCCCGCCCCACATTTGTTCGGCCACCTTAGGCTGACCGTTTCTGCCAGCCTAGATGCTCTGACTAGTAGTCTGCGCTTTCTTCAAATAGGTCCCTGAATTAACGTAAAAACAGCACCAAGTGTCAGGACGCTGTCTGCTCAACTCCAAGACAGTCCAGGGTCAGTGGTGATGAAGGACCATGATGGCCACTGACTCAACAGCCTTTTGAAGTAAACAGGAGTCCAGCCGGTCTTATTGGCCACCATCATCACAGTGTGTGTAGGCTTTTCTATGGTGACAGCGTGATATACAGTTCCCCCGCCAAGATTATTAGCTCTGCTCTGGGTGCAGTAAGTCCTGCAAGCAGTAGTCTACTCTTTTGGGACACACTCTTGTTGTTTTATGAGAGAAACTCCAGGTCAAGTGATGGTCACACGAGTCGTCATGGTGCCCCTTTGCCCCGGTTATCTCTCTGGAGGTTGGAGTTGGAGGGCATCCTCACTCAAGGTCAGTGTGCCCACGGAGCAAACCCTGCAACTTCAGGGCATGGTTGGGGGTTAGGATCACCACATGGGGTCCTTTTCCCTTAGGAGGGAGGTGGCCTTTTGGGCTGCTGATTTCCAGGTTTTCAGATACTGCCAGTCTCTTGCCCAGATGTGGCGGTGGGCCAAGCCCCTTTGTGACCGTAGTTTATCCTACCTGGATGGCATTCTTGCATTGTTCCATTTCAAGTGGTCCCAGGTTTTGCACTAATACTCCAATGGCAATTCACCGTTCACCAGGAATGTAAAGGTCAAAGGGTTTAGCTAAATTAGGGAGTTCCAGGGCAAGGGTCTGTATTGACTGCTCTTTCCATTGTTGAACGGCCACTTCTGGATTCTATTCCAAAGGATCATCATCTTTTCCTTTCGGTGTTTCATATAGAGGCCCAGCTAGTAGACTGTAGTTAGGGATCCAGAAGCAGCAAACGCTGGCCTCCCCAGGAACCCCTAAGCTGTCTTTTAGTTTTAGAAATGGGTAAGGCTGTAAATTGTTTCTTCCCTTTCCTGGGATGGGCTTCTCCGACCTTCTGTGAGAATGAAGCCCAGGTAGGTCACCGTAGTCTGTGATATATGAGCTTTTTCTTGGACAACTTGTATCCTTTATTGGCTTGGTAGTTCAGAGGTCTCCTTAGTAGGGCTGGCGATCAGAATGTCGTCTGCATATTGAAGGAGTGTTTCCTTTTCCAGAGGTAGAACTTTTAGGTCTTTAGCTGAGCTTTCCCCAAAGATGGTGTGGGAATTTTTGAGCCCTTGGGGCAACACGGCCTGGAAGTATTGTTTTAGTTGTATGTTGAGTCCTGCCACTCACAAGCCAAAATTTCTTGTGACTCTGGGACTAATGGAATACAAAAGAAGGCATCATTGAAGATTAATACAGAATACCATGTCCTGGTGGTTGGCAGAATGACCAGCAGGGTGTAGGATTTAGGAACTACTGGAGGTCTATCCTCGGTGGCTTCACTGACTGTCCTGACATCCTTTACCAGGACTCCAGCAGCCCATGGGGCTCTCGAGGTCAGGCCAATCCCAGGATATGGAGCTCACCTGGGCAGGTACCCCACCCCCACACCAGCCAACGGGGCTCTCGTGTTCAGGCCCCTCCCAGGATATGGGGATCCCTGGGCAGTTTCCCCGGCAGCCCATGGGGCTCTCGGGGTCAGGCCCCTCCCAGGATACAGAGCTACCCTTGCAGGTACCGTGGCAGGGCTGGGCACACAGGAACCGTGCACATCGCCCTCATTGCAGAGCACTCCCAGCTCACCTGTCACTCAGATCTGACACAGAGCACCTCAGAGCAGGACTTGAACTAACAAACAGCATCTCCAACAGGTCTGTGACCCTGGGCATCACTCTGTGTGGCCTCCCTCCACCTGGTCTTCCAGAGACTTCCACTGCACCCGGGGCACCAGGCCTCTGTCTCCACCCACCACCCACCCCTCCTCTCCCTGACTCAAGGGTTCCTCTCATTAGAAGAGGGTTTTCTTGAAGTTGTCTCCCACTCATGGGCCAGATAATATAATTAGAAAACAAGCCAGAGCTGCAGCCCCTTGTCTATCCTGACTCTCAGGAGCCCACACCTGTTCCTTGGACGTGGCCGATTCAGCAATTCCATTTTCTGCAACTGTGAGCCCCTGAGGGGTGATTATTGGCTGGCCTGGGAAGCCTGACCATGCCGGCCAGCTCTCCCCAGGTGTGCCTGTGTTCAGATCAATATAAACACCGGTCCAGGCAGCAAGAGCCCCTGCAGCTGTGCTTGACGCCATTTTCTCTGCCCTGTCAGCTGTCTCGATCCTGGACTGGTGGGAGGGAGTGAGAGGCCACGGCTTTGTGGGTGGCCCAGTGTGAGTGGGGCTCTGCTGGACTTTCTGCAGCAGTTGCCAAGATGCCACCTGCTAAAGAAGAGGATGTGTCACCCATACCTGCTGCTGGAATTTCTCCCTGGGCAGAGGTGAGTGAGGAAGAAAGCAGTGGGGGCCGGGACAGCAGGGGTATCTCAGGCAGGGAAATGGAAAGCTTCCAGAAGAGCACCCAGGGCCAGGACCATCCTGCCTGGCCTGCAGGCACAAAGTCGGCTGGCATGCTGTCGCTCATGTGGCTCTATGGCCTTTCCTCTAGGCTTTCAAGTCTTTGTACATATTCAGGTGTTTTACCTGGGAAGGGTGGGAACATTTCAGCAGCAGCTGGCCTGGGGCTCAGCCCACGTTTATTCACAGATGCCTCGGCCCTGTCCCCCAGCTTTGCAATGAGGACGCTTGTTGCGTGGGGCCTGCTGGCTGAATGGGAGATGATTCCCCACCACTGACCAACTTCAGAATTGTTTACAACTGGAACAAGTGGCCTGATACGGTTTTACTCTGTGTAACTGGTGGGTTCTGTTTTTCTTTTCTTTTTTTCATTTTTGCTTCAAGGTAGGTTTTATTCCCCTTTTTTGTATTTACAGATATAAGCATGGAAATAATTTATTCATATAAATACATGTATGTGAAGGGCAGAATATTTTTTCTGTTTTACTTTTTTAATTTTGATTTTATTTTATTTTTTTATACAGCAGGTTCTTTTTGGTTATCTATTTTATACATATAAATGTATACATGCCAATCCCAATCTCTCAACTTCTCCCACCACCAGCCCCCAATAGCTTTCCCCCTTGGTGTCCATACGTTTGTTGTCTACATCTGTTGCTCTATTTCTGCCTTGCAAAATGGTTCATCTGTACAATTTTTCTAGGTTCCACATAAATGCATTAATATACAAGATTTGTTTTTCTCTTTCTGACTTACTTCACTCTGTATGACAGTCTCTAGATCCATCAACGTCTCTACAAATGACCCAATTTCATTCCTTTTTATGGCTTAGTAATATTCCATTTTATATATGTACCACATCTTTATGCATTCGTCTGCCTGTGGGCATTTAGGTTGCTTCCATTACCTGGATATTGTAAATAGTGATGCAATGAACATTGCGGTGAATGTCTCTTTTTGATTTATGGTTTTGTCTGGGTATATGCCCAGTAGTGGGATTGTTGTATCATATGGTATTTCTATTCTTAGTTTTATAAGAAACTCCATAATGTTCTCCACAGTGACTGTATCAATTTACATTCCCAAAAATAGTGGAAGAGGGTTCCTTATCTCCACATCCTTTCCAGCATTTGTTGTTTGTAGATTTTCTGATGATGCCCATTCTAACAGGTGTGAGGTGATACACCATGGATGAGTCTATTTCGTTGAGCAAAGAGTAGGTCTTGTCTATTACATATTTGGCTTATGGAAAGGTATGTGTGCTAATTTCAATCTCTGGTTTTATACAGCACCCCAACTCAACTTTCCCCTTAAGCAAGCATAAGTTTTTATCTAAATGTGAGACTCTGTTCGGTTTTGTAATTCAGTTTATGTGTAGCCAAGTTTACACTCTCTCTATTAGTGATATCTTATGATAATTATCTTACTCTGTGTGACATATTTCTCTTAGAATCATCATACTTAAATCCACTCAATTTGCTGCTACAGGCCTGATGACATTGATTTCATTGCTGAGTGATATTCCGTTTTACATAAGTAGCACAACTCCTTTAACCATTTTTTTCTTTCTGGGATATTTAATTTGTACTGGACTCAAGGTTCTTGTAAACACAGCAGCCCTAAATTTTGTGTTGGCTGTGTCTTGTTGATTTTAATTTTCCTAAGCTATAGGGCCAAAAGTGGAAGTGCCCTAGGGTCTGTAGCTTTGTTTGTCAGATGTTTCAGGATACACCATAAACATCTCCAGAGTGTCTGTTGGCAATTTACATCCCGCCCATCAGCATAACAAGGCTCCCTGTTCTCCATGGCCTGTCCTGTGTTTCTGGTTTTTACACTTTTCAGATGGCCCTTTTGACGAATGGGATATGAGACTTCATTGTAGTGCGGATTTCCATTGCTGGAGTGCTTGGTTGGCCAAAAAGTGCATATGCGTTTTTTCCTGAATATATTCAGGAAAAACTATATACGCACTTTTGTCCAAGTGCATCACTGTCAAAGATCTGCCGCTTTTCACATGCTTTAAATGCAATTCCAATCTACCTCCTGAAATATGATTCCTGCAATTCTGCCTCGTTTTCAAGTCCTCTTTGCAGACTTACTTCAATATATTTTTGCCAATAGCTGTCATTTATAACTCTGCAGGTTTGTGAATTACAGTGCCCGTGATTTCCTTTCTTAACACGTTTCCTTGAAAGCTGGCCACAGAACCGCAGGTTTGCTTCAGGCCATAATCTGGGTCCGGCACGACACTCTGAGCCTTTGGTTAATTCCTCTTCCTGGTGGGAAATTAGAGTTAAATGTGCCCCTCCAGACACCTGCCTCATTCCCAGCCCCTTGGTGATGTGTGTCCTCTGGTTTGAGGCCACATGTGCTGGGTTCCTCACCTTTGGCTGATGTGGCCCCACTGGTGTGAGGACACTCCTGCTTGGTTCCCATCCCCTTGGTGATGTGGGCCCTCTTGTGAGAGTCTGATACTTGTTAGGTTACTCACACTTCTGTGAGGTGGGCCCTCTTCTCTGAGGTCACTCCTGCCTGGCTGACACACCCCGCCTTGGCGACGTCGGCCCTCTGGTGGGAGTTGGTGCCTGCTGGGAGTCTCCTCCCCTCGGTAATGAGGGCCCTCTGGCGTCAGGCCCTAACTCCTGGGCTCCCAAAATTTTCTGATGTGCACCCTGTGGTGCGAGTACACTCCTGCCAGGTTCCCAACCCCATGGGAATGTGGGTCTTCTGCTCTGAGGTCCCAACGTTGGGTTGCTCAGTTTCATGATGAGGGCCCTCTGGTGTGAGTTCACTCCGGCCTGGATCCCATAGCCTCGCTGCTCCTGTCCACCTGCTGGGAGGCTCCAACTGCGGGATTCCTCACCTTTTTTCTTCTATGGGCCCTCTGTTTTGAGACTCCTCCTGCCTGCCTCTCTCCCAGCCCCTTGGTGATGTGTGTCCTCTGATTTGAGGCCACGTGTGCTGGTTCCCTCACCTTTTGATGATGTGGCCCCACTGGTGTGAGGATACTTGTGCCTGGTTCCCATCCCCTTGGTGATATGAGCCCTCTGGTGAGAGTCTGATCCTGGCTGGGTTCCTCACCCTTCTGTGAGGTGGACCCTCTGCTGTCAGGTAACTCCTGCCTGGCTGTCACACGTCACCTTGGCGACATGGGCCCTCCGTTGGGAGTTGGTGCCTGCTTGGAGCCTCCTCCCGTTTGTAATGAGGGCCCTCTGGTGTCAGGCCGTAACTTCTGAGCTCCCAAAATTCTCTGATGTGTGCCCTGTGGTGCGAGTACACTTATGCCATGTTCCCAACCACATGGGAATGTGGGTCTTCTGTTCTGAAGTCCCAACGGCTGGGTTACTCACAGTTTCATGATGAGGGCCCTCTGTTTGACTTCAGTCAGGTCTGGATCCCATAGCCTCGCTGCTCCTGGCCGCCTGCTGGGAGGTTCCAACTGTGGGATTCCTCACCATTTTTATTCTAGGGGCCCTATGTTTTGAGGCTCCTCCTGCCTGCCTCACTCCCAGCTCCTTGATGATGGGTGTCCTCTGGTTTGAGGCCACGTGTGCTGGGTCACTCACATTTCGGTGATGAGGCCCCACTGGTGTGAGGACACTCCAGCCTGGTTCCCATTCCCTTGGTGATGTGGGCCCTGTGGTGAGAGTCTGATCCTCTTTGGGTTCCTCACACTTTTGTGAGGTTGGTCCGCTGCTCTGAGGTCACTCCTGCCTGGCTGGCACATCCTGCATTGGCGATGGCGGCCCTCTGGTAGCAGTTGGAGCCTGCTGGGAGCCGCCTCTCCTCGGTGATGGGAGCCCTCTGGCGTCAGGCCCTAACTGCTGGGCTCCCCACATTTTCTGATGTGTGCCCACTGGTGCGATGACACTCCTGCTTGGTTCCCTTCCCCATTGGGATGTGGGCCTTGTGCTCTGAGGTCACAACGGCTGGTTTGCTCACAGTTTCATGATGACGGCCCTCTGTTGTGAGTTCATCACTGCCTGGATCCCATAGCCTCGGTGCTCTGGGCCGCCTGCTGGGATGTTCCAACGGCTGGATTCCTCACCTTTTTTATACAATGGGCCATGTGTTGTGAGGTAAATCCTGCCTGCCTCGCTCCGAGACCCATGGTGATGTGGGTCCTCTGGTTTGAGGCCAAATGTGCTGGGTACCTCAACTTTTGATGTTGTGGCCCCACGGGTGTGATGACAGTCCTGCCTGGTTCACAGCCCCTTGCTGATGTGGGCGCTCTGGTGAGAGTCTGATCCTGGTTGGGTTCCTTACCCTTCTGTGAGGTGGGCCCTCTGATGTGAGGTCACTCCTGCCTGGCTGGCTCACATCGCCTTGGTGATGTGGGCCCTCTGTTGGCCACGAAAGCATGCTGGGAGCCTCCTACCCTCTTTAATGAGGCCCTGAAAAAACGCATATGCACTTTTTGACCAAGTGCATCATTGTCGAGGATCTGCCTCTTCTCCTATGCTTTCAGAGCACTTCCCGTCTACCTCCTGAAATCATATTCCTGGAATTCTGCCCCACTTTCAAGTCCTCTTCACAGCCTACTTCAATGTATTTTTGGACGATAGTTGTCATTTATAACTCTGCAGGTTTGTGAAGGACAGGGAACCTGAGCTCTTTTCTTCAACTCGCTTTCTTGTGAGCTGCCCTCAAAACCGCAGGATTGCTACAGGCCCTAATCTGGGTGCGGCACGGCACTCTGAGACTTTGGTTAATTCCTCTTCCTGTTGGGAAATGGGCATTAAATTTGCCCGTGCAGACACCTACAGCTAGTCTCTCATGGGTTTTCCCTATTCCTGTTGATCTTGCGCAGAAATTGCAAACTGTGCCAAATAGGAGGTTAAAGGCACTGACTCTCCAAGTGGGGAGTGTGTTAGTAGAGCATCTTGAATAGTGAACCCGAGTAACAGGGAACGAAAACTGAGATGCATTTAAAAACGTTTCCTGGTCACACGGTGGACCATACTCTGGGTTGCCCATGCATGTTTAACAGAAGGAAGAATCCCTTAAACCTGCAGAGTTGGGACCCATGGAATGGGTACCATGCAGTATGACTTCAAAAGGTCTGCATTTGCTCACCGAACCTCACCAATGCTATCAGCCCGAAGTGTCCAGCCTTATGTCTCACACAGCTCTGGGTGTAGATGTGGTAAATCCAGATTGCATCACAAGCACTGAATGAATTATTTAAGAATTGCTCTCTATTTCACTGTCACTGTGTTTTGTTTTTGTAATTTATTTTGACAATGAGATTTATCAAATTTTCACTGCTGCATTTATGCCGATGTCCACACACTTGATTCTCTTCCGGAGACATATAAATCCATGGGTTTTATGATTCTTACTAGTCAGGTATATTCCTAGGCGTTGAATATGGGGTGTTGAGTCCATTTCGTTGAGCAAGGAGTAGGTCTTGACTATTACGTATTTGGTTTATGGAATGGTATCTGTGCTAATTCCAATCTCTGGTTTTATGCAGCACCCCAACTCACCTTTGCCCTTAAGCAAGCATTGGTTGGTTTTCTAAATTTGAGACTCTGTTTTGTAATTCAGTTCATGTGTAGCCAAGTTTACATTCCGAGTATTAGTGATATCTTATGATGTTTCTATTTCTGTGTGACTTATTTAACTTAGAATCATCGTACCTGAATCCATTCATTATGTCACGACAGGCCTGATGACATAAATTTCATTGCTGAGTGATATTCCATTGTATGTACGTACCACAACTTCTTTATCCATTTTTCCCTTTCTGGGATAATTAACATGTACCGTAGACGAGGTTCTTGTAATCAGAGCAGTCCGAAAATTTGGGGTGGCTGTGTGTTTTTGATTTTAATTTCCCTAAGCTATAGGACCATAAGTGAAAGTGCCGTAGGCTCCGTTGCTTTGTTTTTAGGTGTTTCAGGAAACACCTTACACTTCTACAGAGTGGATGTTGGCAATTTACATCTCGCCCATCAGCATAACAAGGCTCACTGTTCTCCATGGCCTGTCCTGCCTTTCTGGATTTTACACTTTTTTCAGATGGCCCTTTTGAACAGGGGGCAGGGAGGCTTCATTGTAGTGCAGATTTCCTTTACACGCTTGCTTGGTTGGCCAAAAGGAGCGTATGCGTTTTTTCCTGAATATATTCAGGAAAAAACTCATATGACTTTTGGGCCAAGTGCATCATTATCGAAGTTATGCCTATTTTCCTATGCTTTAAATGCAATTCCAGTCTACCCCCTGAAATCGTTTTCCTGCAATTCTGCCCCAGTTTCAAGTCCTCTTCGCAGACTTACTTCAATATATTTTTGGACGATAGCTGTCATTTATAACTCTGCAGGTGTGTGAATAACAGTGCCCCTGAGCTCCTTTCTTCAACTCGCTTTCTTATGAGCTGGCCACAAAACCGCAGGATTTCTTCAGGCCCTAATCTGGTTCCGGCACGGCATGCTGAGCATTTGGTTAATTCCACTTCCTGGACGGAAATGAGCATAAATTTGCCCGTGCAGACACCTACAGCTAGTCTCTCATTGTTTCTCCCTATTCCTATTCATCTTGCGTAGAAATTGCACACTGTGTCAAAAAGGAGGTTAAAGGCACTGACTCTACAATCGGGGAGAGTGTTATTAAACCGTCCAAAATGGTCAACCCGAGTATCAGGAGAGGAAAACTTAGATGCATTTAAAAACGTTGCCCAGTCACACAGACCACACTCTGGGTTTCCCATGCATGTTTTAGCTAAAGGAATAATCCCTTAAACCTGGAGAGTTGGGACCCATGGAATGTGTACCATGTAGTATGACTTCAAAGGCTCTGCATTTGCTCATCGAACCTCACCAATGCTATCAGCCCGAAGTGTCCAACATTATGTCTCACCCAGCTCTGGGTGTAGATATGGTAAATCCAGGTTGCATCACAAGCCCTGAATGAATTATTTAAGAATTGCTCTCTATTTCACTGTCATTGTGTTTAGTTTTTGTAATTCATTTTTATAATGGGATTTATCGGATTTTCTCTGCTGCGTTCATGCAGCTGTACACACGTTTGATTCTCTTACGGAGACATATAAATCCATGGGTTTGAAGATTTTTACTAGTCAGGGGTATTCCTAGGCGTTGAATATGGGGTGTTTAGTCCATTTCGTTGAGCAAGGAGTAGGTCTTGTCTATTACATATTTGGCTTATGGAACGGCATCTGTGCGAATTTCAATCTCTGTTTTTATGCAGCACCCAACTCACCTTTCCCCATAAGCAAGCATAAGTTGGTTTTCTAAATTTGAGACCCTGTTCTGTTTTGTAATTCAGTTCATGTGTAGCCAAGTTTATATTCTGTGTATTAGTGATATCTTAGGATGTTTCTTTTTCTGTGTGACCTATTTCACGTAGAATCATCGTACCTGAATCCACTCATTATGCCGCGACGGACCTGATGACATAGGTTTCATTGCTGAGTTATATTCCATTGTACATATATACCACAACTTCTTTATCCATTTTTCGCTCTCTGGGATATTTAACTGGTACCGTAGAGAAGGTTCTTGTAAACAGAGCCATCCGAAACTTTGGGGTGGCTGTGTGTTTTTGATTTTAATTTCGCTAAGCTATAGGACCATAAGTGGCAGTGCCATAGGCTGTGTTGCTTTGTTTCTTACCTCTTTCGGGAAACACCATACACTTCTCTGGAGCGGCTGTTGGCAATTCACATCCCGCCCTTCAGCATAACAAGGCTCCCTGTTCTCCATGGCCCGTCCTGCCTTTTTGGATTTTGCACTTTTTTCAGATGGCCCTTTTGACCGGGGGGCAGTGAGACTTCATTGTAGTGAAGATTTCTTTACACGCTTTTTTGGTTGGCCAAAAAGGGCGTATGCGTTTTTTCCTGAATATATTCAGGAAAAAACGCATACGCCCTTTTTGGCCAAGTGCATCATTGCCACCGTTCTGCCTCTTTTCCTATGCTTTAAGTGCAATTCCAGTCTACCCCCTGAAATCGTTTTCCTGAAATTCTGCCCCACTTTCAAGTCCTCTTCGCAGACTTACTTCAATATATTTTTGGACGATAGCTGTCATTTATAGCCCTGTAAGTTTGTGAATTACAGTGCCCCTGAGCTCCTTTCTTCAACTCACTTTCTTGTGAGCTGGTTGCAAAACCGTGGGATTGCTTCAGGCCCTAATCTGGTTCCGTCAGGGCACACTGAGCCTTTGGTTAATTCCTCTTCCTGGTGGGAAATGAGCGTTACATTTGCCCGTGCAGACACCTACAACTAGTCTCTCATTGGTTCTCCCTATTCCTCTTCATCTTGTGCAGAAATTGCAAACTGTGCCAAACAGGAGGTTAAAGGCACTGACTCTCCAAGTGGGGAGAGTGTTAGTTAAGCGTCTGGAATGGTGAACCTGAGTACAAAGGGATGAAAACTGAGATGCATTTGAAAACGTTTCCCAATCACACAGTGGACCATACTCTGGGTTTCCCATGCATGATTTAGCGGAAGGATGAATCCCTTAACCCTGGAAAGTTGGGACCCATGGAATGGGTAGCATGCAATATGACTTCAAAGGGTCTGCATTTGCTCACCGAACCTCACGAATGCTATCAGGCCGAAGTGTCCGGCCTTATGTCTCCACAGCTCTGGGTGTAGATGTAAATCCAGGTTGCATCAGAAGCCCTGAGTGAATTATTTAAGAATTGCTCTCTATTTCACTGTCATGTGTTTTGTTTTTCAAATTTATTTTG
Source organism: Delphinapterus leucas (assembly GCF_059928025.1). NCBI lineage: Eukaryota > Metazoa > Chordata > Mammalia > Artiodactyla > Monodontidae > Delphinapterus > Delphinapterus leucas. The sequence goes on from NW_028322232.1 coordinate 16,390,821, forward strand.
ATAATGGGATTTATCGGATTTTCACTGCTACGTTTAGGCCGCTGTACACATGCTTGATTCTCTTACGGAGACATATAAATCCATGGGTTTTAATATTCTTACTAGTCAGGTATATTCCTAGACATTGAATGTGGGGTGTTGAGTCCATTTCGTTGAGCAAGGAGTAGGTCTTGTCTATTACATATTTCGCTTATGGAACGGTATCAGGGCGAATTTCAATCTCTGTTTTTATGCAGCACCCCAACTCACCTTTTCCCATAAGCAAGCATAAGTTGGTTTTCTAAATTTGAGACCCTGTTCTGATTTGTAATTCAGTTCATGTGTAGCCAAGTTTACATTCCATGTATTAGTGATATCTTATGATGTTTCTTTTTCTGTGGGACCTGTTTCACAAAGAATCATCGTACCTAAATACACTCATTATGCTGCTACAGGCCTGATGACATAGATTTCATTGCTGAGTGATATTCCATTGTACATACGTACCACAAATTCTTTATCCATTGTTCGCCCTCTGGGATATTTAACTGGTACCGTAGACGAGGCTCTTGTAAACAGAGCCGTCCCAAAATTGGGGTGGCTGTGTGGTTTTGATTTTAATTTCCCTAAGGTATAGGACCATAAGTGGAAGTGCCATAGGCTGTGTTGCTTTGTTTCTTAAGTGTTTCAGGAAACACGATACACTTCTCCAGAGTGGCTGTTGGCAATTCACATCCCACCCATCAGCATAACAAGGCTCCCTGTTCTCCATGGCCTGTCCTGCCTTTCTGGATTTTATACTCTTTTCAGATGGCCCTTTTGACCGGGGGGCAGTGAGACTTCATTGTAGTGCAGATTTCCTTTACAGGCTTGCTTGGTTGGCCAAAAAGTGCGTATGCGTTTTTTCCTGAATATATTCAGAAAAAACGTATATGCCCTTTTTGGCCAAGTGCATCATTGTCGCCTTTCTGCCTCTTTCCCTATGCTTTAAGTGCGATTCCAGTCTACTCCCTGAAATCGTTTTCCTGAATTTCTGCCCCGCTTTCAAGTCCTCGTCGCAGACTTACTTCAATATATTTTTGGACGATAGCTGTCATTTATAACTCTGCAGGTTTGTGAATTACAGTGACCCTGAGCTCCTTTCTTCAACTCGCTTTCTTGTGAGCTGGCCGCAAAACCGCAGGATTGCTTCAGGCCCTAATCTGTTTCCGGCAGGGCATGCTAAGCCTTTGGTTAATTCCTCTTCCTGGTGGGAAATGAGCATTACATTTGTCTGTGCAGACACCAACAGCTAGTCTCTCATTGGTTCTCCCTATTCCTGTTCATCTTGGGCAGAAATTGCAAACTGTGCCAAACAGGAGGTTAAAGGCACTGACTCTCCAAGTGGGGAGAGTGTTAGTTAAGCGTCTGTAATGGTGAACCCGAGTATAAAGGGACGAAAACTGAGATGCATTTGAAAACGTTTCCCAATCGCATGGTGGACCATACCCTGGGTTTCCCATACATGATTTAGCGGAAGGAAGAATCCCTTAAACCTGGAGAGTTGGGACCCATGGAATGGGTACCATAAAGTATGACTTCAAAGGGTCTGCATTTGCTCACCGAACCTCACCAGTGCTATCAGGCTGAAGTGTCCGGCCTTATGTGTCCCCAGCTCTGGGTGTAGATGTGGTAAATCCAGGTTCATCAGAAGCCCTGAGTGAATTATTTAAGAATTCCTCTCTATTTCACTGTCATTGTGTTGTGTTTTAGAAATTTATTTTGATAATGGGATTTATCGGATTTCCACTGCTGCGTTTAGGCCACTGAACACATGCTTGATTCTCTTACGGAGACATATAAATCCATGGGTTTGAAGATTCTTACTAGTCAGGTGTATTCCTAGTCGTTGAATATGGGGTGTTTAGTCCATTTCGTTGAGCAAGGGGTAGGTCTTGACAATTACATATTTGGCTTATGGAAAGGCATCTGTGCTAATTTCTATCTCTGGTTTTATGCAGCACCCCAACTCACCTTTCCCCTTAAGCAAGCATAAGTTGGTTTTCTAAATTTGAGACCCTGTTCTGTTTTGTAATTCAGTTCATGTGTAGCCAAGTTTACATTCCTTGTATTAGTGATATCTTATGATGTTTCATTTTCTGTGTGACTTATTTCACTTAGAATCATCGTACCTGAATCCACTCATTATGCCGCGAAGGGCCTGATGACATAGATTTCATTGCTGAGTGATATTCCTTTGTACGTACGTACCACAACTTCTTTATCCATTTTTCACGTTCTGGGATATTTAACTTGTACCGTAGACGAGGTTCTTGTAAACAGAGCCGTCTGAAACTGTGGGGTGGCTGTGTGTTTTTGATTTTAATTTCCCTAAGCTATAGGACCATAAGTGGAAGTGCCGTAGGCTCCGTTGCTTTGTTTTTTAGCTGTTCCAGGAAACACCATACACTTCTCCAGAGTGGCTGTTGGCAATTTACATCCCGCCCATCAGCATAACAAGGCTCCCTGTTCTCCATGGCCTGTGCTGCTTTTCTGGATTTTACACTTTCTTCACATGGCCCTTTTGACCGGGGGGCAGTGAGACTTCATTGTAGTGCAGATTTCTTTAACATGCTTGCTTGGTTGGCCAAAAAGGGCGTATGCGTTTTTTCCTGAATATATTCAGGAAAAAACGCATACGCCCTTTTTGGCCAAGAGCATCATTGTCGACGATCTGCCTCTTTTCCTATGCTTTAAATGCAATTCCCGTCTACCTCCTGAAATCGTTATCCTGCAATTCTGCCCCACTTACAAGTCCTCTTCGCAGCCTTCCTTCAATATATTTTTGGACGATAGCTGTCATTTATAACTCTGCAGGTTTGTGAGTTACAGTGCCCCTGAGCTCCTTTCTTCAACTCGCTATCTTGTGAGCTGGCCGCAAACCCGCAGGATTGCTTCAGGCCCTAATCTGGTTCCGGCACGGCCTGCTGAGCCTTTGGTTAATTCCTCTTCCTGGGGGGAAATGAGCGTTACATTTGCCCGTGCAGACACCTAATGCTAGTCTCTCTTTGGTTCTCCCTATTCCTGTTCATCTTGCGCAGAAATTGCAAACTGTGCCAAACAGGAGGTTAAAGGCACTGACTCTCCAAGTGGGGAGAGTGTTAGTAAAGGGTCTGGAATGGTGAACCCGAGTAAAAGGGGACGAAAACTGAGATGCATTTGAAAAGGTTTGCCGGTCCCTCGGTGCACCATACTGTGGTTTTCCCATGCATGTTTTAGCTGAAGGAAGAATCCGTTAAACCTGGAGAGATGGGACCCATGGAATGGGTACCATGCAGTATGACTTCAAAGGGTCTGCATTTGCTCATCGAACCTCACCTATGCTATCAGCCCGAAGTGCCCAACCTTATGTCTCACTCAGCTCTGGGTGTAGATGTGGTAAATCCAGGTTGCATCACAAGCCCTGAATGAATTATTTAAGAATTGCTCTCTATTTCACTGTCCTTGTGTTTTGTTTTTCTAATTCATTTTGATAATGGGGTTTATCGGATTTTCTCTGCTGCATTCATGCCTCTGTACACACGCTTCATTCTCTTACGGAGACATATAAATCCATGGGTTTGAAGATTCTTACTAGTCAGGTGTATTCCTAGTCGTTGAATATGTGGTGTTTAGTCCATTTCGTTGAGCAAGGGGTAGGTCTTGACAATTACATATTTGGCTTATGGAAAGGTATCTGTGCTAATTTCTATCTCTGGTTTTATGCAGCACCCCAACTCACCTTTCCCCTTAAGCAATCCTAAGTTGGTTTTCTAAATTTGAGATCCTGTTCTGTTTTGTAATTCAGTTCATGTGTAGCCAAGTTTACATTCCTTGTAATAGTGATATCTTATGATGTTTCATTTTCTGTGTGACATATTTCACTTAGAATCATCGTACCTGAATCCACTCATTATGCCGCGACGGGCCTGATGACATAGATTTCATTGCTGAGTGATATTCCATTGTCCGTATGTACCACAACTTCTTTATCCATTTTTCACGTTCTGGGATATTTAACTTGTACCGTAGACGAGGTTCTTGTAAACAGAGCCGTCCGAAACTTTGGGGTGGCTGTGTGTTTTTGATTTTAATTTCCCTAAGCTATAGGACCATAAGTGGAAGTGCCGTAGGCTCCGTTGCTTTGTTTTTTAGCTGTTCCAGGAAACACCATACACTTCTCCAGAGTGGCTTTGGCAATTTACATCCCGCCCATCAGCATAACAAGGCTCCCTGTTCTCCATGACCTGTCCTGCCTTTCTGGATTTTACACTTTTTTCAGATGGCCCTTTTGACCGGGGGGCAGTGAGACTACATTGTAGTGCATATTTCCTTTACACGCTTGTTTGGTTGGCCAAAAAGGGTGTATGCGTTTTTTCCTGAATATATTCAGGAAAAAACGCATACCCCCTTTTTGGCCAAGTGCATCATTGTCGACATTCTGCCTCCTTTCCTATGCTTTAAGTGCAATTCCAGTCTCCCCCCTGAAATCGTTTTCCTGAAATTCTGCCCCACTTTCAAGTCCTCTTCGAAGACTTACTTCAATACATTTTTGGACGATAGCTGTCATTCATAACTCTGCAGGTTTGTGAATTACAGTGCCCCTGAGCTCCTTTCTTCAACTCGGTTTCTTGTGAGCTGGCCGCAAAACCGCAGGATTGCTTCAGGCCCTAATCTGGTTCCGGCAGGGCTCGCTGAGCCTTTGGTTAATTCCTCTTCCTGGTGGGAAATGAGCGTTCCATTTGCCCGTGCAGACAACTACAGCTAGTCTCTCATTGGTTGTCCCTATTCCTGTTCATATTGCGCAGAAATTGCAAACTGTGCCAAACAGGAGGTTAAAGGCACTGACTCTCCAAGTGGGGAGAGTGTTAGTAAAGCGTCTGGAACGGTGGACCCGAGTACCAGGGGAGGAAACCTGAGATGCATTTGAAAACGTTTGCCAATCACACGGTGGACCATACTCTGGGTTTCCCATGCATGTTTTCGCTGAAGGAAGAATCCCTTAAACCTGGAGACTTGGGAACCATGGAATGGGTACCATGCAGTATGACTTCAAAGGGTCTGCGTTTGCTCACCAAACCTCACCAATGCTATCAGCCCGAAGTGTCCAGCCTTATGTCCCATCCAGCTCTGGGTGTAGATGTCGTAAATCCAGGTTGCATCACAAGCCCTGAATGAATTATTTAAGAATTGCTCTCTATTTCACAGTCATTGTGCTTTGTTTTTGAAATTTATTTTGATAATGGGATTTATCGGATTTTCACTGCTGGGTTTAGGCCACTGTACACACGCTTGACTTCCTTATGGAGACATATAAATCCATGGGTCTTAAGTTTCTTACTTGTCAGGTATAATCCCAGGCGTTGAATATGGGGTGTTGAGTCCATTTCGTTGAGCAAGGTGTAGGTCTTGTCTATTATATATTTGGCTTATGGAAAGGTATCTGTGCTAATTTCAATCTCTGGTTTGATGCAGCACCCCAACTCACCTTTCCCCATAAGCAAGCATAAGTTGGTTTTCTAAATTTGAGAGCCTGTTCTGTTTTGTAATTCAGTTCATGTGTAGCCAAGTTTACGTTCCGTGTATTAGTGATATCTTATGATGTTTCTTTTTCTGTGTGACTTACTTCTCGTAGAATCGTCGTACCTGAATCCACTCATTATGCCACTACGGGCCTGATGACGTAGATTTCATTGCTGAGTGATATTCCATTGTACGTACGTACCACAACTTCTTTATCCATTTCTTGCTTTCTCCGATATTTAACTTGTACTGTAGACGAGGTTCTTGTAAACAGAGCCGTCCCAAACTTTGGGGTGGCTGTGTGTTTTTGATTTTAATTTTCCTTAGCTATAGGACCATAAGTGGAAGTGCCATAGGCTGTGTTGCTTTGTTTCCTACGTGTTTCAGGAAACACCATACACTTTTCCAGAGTGGCTTTTGGCAATTTACATCCCACCCCTCAGCATAACAAGGCTCCCTGTTCTCCATGACCTGTCCTGCCTTTGTGGATTTTACACTTGTTTCAGATGGCCCTTTTGACCGGGGGTCAGTGAGACTTCATTGTAGTGCAGATTTCCTTTACACGCTTGCTTGGTTGGCCAAAAAGGGCGTATGCGTTTTTTCCTGAATATATTCAGGAAAAAACGCATACGCACTTTTTGGCCAAGTGCATCATTGTCGACATTCTGCCTCTTTTCCTATGCTTTAAGTGCAATTCCAGTCTCCCCCCTGAAATCGTTTTCCTGAAATTCTGCCCCGCTTTCAAGTCCTCTTCGAAGACTTACTTCAATACATTTTTGGACGATAGCTGTCATTCATAACTGTGCAGGTTTGTGAATTACAGTGCCCCTGAGCTCCTTTCTTCAACTCGCTTTCTTGTGAGCTGGCCGCAAAACCGCAGGATTTCTTCAGGCCCTAATCTGGTTCCGGCAGGGCACGCTGAGCCTTTGGTTAATTCCTCTTCCTGGTGGGAAATGAGCGTTCCATTTGCACGTGCAGACACCTACAGCTAGTCTCTCATTGGTTCTCCCTATTCCTGTTCATCTTGCGCAGAATTTGTAAACTGTGACAAACAGGAGGTTAAAGGCACTGACTCTCCAAGTGGGGAGAGTGTTAGTAAAGCGTCTGGAACGGTGAACCCGAGAACCAGGGGACGAATACTGAGATGCATTTGAAAACGTTTCCCAATCACACGGTGGACCATACTCTGGGTTTCCCATGCATGTTTTAGCTGAAGGAAGAATCCCTTAAACCTGGAGAGTTGGGAACCATGGAATGTGTACCATGCAGTATGACTTGAAAGGGTCTGCGTTTGCTCACCGAACCTCACCAATGCTATCAGCCCCAAGTGTCCAGCCTTATGTCTCCCCCAGCTCTGGGTGTAGATGTGGTAAATCCAGGTTGCATCACAATCCCTGAATGAATTATTAAATAAATGCTCTTTATTTCACAGTCATTGTGTTGTGTTTGTGAAATTTATTTTGATAATGGGATTTATCGGATTTTCACTGTTGCGTTTAGGCCACTGTACACACGCTTGATTTCCTTATGGAGACATATAAATCCATGGGTCTTAAGATTCTTACTTGTCAGGTATATTCCCAGGCGTTGAATATGGGGTGTTGAGTCCATTTCGTTGAGCAAGGTGTAGGTCGTGTCTATTATATATTTGCGTTATGGAACGGTATCTGTGCTAATTTCAATCTCTGGTTTTATACAGCACCCCAACTCAGCTTTCCCCATAAGCAAGCATAAGTTGGTTTTCTAAATTTGAGACCCTGTTCTGTTTTGTAATTCAGTTCATGTGTAGCCAAGTTTACGTTCCGTGTATTAGTGATATCTTATGATGTTTCTTTTTCTGTGTGACTTATTTTTCGTAGAATCGTCGTACCTGAATCCACTCATTATGCCGCTACGGTCCTGTTGACGCAGAATTCATTGCTGAGTGATATTCCATTGTACGTACGTACCACAGCTTCTTTATAAATTTTTTGCTTTCTCGGATATTGAACTTGTACCGTAGACGAGGTTCTTGTAAACAGAGCCGTCCCAAATTTTGGGGTGGCTGTGTGTTTTTGATTTTAATTTTCCTAAGCTATAGGACCCTAAGTGGAAGTGCCATAGGCTGTGTTGCTTTGTTTCCTACGTGTTTCAGGAAACACCATACACTACTCCAGAGTGGCTGTTGGCAATTTACATCCCGCCCATCAGCATAACAAGGCTCCCTGTTCTCCATGACCTGTCCTGCCTTTCAGGATTTTACACTTCTTTCAGATGGCCCTTTTCACCGGGGGGCAGTGAGACATCATTGTAGTGCAGATATCGTTTACACGCTTGCTTGGTTGGCCAAAAAGGGCATATGCGTTTTTTCCTGAATATATTCAGGAAAAACCGCATACGCCCTTTTTGGCCAAGTGCATCATTGTGGACATTCTGCCTCTTTTCCTATGCTTTAAGTGCAATTCCAGTCTACCCCCTGAAATCGTTTTCCTGAAATTCTGCCCCGCATTCAAGTCCACTTCGAAGACTTACTTCAATATATTTTTGGACGATAGCTGTCATTCATAACTCTGCAGGTTTGTGAATTACAGTGCCCCTGAGCTCCTTTTATCAACTCACTTTCTTGTGAGCTGGCCGCAAAACCGCAGGATTTCTTCAGGCCCTAATCTGGTTCCGGCAGGGCACGCTGAGCCTTTGTTTAATTCCTCTTCCTGGTGGGAAATGAGTGTTCCATTTGCCCGTGCAGACACCTACAGCTAGTCTCTCATTGGTTCTCCCTATTCCTGTTCATCTTGCGCAGAAATTGCAAATTGTGACAAACAGGAGATTAAAGGCACTGTCTCTCCAAGTGGGGAGAGAGTTAGTAAAGCCTCTGGAATGGTGAACCTGAGTACCAGGGGATGAAACCTGAGATGCATTTGAAAACGTTTCCAAATCACACGGTGGACCATAGTCTGGGTTTCCCATGCATGTTTTAGCTGAAGGAAGAATCCCTTAAACCTGGAGATTTGAGACCCATGGAATGGGTACCATGCAGTATGGCTTCAAAGGGTCTGCGTTTGCTCACCGAACCTCACCAATTCTATCAGCCTGAAGTGTCCACCCTTATGTCTCACTCAGCACTGGGTGTAGATGTGGTAAATCCAGGTTGCATCACAAGCCCTGAATGAATTATTTAAGAATTGCTCTCTATTTCACTGTCATTGTGTTTTGTTTGTGAAATTTATTTTGATAATGGGATTTATCGGATTTTCACTGCTGTGTTTAGGCCGCTGTACACACGCTTGATTTCCTTATGGAGACATATAAATCCATGGGTCTTAAGATTCTTACTTGTCAGGTATATTCCCAGGCGTTGAATATGGGGCGTTGAGTCCTTTTCGTTGAGCAAGGAGTAGGTCTTGTCTATTATATATTTGGCTTATGGAATGGTATCTGTGCTAATTTCAATCTCTGGTTTGATGCAGCACCCCAACTCACCTTTCCCATTAGCAAGCATAAGTTGGTTTTCTAAATTTGAGACCCTGTTCTGTTTTGTAATTCAGTTCATGTGTAGCCAAGTTTACGTTCCGTGTATTAGTGATATCTTATGATGTTTCTTTTTCTGTGTGACTTATTTCTCGTAGAATCATCGTACCTGAATCCACTCATTATGCGGCTACGTACCTGATGACGTAGATCTCATTGCTGAGTGATATTCCATTGTACGTACGTACCACAACTTCTTTATCCATTTTTTGCTTTCTCGGATATTTAGCTTGTACCGTAGACAAGGTTCTTGTAAAGAGAGCCGTCCCAAACTTTGGGGTGGCTGTGTGTTTTTGATTTAAATTTCCCAAAGCTATAGGACCCTAAGTGGAAGTGCCATAGGCTGTGTTGCTTTGTTTCCTACGTGTTTCAGGAAACACCATACACTTCTCCAGGGTGGCTGTTGGCAATTTACATCCCGCCCATCAGCATAACGAGGCTCCCTATTCTCCATGACCTGTCCTGCCTTTCTGGATTTTACACTTTTTTCAGATGGCCCTTTTGACCGGGGGGCACTGAGACTTCATGGTAGTGCAGATTTACTTTACACGCTTGCTTGGTTGGCCAAAAAGTGCGTATGCGTTTTTTCCTGAATATATTCAGGAAAAAACGCATACGCCCTTTTTGGCCAAGTGCATCATTGTCGACATTCTGCCTCTTTCCTATGCTTTAAGTGCAATTCCAGTCTACCCCCTGAAATCATTTTCCTGAAATTTTGCCCCGCTTTCAAGTATTCTTCGAAGAAATACTTCAGTATATTTTTGGACGATAGCTGTCATTCATAACTTTGCAGGTTTGTAAATTACAGTGCCCCTGTGCTCCTTCCTTCAACTCGCTTTCTTGTGAGCTGGCCGCAAACCCGCAGGATTGCTTCATGCCCTAATCTGGTTCCGGCTTAGCATGCTGATCCTTTGGTAATTTCCTCTTCCTGGTGGGAAATGAGTGTTATATTTGAACGTGCAGACACTAGAGCTTGTCTCTCATTGGTTCTCCCTATTCTTGTTCATCTTGTGCAGAAATTGCAAACTGTGCCAAACAGGAGGTTAAAGGCACTGACTCTCTAAGTGGGGAGAGTATTAGTAAAGGGTCTTCAATCGTGAACCCGAGTAAAAGGGGACGAAAACTGAGATGCATTTGAAAATGTTTCCCGGTCACACGGTGCACCATACTGTGGGTTTCCCATGCATGATTTAGCTGAAGGAAGAATCCCTTAAACCTTGAGAGTTGGGACCCATGGAATGGCTACCATGCAGTATGACTTCAAAGGGCCTGCATTTTCTCAACGAACCTCACCAATGCTATCAGCCCGAAGTGTACAGCCTTATGTCTCACTCAGCTCTGGTTGTAGATGTGGTAAATCCAGGTTGCATCACAAGCCCTGAATGAATTATTTAAGAATTGCTCTCTATTTCAGTGTCATTGTGTTTGTTTTTGTAATTCATTTTGATAATGGATTTTATCGGATTTTCTCTGCTGCATTCATGCCGCTGTACACACACTTGAGTCTCTTACGGAGACATATAAATCCATGGGTTTGAAGATTCTTACTAGTCATGTGTAATCCTAGGCATTGAATATGGGGTGTTTAGTCCATTTCGTTGAGCAAGGGCTAGGTCTTGACCTTTACATATTTGGCTTATGGAAAGGTATCTGTGCTAATTTCTATCTCTGGTTTTATTCAGCACCCCAACTCACCTTTCCCCGTAAGCAAGCATAAGTTGGTTTTCTAAATTTGAGACCCTGTTCTGTTTTGTAATTCAATTCATGTGTAGCCAAGTTTACATTCTGTGTATTAGTGATATCTTATGATGTTTCATTTTCTGTGTGACTTATTTCACTTAGAATCATCGTACCTGAATCCACTCATTATGCCGCGACGGGCCTGATGACATAGATTTCATTGCTGCGTGAGATTCAATTTTACGTACGTACCACAACTTCTTTATCCATTTTTCACATTCTGGGATATTTAACTTGTACCGTAGACGAGGTTCTTGTAAACAGAGCCGTCCCAAACTTTGGGGTGGCTGTGTGTTTTTGATTTTAATTTCCCTAAGCTATAGGACCATAAGTGGAAGTGCTATAGGCTCCGTTGCTTTGTTTTTTAGGTGTTTCTGGAAACACAATACACTTCTCCAGAGTGGCTGTTGGCAATCTACATCTTGCCCATCAGCATAACAAGGCTCCATGTTCTCCATGGCCTGTGCTGTCTTTCTGGATTTTACACTTTTTTCAGATTGCGCTTTTGACCGGGGGGCATTGAGACTTCATTGTAGTGCAGATTTTTTAACATGCTTGCTTGGTTGGCCAAAAAGGGCGTATGCGTTTTTTCCTGAATATATTCAGGAAAAAACGCATACGCCCTTTTTAGCCAACTGAATCATTGTCGACATTCTGCCTCTTTTCCTATGCTTTGAATGCAATTCCAGTCTACCCCCTGAAATCGTTTTCCTGCAATTCTGCCCCACTTTCAAGTCCTCTTCACAGCCTTCCTTCAATATATTTTTGGACGATAGCTGTCATTTATAACTCTGCAGGTTTGTGAATTACAGTGCCCCTGAGCTCCTTTCTTCAACTCGCTTTCTTGTGAGCTGGCCGCAAACCCGCAGGATTGCTTCAGGCCCTAATCAGGTTCCGGCACGGCATGCTGAGCCTTTGGTTCATTCTTCTTCCTGGTGGGAAATGAGCGTTAAATTTCCAGTGCAGACACCTACAGCTAGTCTCTCATTGGTTCTCCCTATTCCTGTTCATCTTGCGCAGAAATTGCAAACTGTGCCAAACAGGAGGTTAAAGGCACTGACTCTCCAAGTGGGGAGAGTGTTAGTAAAGGTCTGGAATGGTGAACCCGAGTAAAAGGGGACGAAAACTGAGATGCATTTGAAAACGTTTCCTGGTCACACGGTGCAGCATACTGTGGGTTTCCCATGCACGTTTTAGCTGAAGGAAGAATCCCTTAAAACTGGAGAGTTGGGACCCATGGAATGGGTACCATGCAGTATGACTTCAAAGGGTCTTCATTTGCTCTTCGAACCTCACCAATGCTATCAGCCCGAAGTGTCCAACCTTATGTCTCACTCAGCTCTGGGTGTAGATGTGGTAAATCCAGGTTGCATCACATGCCCTGAATGAATTATTTAAGAATTGCTCTCTATTTCACTGTCATTGTGTTTTGTTTTTGTAATTCATTTTGATAATGGGATTTATTGGATTTTCTCTGCTGCATTCATGCAGCTGTACACACGCTTGATTGTCTTACGGAGACATATAAATCCATGGGTTTGAAGATTCTTACTAGTCAGGTGTATTCCTAGGCGTTGAATATGAGGTGTTTAGTCCATTTCGTTGAGCAAGGGGTAGGTCTTGACTATTATATATTTGGCTTATGGAAAGGTATCTGTGCTAATTTCTATCTCTGCTTTTATGCAGCACCCCAACTCACTTTTCCCCTTAAGCAAGCATAAGTTGCTTTTCTAAATTTGAGACCCTGTTCTGTTTTGTAATTCAGTTCATGTGTAGCCAAGTTTACATTCTGTGTATTAGTGATAACTTATGATGTTTCATTTTCTGTGTGACTTATTTCACTTAGAATCATCGTACCTGAATCCACTCATTATGCCGCAATGGACCTGATGAAATAGATTTCATTGGTGATTGATATTCCTTTGTACGTATGTACTACACTTCTTTATCCATTTTTCGCTTTCTGGGATATTTAACTTGTACCGTAGACGAAGTTCTTGTAAACAGAGCCGACCGAATCTTTGGGGTGGCTGTGTGTTTTTGATTTTAATTTCCCTAAGCTATAGGACCATAAGTGGTAATGCCGTAGGCTCCGTTGATTTGTTTTTTAGGTTTTTGAGGAAACACCATACAATTCTCCAGAGTGGCTGTTGGCAATTTACATCCGCCCATCAGCATAACAAGGCTCCCTTTTCTCCATGACCTGTCCTGCCTTTCTGGATTTTACACTTTTTTCAGATGGCCCTTTTGACCGGGGGCAGTGAGACTTCATTGTAGTGCAGATTTCCTTTACACGCTTGCTTGGTTGGCCAAAAAGGGCGTATGCGTTTTTTCCTGAATATATTCAGGAAAAAACGCATACGCCCTTTTTGGCCAAGTGCATCATTGTCGACATTCTGCCTGTTTTCCTATGCTTTAAGTGCAATTCCAGTCTACCCCCTGAAGTCGTTTTCCTGAAATTCTGCCCCGCTTTCAAGTCCTCTTCGAAGACTTACTTCAATACATTTTTGAACGATAGCTGTCATTCATAACTCTGCAGGTTTGTGAATTACAGTGCCCCTGAGCTCCTTTCTTCAACTCGCTTTCTTGTGAGCTGGCCGCAAAACCGCAGGATTGCTTCAGGACATAATCTCTTTCCAGCAGGGCACGCTGAGCCTTTGGTTAATTCCTCTTCCTGGTGGGAAATGAGCGTTCCATTTGCCCGTGCAGACACCTACAGCTAGTCTCTCATTGGTTCTCCCTATTCCTGTCCATCTTGCGCAGAAATTGAAAACTGTGCCTAACAGGAGGTTAAAGGCACTGACTCTCCATGTGGGGAGAGTGTTAGTAAAGCGTCTGGAATGGTTCACTCGAGTACCAGGGGACGAAAACTGAGATGCATCTGAAAACGTTTCCCAATCACACGGTGGAGCATACTCTGGGTTTCCCATGCATGATTTAACTGAAGGAAGAATCCCTTAAACCTGGAGATTTGGGAACCTTGGAATGGGTACCATGCAGTATGACTTCAAAGGGTCTGCGTTTGCTCACCAAACCTCACCAATGCTATCAGCCCGAAGTGTTCAGCCTTATGTCTCACCCAGCTCTGGGTGTAGATGTGGTAAATCCAGGTTGCATCACAATCCCTGAATGAATTATTTAAGCATTGCTCTCTATTTCTCTGTCATTGTGTTTTGTTTTTGAAATTTATTTTGATAATGGGGTTTATCGGATTTTCACTGCTGCATTTAGGCCGCTGTACACACTCTTGATTTCCTTATGGAGACATATAAATCCGTGGGTATTAAGATTCTTACTTGTCAGGTATCTTCCCAGGCGTTGAATATGGGGTGTTGAGTCCATTTCGTTGAGCAAGGAGTAGATCTTGTCTATTACATATTTTGCTTATGGAACGGTATCTGTGCTAATTTCAATCTCTGGTTTTATGCAGTACCCCAACTCACCTTTCCCCGTAAGCAAGCATAAGTTGGTTTTCTAAATTTGAGACCCTGTTCTGTTTTGTAATTCAGTTCATGTGTAGACAAGTTTACGTTCCGATTATTAGTGATATCTTATGATCATTCTTTTTCTGTGTGACTTATTTCTCGTAGAATCGTCGTACCTGAATGCACTCATTATGCCGCTACGGGCCTGATGACGTAGATTTCATTGCTGAGTGATATTCCATTGTACGTACGTACCACAACTTCTTTATCCAGTTTTTGCTTTCTCGGATATTTAACTTGTACCATAGACGAGGTTCTTGTAAACAGAGCCGTCCCAAATTTTGGGGTGGCTGTGTGTTTTTGATTTTAATTTCCCTAAGCTATAGGACCCTAATTGGAAGTGCCATAGGCTGTGTTGCTTTGTTTCCTACGTGTTTCAAGAAACACCATACACTTCTCCAGAGTGGCTGTTGGCAATTTACATCCCGCCCATCAGCATAACAAGGCTCCCTGTTCTCCATGACCTGTCCTGCCTTCCTGGATTTTACACATTTTTCAGATGGCCCTTTTGACCGGGGGGCAGTGAGACTTCATTGTAGTGCAGATTTCATTTACACGCTTGCTTGGTTGGCCAAAAAGTGCGTATGCGTTTTTTCCTGAATATATTCAGGAAAAAACTCATACGCACTTTTTGGCCAAGTGCATCATTGTGGACATTCTGCCTCTTTCCTATGCTTTAAGTGCAATTCCAGTCTACCCCCTGAAACCGTTTTCCTGAAATCCTGTCCCGCTTTCAAGTCCTCTTCGAAAACTTACTTCAATACATTTTTGGACGATAGCTGTCATTCATAACTCTGCAGGTTTGTGAATTACAGTGCCCCTGAGCTCCTTTCTTCAACTCGCTTTCTTGTGAGCTGGCCACAAAACGCAGGGTTGCTTCAGGCCCTAATCTGGTTCCGGCAGGGCACGCTGAGCCTTTGGTTAATCCTTCTTCCTGGTGGGAAATGAGCGTTCCATTTGCCCGTGCAGACACCTACAGCTAGTCTCTCATTGGTTCTCCCTATTCCTGTTCATCTTGCGCAGAAATTGCAAACTGTGCCAAACAGGAAGTTAAAGGCACTGACTCTCCAAGTGGGGAGACTGTTAGTAAAGCGTCTGGAATGCTGAACCCGAGTACCAGGGGACGAAACCTGAGATGCATTTGAAAACGTTTACCAATCACACGGTGGACCATACTCGGGGTTTCGCATGCATGTTTTAAATGAAGGAGGAATCCCTTAAACCTGGAGAGTTGGGACCCATGGAATGTCTACCATGCAGTATGACTTCAAAGGGTCTGCGTTTGCTCAACGAACCTCACCAATGCTATCAGCCCGAAGTGTCCAGCCTTATGTCTCACCCAGCTCTGGGTGTAGATGTGGTAAATCCAGGTTGCATCACAAACCCTGAATGAATTATTTAAGAATTGCTCTCTATTTCACTGTCATTGTGTTGTGTTTTTGAAAGTTATTTTGATAATGGGATTTATCGGATTTTCACTGCTGCGTTTAGGCTGCTGTACACACGCTGGATTTCCTTATGGAGACATATAAATCCATGGGTCTTAAGATTTTTACTTGTCAGGTATATTTCTAGGCGTTGAATATGGGGTGTTGAGTCCATTTCGTTGAGCAAGGAGTAGGTCTTGTCTCTTATATATTTGGCTTATGGAATGGTATCTGTGCTAATTTCAATCTCTGGTTTGATGCAGCACCCGAACTCACCTTTCCCCATAAGCAAGCATAAGTTGGTTTTCTAAATTTGAGACCCTGTTCTGTTTTGTAATTCAGTTCATGTGTAGCCAAGGTTATGTTCCGTGTATTAGTGATATCTTATGATGTTTCTTTTTCTGTGTGACTTATTTCTCGTCGAATCATCGTACCTGAATCCACTCATTATGCCGCTACGGGCCTGATGACGTAGATCTCATTGCTGAGTGATATTCCATTGTACGTACGTACCACAATTTCTTTATCCATTTTTTGCTTTCTCAGATAATTAACTTTTACTGTAGACGAAGTTCTTGTAAACAGAGCCGTCCCAAATTTGGGGTGGCTGTGTGTTATTGATTTTAATTTCCCTAAGCTATAGGACCATATGTGGAAGTGCCATAGGCTGTGTTGCTTTGTTTCCTACGTGTTTCAGGAAACACCATACACTTTTCCAGAGTGGCTGTTGGCAATTTACATCCCGCCCATCAGCATAACAAGGCTCCCTATTCTCCATGACCTGTCCTGCCTTTCTGGATTTTACACTTTTTTCAGATGGCCGTTTGGACCAGGGCGCAGTGAGACTTCATTTTATTGCAGATTTCCTTTACACGCTTGCTTGGTTAGCCAAAAAGGGCGTATGCATTTTTTCCTGAATATATTCAGGAGAAAACGGATACGCCGTTTTTGGCCAAGTGCATCACTCTCGACATTCTGCCTCTTTTCCTATGCTTTAAGTGCAATTCCAGTCTACCCCCTGAAATCGTTTTCCTGAAATTCTGCCCCGCTTTCAAGTCCTCTTCGAAGAATTACTTCAATACATTTTTGGACGATAGCTGTCATTCATAACTCTGCAGGTTTGTGAATTACAGTGCCCCTGAGCTCCTTTCTTCAACTCGCTTTCTTGTGAGCCTGCCGCAAAACCGCAGGATTGCTTCAGGCCCTAATCTGGTTCCGGCAGGGCACGCTGAGCCTTTGGTTAATCCGTCTTCCTGGTGGGAAATGAGCGTTCCATTTGCCCGTGCAGACACCTACAGCTAGTCTCTCATTGGTTCTCCCTATTCCTGTTCATCTTGCGCAGAAATTGCAAACTGTGCCAAAAAGGAGGTTAAAGGCAATTACTCTCCAAGTGGGGAGAATGTTAGTAAAGTGTCTGGAACGGTGAACCCGAGTACCAGGGGACGAAACCTGAGATGCATTTGAAAACGTTTCCCAATCACACGGTGGACCATACTCTGGGTTTCCCATGCATGTTTTAGCTGAAGGAAGAATCCCTTAAACCTGGAGAGTTGGGACCCATGGAATGGCTACCATGCAGTATGACTTCAAAGGGTCTGCGTTTGCTCACCGAACCTCACCAATGCTATCAGCCCGATGTGTCCAGCCTTATGTCTCACCCAGCTCTGGGTGTAGATGTGGTAAATTCAGGTTGCATCACAAGCCCTGAATGAATTATTTAAGAATTGCTCTCTATTTCACTGTCATTGTGTTTTGTTTGTGAAATTTATTTTGATAATGGGATTTATCGGAATTTCACTGCTGCGTTTAGGCCGCTGTACACACGCTTGATTTCCTTATGGAGACATATAAATCCATGGGCCTTAAGATTCTTACTTGTCAGGTATATTCCCAGGAGTTGAATATGGGGTGTTGAGTCCATTTCGTTGAGCAAGGAGTAGGTCTTGTCTATTATATATTTGGCTTATGGAACGGTATCTGTGCAATTTCAATCTCTGGTTTTATGCAGCACCCCAACTCACCTTTCCCCATAAGCAAGCATAAGTTGGTTTTCTAAATTTGAGACCCTGTTCTGTTTTGTAATTCAGTTCATGTGTAGCCAAGTTTACGTTCCGTGTATTAGTGATATCTTATGATGTTTCTTTTTCTGTGTGACTTATTTCTCGTCGAATCGTCGTACCTGAATCCACTCATTATGCCGCTACGGGCCTGATGACTTAGATCTCATTGCTGAGTGATATTCCATTGTACGTACGTACCACAACTTCTTTATCCATTTTGTGCTTTCTCGGATATTTAACGTGTACCGTAGACGAGGTTCTTGTAAACAGAGCCGTCCCAAACTTTGGGGTGGCTGTGTGTTTTTGATTTTAATTTCCCTAAGCTATAAGACCATAAGTGGAAGTGCCATAGGCTGTGTTGCTCTGTTTCCTACGTGTTTCAGGAAACACCATACACTTCTCCAGAGTGGCTGTTGGCAATTTAAATCCCGCCCATCAGCATAACAAGGCTCCCTGTTCTCCATGACCTGTCCTGCCTTTCTGGATTTTACACTTGTTTCAGATGGCCGTTTGGACCGGGGGGCAGTGAGACTTCATTGTAGTGCAGATTTCCTTTACACGCTTGCTTGGTTGGCCAAAAAGGGCGTATGCGTTTTTTCCTGAATATATTCAGGAAAAAACGCATACGCCCTTTTTGGCCAAGGGCATCATTGTGGACATTCTGCCTCTTTTCCTATGATTTAAGTGCAATTCCAGTCTACTCCCTGAAATCGTTTTCCTGAAATTCTGCCCCACTTTCAAGTCCTCTTCGAAGACTTACTTCAATACATTTTTGGACGATAGCTGTCATTCATAACTCTGCAGGTTTGTGAATTACAGTGCCCCTGAGCTCCTTTCTTCAACTCGCTTTCTTGTGAGCTGGCCGCAAAACCGCAGGATTGCTTCAGGCCCTAATCTGGTTCCCGCAGGGCACGCTGAGCCTTTGGTAAATCCCGCTTCCTGGTGGGAAATGAGCGTTCCATTTGCACGTGCAGACACCTACAGCTAGTCTCTCATTGGTTCTCCCTATTCCTGTTCATCTTGCGCAGAAATTGCAAACTGTGACAAACAGGAGGTTAAAGGCACTGACTCTCCAAGTGGGGAGAGTGTTAGTAAAGCGTCTGGAATGGTGAACCCGAGTACCAGGGGACGAAACCTGAGATGCATTTGAAAAGGTTTCCCAATCACACGGTGGACCATACTCTGGGTTTCCCATGCATGTTTTAGCTGAAGGAAGAATCCCTTAAACCTGGAGAGTTGGGACCCATGGAATGGCTACCATGAAGTATGACTTCAAAGGGTCTGCGTTTGTTCAACAAAGCTCACCAATGCTATCAGCCCGATGTGTCCAGCCTTATGTCTCAACTAGCTCTGGGTGTAGATGTGGTAAATCCAGGTTGCATCACAAGCCCTGAATGAATTATTTAAGAATTGCTCTCTATTTCACTGTCATTGTGTTTTGTTTTTGAAATTTATTTTGTTAATGGGATATATCGGATTTTCACTGCTGCGTTTAGGCCGCTGTACACACGCTTGACTTCCTTATGGAGACATATAAATCCATGGGTCTTAAGTTTCTTACTTGTCAGGTATATTCCCAGGAGTTGAATATGGGGTGTTGAGTCCATATCGTTGAGCAAGGAGTAGGTCTTGTCTATTATATATTTGGCTTATGGAACGGTATCTGTGCTAATTTCAATCTCTGGTTTGATGCAGCACCCCAACTCACCTTTCCCCATAAGCAAGCATAAGTTGGTTTTCTAAATTTGAGACCCTGTTCTGTTTTGTAATTCAGTTCATGTGTAGACAAGTTTACGTTCTGTGTATTAGTGATATCTTATGATGTTTCTTTTTCTGTGTGACTTATTTCTCGTAGAATCATCATACCTGAATCCACTCATTATGCCGCTACGGGCCTGATGACGTAGATCTCATTGCTGAGTAATATTCCATTGTACGTACGTACAACAACTTCTTTATCCATTTTTTGCTTTCTCAGATATTTAACTTGTACCGTAGGCGAGGTTGTTGTAAACAGAGCCGTCCCAAACTTTGGGGTGGCTGTAAGTTTTTGATTTTAATTTCCCTAAGCTATAGGACCATATGTGGAAGTGCCATAGGCTGTGTTGCTTTGTTTCCTACGTGTTTCAGGAAACACCATACACTTTTCCAGAGTGGCTGTTGGCAATTTTCATCCCGCCCATCAGCATAACAAGGCTCCCTGTTCTCCATGACCTGTCCTGCCTTTCTGGATTTTACACTTTTTTCAGATTGCCCTTTTGACCTGGGGGCAGTGAGACTTCATTGTAGTGCAGATTTCCTTTACACTCTTGCTTGGTTGGCCAAAAAGGGCGTATGCGTTTTTTCCTGAATATATTCAGGAAAAAACGCATACGCCCTTTTTGGCCAAGTGCATCATTGTGGACATTCTGCCTCTTTTCCTATGCTTTAAGTGCAATTCCAGTCTACCCCCTGAAATCGTGTTCCTGAAATTCTGCCCCGCTTTCAAGTCCTCTTCGAAGACTTACTTCAATACATTTTTGGACGATAGCTGTCATTCATAACTCTGCAGGTTTGTGAATTACAGTGCCCTTGAGCTCTTTTCTTCAACTCGCTTTCTTGTGAGCTGGCCGCAAATCCGCAGGATTGTTTCAGGCTCTAATCTGGTACCCGCAGGGCACGCTGAGCCTTTGGTTAGTCCCTCTTCCTGGTGGGAAATGAGCGTTCCATTTGCCCGTGCAGACACCTACAGCTAGTCTCTCATTGGCTCTCGCTATTCCTGTTCATCTTGTGCCGAAATTGCAAACTGTGCCAAACAGGAGGTTAAAGACACTGACTCTCCAAGTGGGGAGAGTGTTAGTAAAGCGTCTGGAACGGTGAACCCGAGTACCAGGGTTCGAAAACTGAGATGCATTTGAAAACGTTTCCCAATCACACGGTGGACCATACTCTGGGTTTCCCATGCATGTTTTAGCTGAAGGAAGAATCCCTTAAACCTGGAGAGTTGGGACCCATGGAATGGGTACCATGCAGTATGATTTCAAAGGGTCTGCGTTTGCTCACCAAACCTCAACAATACTATCAGCTCGATGTGTCCAGCCTTATGTCTCATCCAGCTCTGGGTGTAGATGTGGTAAATCCACGTTGCATCACAAGCCCTGAATGAATTATTTAAGAATTGCTCTCTATTTCACTGTCATTGTGTTTTGTTTTTGAAATTTATTTTGTTAATGGGATTTATCGGATTTTCACTGCTGCGTTTAGGCCCCTGTACACACGCTTGACTTCCTTATGGAGACATATAAATCCATGGGTCTTTAGATTCTTACTTGTCAGGTATATTTCCAGGCGTTGAATATGGGGTGTTGAGTCCATTTCGTTGAGCAAGGTGTAGGTCTTGTCTCTTATATATTTGGCTTATGGAACGGTATCTGTGCTAATTTCAATCTCTGGTTTGACGCAGCACCTGAACTCACCTTTCCCCATAAGCAAGCATAAGTTGGTTTTCTAAATTTGAGAGCCTGTTCTGTTTTGTAATTCAGTTCATGTGTAGCCAAGTTTACGTTCCGTGTATTAGTGATATCTTATGATGTTTCTTTTTCTCTGTGACTTATTTCTCGTCGAATCATCGTACCTGAATGCACTCATTATGCCGCTACGGGCCTGATGACGTAGATCTCATTGCTGAGTGATATTCCATTGTACGTACGTACGACAACTTCTTTATCCATTTTTTGCTTTCTCGGATATTTAACTTGTATCGTAGAGGAGGTTCTTGTAAACAGAGCCGTCCCAAACTTTGGAGTGGCTGTGTGTTTTTGATTTTAATTTCCCTAAGCTATAGGACCCTAAGTGGATGTGCCATAGGCTGTGTTGCTATGTTTCCTACGTGTTTCAGGAAACACCATACATTTCTCCAGAGTGGCTGTTGGCAATTTACATCCCGCCCATCAGCATAACAAGTCTCCCTGTTCTCCATGACCCGTCCAGCCTTTCTGGATTTTACACTTGTTTCAGATGGCCGTTTGTACCGGGGGTAGTGAGACTTCATTGTAGTGCAGATTTCCTTTACACGCTTGCTTGGTTGGCCAAAAAGGGCGTATGCGTTTTTTCCTGAATATATTCAGGAAAAAACGCATACGCCCTTTTTGGCCAAGTGCATCATTGTGGACATTCTGCCTCTTTTCCTATGCTTTAAGTGCAATTCCAATTTACCCCCTGAAATCGTTTTCCTGAAATTCTGCCCCGCTTTCAAGTCCTCTTCAAAGACTTACTTCAATATAATTTTGGACGATAGCTGTCATTCATAACTCTGCATGTTTGTGAATTACAGTGCCCCTGAGCTCCTTTCTTCAACTCGCTTTCTTGTGAGTTGCCCGCAAAACCGCAGGATTGCTTCAGGCCATAATCTTGTTCCGGCAGGGCACGCTGAGCCTTTGGTTAGTCCCTCTCCCTGGTGGGAAATGAGCATTCCATTTGCCCGTGCAGACACCTACAGCTAGTCTCTCATTCGTTGTCCCTATTCCTGTTAATATTGCACAGAAATTGCAAACTGTGCCAAACAGGAGGTTAAAGGCACTGACTCTCCAAGTGGGGAGAGTGTTAGTAAAGCGTCTGGAACGGTGAACCCGAGTACCAGGGGTCGAAACCTGAGACGCATTTGAAAACGTTTCCCAATCACATGGTGGACATTACTCTGGGTTTCCCATGCATGGTTTAGCTGAAGGAAGAATCCCTTAAACCTGGAGAGTTGGGACCCATGGAATGGGTACCATGCAGTATGACTTCAAAGGGTCTGCGTTTGCTCACCGAACCTCACCAATGCTATCAGCCCGAAGTGTCCAGCCTTATGTCTCACCCAGCTCTGGGTGTAGATGTGGTAAATCCAGGTTGCATCACAAGCCCTGAATGAATTATTTAAGAATTGTTCTCTATTTCACTGTCATTGTGTTTTGTTTTTGAAATATATTTTGATAATGGGATTTATCGGATTTTCACTGCTGCGTTGAGGCCGCTGTACACACGCTTGATATCCTTATGGAGACATATAAATCCATGGGTCTTAAGTTTCTTACTTGTCAGGTATATTCCCAGGCGTTGAATATGGGGTGTTGAGTTCATTTCGTTGAGCAAGGAGTAGGTCTTGTCTATTATATATTTGCCTTATGGAACGGAATCTGTGCTAATTTCAATCTCTGGTTTTATGCAGCACCCCAACTCACCTTTCCCCATAAGCAAGCATAAGTTGGTTTTCTAAATTTGAGACCCTGTTCTGTTTTGTAATTCAGTTCATGTGTAGCCAAGTTTACGTTCCGTGTATTAGTGATATCTTATGATGTTTCTTTTTCTGTGTGACTTATTTCTCGTAGAATCGTCGTACCTGAATCCACTCATTATGCCGCTACGGGCGTGATGACGTGGATCTCATTGCTGAGTGATATTCCATTGTACGTACGTACCACAACTTCTTTATCCATTTTTTGCTTTCTCGCATATTTAACTTGTACCGTAGACGAGGTTCTTGTAAACAGAGCCGTCCCAAACTTTGGGGTGGCAGTGTGTTTTTGAATTTAATTTCCCTAAGCTATAGGACCGTAAGTGGAAGTGCCATAGGCTGCGTTGCTTTGTTTCCTACGTGTTTCAGGAAACACCATACACTTCTCCAGAGTGGCTGTTGGCAAATTACATCCCGCCCATCAGCATAACAAGGCTCCCTCTTCTCCATGACCTGTCCTGCCTTTCTGGATTTTACATTTTTTCAGATGGCCCTTTTGACCGGGGGGCAGTGAGACTTCATTGTAGTGCAGATTTCCTTTACACGCTTGCTTGGTTGGCCAAAAAGGGCGTATGCGTTTTTTCCTGAATATATTCAGGAAGAAACGCATACGCCCTTTTTGGCCAAGTGGAACATTGTGGACATTCTGCCTCTTTTCCTTTGCTTTAAGTGCAATTCCAGTCTACCCCCTGAATTCGTTTTCCTGAAATTCTGCCCCGTTTTCAAGTCCTCTTCGAAAACTTACTTCAATACATTTTTGGACGATAGCTGTCATTCATAACTCTGCAGGTTTGTGAATTACAGTGCCCCTGAGCTCCTTTCTTCAACTCGCTTTCTTGCGAGTTGCCCGCAAAACCGCAGGATAGCTTCAGGCCCTAATCTGGTTCCGGCAGGGCACGCTGAGCCTTTGGTTAATTCCTCTTCCTGGTGGGAAATGAGCGTTCCATTTGCCCGTGCAGACACCTACAGCTAGTCTCTCATTGGCTCTCGCTATTCCTGTTCATCTTGCGCCGAAATTGCAAACTGTGCCAAACAGGAGGTTAAAGGCACTGACTCTCCAAGTGGGGAGATTGTTAGTAAAGCGTCTGGAACGGTGAATCCGAGTACCAGGGGTCGAAACCTGAGACGCATTTGAAAATGTTTCCCAATCACATGGTGGACATTACTCTGGGTTTCCCATGCATGTTTTAGCTGAACAAAGAATCCCTTAAACCTGGAGAGTTGGGACCTATGGAATGGCTACCATGCAGTATGACTTCAAAGGGTCTGCGTTTGCTCACCGAACCTCACCAATGCTATCAGCCCGAAGTGTCCAGCCTTATGTCTCACCCAGCTCTGGGTGTAGATGTGGTAAATCCAGGTTGCATCACAAGCCCTGAATGAATTATTTAAGAATTGTTCTCTATTTCACTGTCATTGTGTTTTGTTTTTGAAATATATTTTGATAATGAGATTTATCGGATTTTCACTGCTGCGTTTAGGCCGCTGTACACACCCTTGATATCCTTATGGAGACAATAAACACATGGGTCTTAAGATTCTTACTTGTCAGGTATATTCCCAGGCGTTGAATATGGGGTGTTGAGTTCATTTCGTTGAGCAAGGAGTAGGTCTTGTCTATTATATATTTGGCTTATGGAATGGTATCTGTGCTAATTTCAATCTCTGGTTTGATGCAGCACCCCAACTCACCTTTCTCCATAAGCAAGCATAAGTTGGTTTTCTAAATTTGAGACCCTGTTCTGTTTTGTAATTCAGTTCATGTGTAGACAAGTTTACGTTCCGTGTATTAGTGATATCTTATGATGTTTCTTTTTCTGTGTGACTTATTTCTCGTAGAATCGTCGTACCTGAATCCACTCATTATGCCGCTACGGGCCTGATGACGTAGATTTCATTGCTGAGAGATATTCCTTTGTACGTACATACCACAACTTCTTTATCCATTTTTTGCTTTCTCGGATATTTAACTTGTACCGTAGACGAGGTTCTTGTAAACAGAGCCGTCCCAAACTTTGGGGTGGCTGTGTGTTTTTGATTTTAATTTCTCTAAGCTATAGGACCATAAGTTGAAGTGCCATAGGCTGTGTTGCTTTGTTTCCTACGTGTTTCAGGAAACACCATACACTTCTCCAGAGTGGCTATTGGCAATTTACATCCCGCCCATCAGCATAACAAGGTTCCCTGTTCTCCATGACCTGTCCTGCCTTTCTGCATTTTACACTTTTTTCAGATGGCCCTTTTGACCGGGGGGCAGTGAGACTTCATTGTAGTGCAGGTTTCCTTTACACGCTTGCTTGGTTGGCCAACAAGGGCGTATGAGTTTCTTCCTGAATATATTCAGGAAAAAACGCATACGCTCTTTTTGGCCAAGTGCATCATTGTCGACATTCTGCCTCTTTTCCTATGCTTTAAGTGCAATTCCAGTCTACGCCCTGAAATCGTTTTCCTGAAATTCTGCCCCGCTTTCTAGTCCTCTTCGAAGACTTACTTCAATACATTTTTGGACGATAGCTGTCATTCATATCTCTGCAGGTTTGTGAATTACAGTGCCCCTGAGCTCCTTTCTTCAACTCGCTTTCTTGTGAGCTGGCCGCAAAACCGCAGGATTGCTTCAGGCCCTAATCTGGTTCCGGTAGGGCACGCTGAGCCTTTGGTTAATCCCTCTTCCTGGTGGGAAGTGAGCATTCCATTTGCTCTTGCAGACACCTACAGCTAGTCTCTCATTTGTTCTCCCTATTCCTGTTCATCTTGCGCAGAAATTGCAAACTGTGCCAAACAGGAGGTTAAAGGCAATTACTCTCCAAGTGGGGAGAATGTTAGTAAAGCGTCTGGAACGGTGAACCCGAGTACCAGGGGACGAAACCTGAGATGCATTTGAAAACGTTTCCCAATCACACGGTGGACATTACTCTGGGATTCCCATGCATGTTTTAGCTGAAGGAAGAATCCCTTAAACCTGGAGTGTTGGGACCCATGGAATGGGTACCATGCAGTATGACTTCAAAGGGTCTGCGTTTGCTCACCGAACCTCACCAATGCTATCAGCCCGAAGTGTCCAGCCTTATGTCTCACCGAGCTGTGGGTGTAGATGTGGTAAATCCAGGTTGATTCACAAGCCCTGCATGAATTATTTAAGAATTGCTCTCTATTTCACTGTCATTGTGTTTTGTTTTTGAAATATATTTTGATAATGGGATTTATCGGATTTTCACTGCTGCGTTTAGGCCACTGTACACACGCTTGATTTCCTTATGGAGACATATAAATCCATGGGTCTTAAGATTGTTACTTGTCAGGTATATTCCCAGGCGTTGAATATGGGGTGTGAGTCCATTTCGTTGAGCAAGGAGTAGGTCTTGTCTATTATATATTTGGCTTATGGAACGGTGTCTGTGCTAATTTCAATCTCTGGTTTGATGCAGCACCCCAACTCACCTTTCCCCATAAGCAAGCATAAGTTGGTTTTCTAAATTTGAGACCCTGTTCTGTTTTGTAATTCAGTTCATGTGTAGACAAGTTTACGTTCCGTGTATTAGTGATATCTTATGATATTTCTTTTTCTGTGTGACTTATTTCTCGTAGAATCGTCGTACCTGAATCCACTCATTATGCCGCTACGGGCCTGATGACATAGATTTCATTGCTGAGAGATATTCCATTGTACGTATGTACCACAACTTCTTTATCCATTTTTTGCTTTCTCGGATATTTAACTTGTACCGTAGACGACGTTCTTGTAAACAGAGCCGTCCCAAACTTTGAGGTGGCTGTGTGTTTTTGATTTTAATTTCCCTAAGCTATAGGACCCTAAGTGGAAGTGCCATAGGCTGTGTTGCTTTGTTTCCTACGTGTTTCAGGAAACACCATACACTTCTCCAGAGTGGCTGTTGGCAATTTACATCCCGCCCATCAGCATAACAAGGCTCCCTGTTCTCCATGACCTGTCCTGCCTTTCTGGATTTTACACTTGTTTCAGATGACCGTTTGGACCAGGGGGCAGTGAGACTTCATTGTAGTGCAGGTTTCCTTTACACGCTTGCTTGTTTGGCCAAAAAGGGCGTATGCGTTTCTTCCTGAATATATTCAGGAAAAAACGCATACGCCCTTTTTGGCCAAGTGCACCATTGTCGACATTCTGCCTCTTTTCCTATGCTTTAAGTGCAATTCCAGTCTCCCCCCTGAAATCGTTTTCCTGAAATTCTGCCCCGCTTTCAAGTCCTCTTCGAAGACTTACTTCAATACATTTTTGGACGATAGCTGTCATTCATAACTCTGCAGGTTTGTGAATTACAGTGTCCCTGAGCTCCTTTCTTCAACTGGCTTTCTTGCGAGCTGGCCGCAAACCCGCAGGATTGCTTCAGGCCCTAATCTGGTTCCGGCAGGGCACGCTGAGCCTTTGGTTAATCCCTCTTCCTGGTGGGAAGTGAGCGTTCCATTTGCTCTTGCAGACACCTACAGCTAGTCACTCATTTGTTCTCCCTATTCCTGTTCATCTTGCGCAGAAATTGCAAACTGTGCCAAACAGGAGGTTAAAGGCAGTGAGTCTCCCAGTGGGTAGAGTGTTAGTAAAGCGTCTGGAACGGTGAACCCGAGTACCAGGGGACGAAACCTGAGATGCATTTCAAAACGTTTCCCAATCACACGGTGGACATTACTCTGGGTTTCCCATGCATGTTTTAGCTGAAGGAAGAATCCCTTAAACCTGGAGTGTTGGGACCCATGGAATGGGTACCATGCAGTATGACTTCAAAGGGTCTGCGTTTGCTCACCGAACCTCACCAATGCTATCAGCCCGAAGTGTCCAGCCTTATGTCTCACCGAGCTGTGGGTGTAGATGTGGTAAATCCAGGTTGATTCACAAGCCCTGCATGAATTATTTAAGAATTGCTCTCTATTTCACTGTCATTGTGTTTTGTTTTTGAAATATATTTTGATAATGGGATTTATCGGATTTTCACTGCTGCGTTTAGGCCACTGTACACACGCTTGATTTCCTTATGGAGACATATAAATCCATGGGTCTTAAGATTGTTACTTGTCAGGTATATTCCCAGGCGTTGAATATGGGGTGTGAGTCCATTTCGTTGAGCAAGGAGTAGGTCTTGTCTATTATATATTTGGCTTATGGAACGGTATCTGTGCTAATTTCAATCTCTGGTGTGATGCAGCACCCCAACTCACCTTTCCCCATAAGCAAGCATAAGTTGCTTTTCTAAATTTGAGACCCTGTTCTGTTTTGTAATTCAGTTCATGTGTAGACAAGTTTACGTTCCGTGTATTAGTGATATCTTATGATATTTCTTTTTCTGTGTGACTTATTTCTCGTAGAATCGTCGTACCTGAATCCACTCATTATGCCGCTACGGGCCTGATGACATAGATTTCATTGCTGAGAGATATTCCATTGTACGTATGTACCACAACTTCTTTATCCATTTTTTGCTTTCTCGGATATTTAACTTGTACCGTAGACGACGTTCTTGTAAACAGAGCCGTCCCAAACTTTGAGGTGGCTGTGTGTTTTTGATTTTAATTTCCCTAAGCTATAGGACCCTAAGTGGAAGTGCCATAGGCTGTGTTGCTTTGTTTCCTACGTGTTTCAGGAAACACCATACACTTCTCCAGAGTGGCTGTTGGCAATTTACATCCCGCCCATCAGCATAACAAGGCTCCCTGTTCTCCATGACCTGTCCTGCCTTTCTGGATTTTACACTTGTTTCAGATGACCGTTTGGACCGGGGGTAGTGAGACATCATTGTAGTGCAGGTTTCCTTTACACGCTTGCTTGTTTGGCCAAAAAGGGCGTATGCGTTTCTTCCTGAATATATTCAGGAAAAAACGCATACGCCCTTTTTGGCCAAGTGCATCATTGTCGACATTCTGCCTCTTTTCCTATGCTTTAAGTGCAATTCCAGTCTACCCCCTGAAATCGTTTTCCTGAAATTCTGCCCCGCTTTCAAGTCCTCTTCGAAGACTTACTTCAATACATTTTTGGACGATAGCTGTCATTCATAACTCTGCAGGTTTGTGAATTACACTGTCCCTGAGCTCCTTTCTTCAACTGGCTTTCTTGTGAGCTGGCCGCAAACCCGCAGGATTGCTTCAGGCCCTAATCTGGTTCCGGCAGGGCACGCTGAGCCTTTGGTTAATCCCTCTTCCTGGTGGGAAGTGAGCGTTCCATTTGCTCTTGCAGACACCTACAGCTAGTCTCTCATTTGTTCTCCCTATTCCTGTTCATCTTGCGCAGAAATTGCAAATTGTGCCAAACAGGAGGTTAAAGGCACTGAGTCTCCCAGTGGGTAGAGTGTTAGTAAAGCGTCTGGAACGGTGAACCCGAGTACCAGGGGACGAAACCTGAGATGCATTTCAAAACGTTTCCCAATCACACGGTGGACATTACACTGGGTTTCCCATGCATGTTTTAGCTGAAGGAAGAATCCCTTAAACCTGGAGTGTTGGGACCCATGGAATGGGTACCATGCAGTATGACTTCAAAGGGTCTGCGTTTGCTCACCGAACCTCACCAATGCTATCAGCCCGAAGTGTCCAGCCTTATGTCTCACCGAGCTGTGGGTGTAGATGTGGTAAATCCAGGTTGATTCACAAGCCCTGCATGAATTATTTAAGAATTGCTCTCTATTTCACTGTCATTGTGTTTTGTTTTTGAAATATATTTTGATAATGGGATTTATCGTATTTTCACTGCTGCGTTTAGGCCACAGTACACACGCTTGATTTCCTTATGGAGACATATAAATCCATGGGTCTTAAGATTCTTACTTGTCAGGTATATTCCCAGTCGTTGAATATGGGGTGTGAGTCCATTTCGTTGAGCAAGGAGTAGGTCTTGTCTATTATATATTTGGCTTATGGAACGGTATCTGTGCTAATTTCAATCTCTGGTTTGATGCAGCACCCCAACTCACCTTTCCCCATAAGCAAGCATAAGTTGGTTTTCTAAATTTGAGACCCTGTTCTCTTTTGTAATTCAGTTCATGTGTAGACAAGTTTACGTTCCGTGTATTAGTGATATCTTATGATATTTCTTTTTCTGTGTGACTTATTTCTCGTAGAATCGTCGTACCTGAATCCACTCATTATGCCGCTACGGGCCTGATGACATAGATTTCATTGCTGAGTGATATTCCATTGTATGTACGTACCACAACTTCTTTATCCATTTTTTGCTTTCTCGTATATTTAACTTGTACTGTAGACGAGGTTCTTGTAAACAGAGCCGTCCCAAACTTTGGGGTGGCTGTGTGTTTTTGATTTTAATTTCCCTAAGCTATAGGACCCTAAGTGGAAGTGCCATAGGCTGTGTTGCTTTGTTTCCTACGTGTTTCAGGAAACACCATACACTTCTCCAGAGTGGCTGTTGGCAATTTACATCCCGCCCATCAGCATAACAAGGCTCCCTGTTCTCCATGACCTGTCCTGCCTTTCTGCATTTTACACTTTTTTCAGATGGCCCTTTTGACCGGGGGGCAGTGAGACTTCATTGTAGTGCAGGTTTCCTTTACACGCTTGCTTGGTTGGCCAACAAGGGCGTATGCGTTTCTTCCTGAATATATTCAGGAAAAAACGCATACGCTCTTTTTGGCCAAGTGCATCATTGTCGACATTCTGCCTCTTTTCCTATGCTTTAAGTGCAATTCCATTCTATGCCCTGAAATCGTTTTCCTGAAATTCTGCCCCGCTTTCTAGTCCTCTTCGAAGACTTACTTCAATACATTTTTGGACGATAGCTGTCAATCATAACTCTGCAGGTTTGTGAATTACAGTGCCCCTGAGCTCCTTTCTTCAACTCGCTTTCTTGTGAGCTGGCCGCAAAACCGCAGGATTGCTTCAGGCACTCATCTGGTTCCGGCAGGGCACGCTGAGCCTTTGGTTAATCCCTCTTCCTGGTGGTAAGTGAGCGTTCCATTTGCTCTTGCAGACACCTACAGCTAGTCTCTCATTTGTTCTCCCTATTCCTGTTCATCTTGCGCAGAAATTGCAAACTGTGCCAAACAGGAGGTTAAAGGCACTGAGTCTCCCAGTGGGTAGAGTGTTAGTAAAGCGTCTGGAACGGTGAACCCGAGTACCAGGGGACGAAACCTGAGATGCATTTGAAAACGTTTCCCAATCACACGGTAGACATTACTCTGGGTTTCCCATGCATGTTTTAGCTGAAGGAAGAATCCCTTAAACCTGGAGAGTTGGGACCCATGGAATGGCTACCATGCAGTATGACTTCAAAGGGTCTGCGTTTGCTCACCGAAACTCACCAATGCTATCAGACCGAAGTGTACAGCCTTATGTCTCACCCAGCTCTGGGTGTAGATGTGGTAAATCCAGGTTGCATCAGAAGCCCTGAATGAATTATTTAAGAATTGCTCTCTATTTCACTGTCATTGTGTTTTGTTTTTGAAATTTATTTTAATAATGGGATTTATCGGATTTTCACTGCTGCGTTTAGGCCGCTGTACACACGCTTGATTTCCTTATGGAGACATATAAATCCATGGGTCTTAAGATTCTTACTTGTCAGGTATATTTCCAGGCGTTGAATATGAGGTGTTGAGTCCATTTCGTTGAGCAAGGAGTAGGTCTTGTCTACTATATATTTGGCTTATGGAACGGTATCTGTGCTAAATTCAATCTCTTTGTTTTATGCAGCACTCAAACTCACCTTTCCCCATAAGCTAGCATAAGTTGGTTTTCTAAATTTGAGACCCTGTTCTGTTTTGTAATTCAGTTCATGTGTAGCCAAGGTTACGTTCCGTGTATTAGTGATATCTTACGATGTTTCTTTTTCTGTGTGTATTATTTCTCGTAGAATCGTCGTACCTGAATCCACTCATTATGCCCCTACGGGCCTGATGACGTAGATCTCATTGCTGAGTGATATTCCATTGTACGTACGTACCACAACTTCTTTATCCATTTTTTGCTTTCTCGGATATTAAACTTGTACCGTAGACGACGTTATTGTAAACAGAGCTGTCCCAAACTTTGGGGTGGCTGTGTGTTTTTGATTTTAATTTCCCTAAGCTATAGGACCCTAAGTGGAAGTGCCATAGGCTGTGTTGCTGTGTTTCCTACGTGTTTCAGGAAACACCATACACTTCTCCAGAGTGGCTGTTGGCAATTTACATCCCGACAATCAGCATAACAAGGCTCCCAGTTCTCCATGACCTGTCCTGCCTTTCTGGATTTTACACTTTTTTCAGATGGCCCTTTTGACCGAGGGGCAGTGAGACTTCATTGTAGTGCAGATTTCCTTTACACGCTTGCTTGGTAGGCCAAAAAGGGCGTATGCGTTTTTTCATGAATATATTCAGGAAAAAACGCATACGCCCTTTTTGGCCAAGTGCATCATTGTCGACATTCTGCCTCTTTTCCTATGCTTTAAGTGCAATTCCAATTTACCCCCTGAAATCGTTTTCCTGAAATTCTGCCCCGATTTCAAGTCCTCTTCGAAGACTTACTTCCATATATTTTTGGACGATAGCTGTCATTCATAACTCTGCAGGTTTGTGAATTACAGTGCCCCTGGGCTCCTTTCTTCAACTCGCTATCTTGTGAGCTGGCCACAAAGCCGCAGGATTGCTTCAGGCCCTAATCTGGTTCCGGAAGGGCACGCTGAGCTTTTGTTTAATTCCTCTTCCTGGTGGGAAATGAGCGTTCCATTTGCCCGTGCAGACACCTACAGCTAGTCTCTCATTGGTTCTCCCTATTCCTGTTCATCTTGCGCAGAAATTGCAAACTGTGCCAAACAGGAGGTTAAAGGCACTGACTCTCCAAGTGGGGAGAGTGTTACTAAAGCGTCTGGAACGGTGCACCCGAGTACCAGGGGACGAAAACTGAGATGCATTTGAAACCGTTTCCCAATCACACGGTGGACCATACTCTGGGTTTCCCATGCATGTTTTAGCTGAAGGAAGAATCCCATAAACCTGGAGAGTTGGGACCCATGGAATGGCTACCATGCAGTATGACTTCAAAGGGTCTGCGTTTGCTCACCGAAACTCACCAATGCTATCAGACCGAAGTGTACAGCCTTATGTCTCACCCAGCTCTGGGTGTAGATGTGGTAAATCCAGGTTGCATCAGAAGCCCTGAATGAATTATTTAAGAATTGCTCTCTATTTCACTGTCATTGTGTTTTGTTTTTGAAATTTATTTTAATAATGGGATTTATCGGATTTTCACTGCTGCGTTTAGGCCACTGTACACACGCTTGATTTCCTTATGGAGACATATAAATCCATGGGTCTTAAGATTCTTACTTGTCAGGTATATTTCCAGGCGTTGAATATGAGGTGTTGAGTCCATTTCGTTGAGCAAGGAGTAGGTCTTGTCTACTATATATTTGGCTTATGGAACGGTATCTGTGCTAATTTCAATCTCTTGTTTTATGCAGCACTCAAACTCACCTTTCCCCATAAGCTAGCATAAGTTCGTTTTCTAAATTTGAGACCCTGTTCTGTTTTGTAATTCAGTTCATGTGTAGCCAAGGTTACGTTCCGTGTATTAGTGATATCTTACGATGTTTCTTTTTCTGTGTGTATTATTTCTCGTAGAATCGTCGTACCTGAATCCACTCATTATGCCCCTACGGGCCTGATGACTTAGATCTCTTTGCTGAGTGATATTCCATTGTACGTACGTACCACAACTTCTTTATCCATTTTTTGCTTTCTCGGATATTAAACTTGTACCGTAGACGACGTTCTTGTAAACAGAGCTGTCCCAAACTTTGGGGTGGCTGTGTGTTTTTGATTTTAATTTCCCTAAGCTATAGGACCCTAAGTGGAAGTGCCATAGGCTGTGTTGCTGTGTTTCCTACGTGTTTCAGGAAACACCATACACTTCTCCAGAGTGGCTGTTGGCAATTTACATCCCGACAATCAGCATAACAAGGCTCCCTGTTCTCCATGACCTGTCCTGCCTTTCTGGATTTTACACTTTTTTCAGATGGCCCTTTTGACCGAGGGGCAGTGAGACTTCATTGTAGTGCAGATTTCCTTTACACGCTTGCTTGGTAGGCCAAAAAGGGCGTATGCGTTTTTTCATGAATATATTCAGGAAAAAACGCATACGCCCTTTTTGGCCAAGTGCATCATTGTCGACATTCTGCCTCTTTTCCTATGCTTTAAGTGCAATTCCAATTTACCCCCTGAAATCGTTTTCCTGAAATTCTGCCCCGATTTCAAGTCCTCTTCGAAGACTTACTTCCATACATTTTTGGACGATAGCTGTCATTCATAACTCTGCAGGTTTGTGAATTACAGTGCCCCTGGGCTCCTTTCTTCAACTCGCTATCTTGTGAGCTGGCCACAAAGCCGCAGGATTGCTTCAGGCCCTAATCTGGTTCCGGAAGGGCACGCTGAGCTTTTGTTTAATTCCTCTTCCTGGTGGGAAATGAGCGTTCCATTTGCCCGTGCAGACACCTACAGCTAGTCTCTCATTGGTTCTCCCTATTCCTGTTCATCTTGCGCAGAAATTGCAAACTGTGCCAAACAGGAGGTTAAAGGCACTGACTCTCCAAGTGGGGAGAGTGTTACTAAAGCGTCTGGAACGGTGCACCCGAGTACCAGGGGACGAAAACTGAGATGCATTTGAAACCGTTTCCCAATCACACGGTGGACCATACTCTGGGTTTCCCATGCATGTTTTAGCTGAAGGAAGAATCCCATAAACCTGGAGACTTGGGACCCATGGAATGGGTACCATGCAGTATGACTTCAAAGGGTCTGCGTTTGCTCACCAAACCTCACCAATGTTATCAGCCCAAAGTGTCCAGCCTTATGTCTCACCCAGCTCTGGGTGTAGATGTGGTAAATCCAGGTTGCATCACAAGCCCTGAATGAATTATTTAAGAATTGCTCTCTATTTCACTGTCATTGTGTTTTGTTTTTGAAATTTATTTTGTTAATGGGATTTATCGGATTTTCACTGCTGCGTTTAGGCCACTGTACACACGCTTGACTTCCTTATGGAGACATATAAATCCATGGGTCTTAAGATTCTTACTTGTCAGGTATATTCCCAGACGTTGAATATGCGGTGTTGAGTCCATTTCGTTGAGCAAGGAGTAGGTCTTGTCTATTATATATTTGGCTTATGGAACGGTATTTGTGCTAATTTCAATCTCTGGTTTGATGCAGAACCGCAACTCACCTTTCCCCATAAGCAAGCATAAGTTGGTTTTCTAAATTTGAGACCCTGTTCTGTTTTCTAATTCAGTTCATGTGTAGCCAAGTTTACGTTCCGTGTATTAGAGATATCTTATGATCTTTCTTTTTCTGTGTGACTTATTTCTCGTACAATCGTCGTACCTGCATCCACTCATTATGCCGCTACGGGCCTGATAACGTAGATCTCATTGCTGAGTGATATTCCATTGTACGTACGTACCACAACTTCTTTATCCATTTTTTGCTTTCTCGGATATTTAACTTGTACCGTAGACGAGGTTCTTGTAAACAGAGCCGTCCCAAACTTTGGGGTGGCTGTGTGTTTTTGATTTTAATTTCCCTAAGCTATAGGACCATAAGTGGAAGTGCCATAGGCTGTGTTGCTTTGTTTCCTACGTGTTTCAGGAAACACCATACACTTCTCCAGAGTGGCTGTTGGCAATTTACATCCCGCCCATCAGCATAACAAGGCTCCCTGTTCTCCATGACCTGTCCTGCCTTTCTGGATTTTACACTTGTTTCAGATGGCCCTTTTGACCGGGGGGCAGTGAGACTTCATTGTAGTGCAGATTTCCTTTACACGCTTGCTTGGTTGGCCAAAAAGTGCGTATGCGTTTTTTCCTGAATATATTCAGGAAAAAACGCATACGCACTTTTTGGCCAAGTGCATCATTGTCGACATTCTGCCTCTTTTCCTATGCTTTAAGTGCAATTCCAGTCTCCCCCCTGAAATCGTTTTCCTGAAATTCTGCCCCACTTTCAAGTCCTCTTCGAAGACTTATTTCAATACATTTTTGGACGATAGCTGTCATTCATAACTCTGCAGGTTTGTGAATTACAGTGCCCCTAAGCTCCTTTCTTCAACTCGCTTTCTTGTGAGCTGGCCGCAAAACCGCAGGATTGCTTCAGGCCCTAATCTGGTTCGGGCAGGGCATGCAGAGCCTTTGGTTAATTCCTCTTCCTGGTGGGAAATGCGCCTTCCATTTGCCCGTGCAGACACCTAGAGCTAGTCTCTCATTGGCTCTCCCTATTCCTGTTCATCTTGCGCAGAAATTGCAAACTGTGCCAAACAGGAGGTTAAAGGCACTGACTCTCCAGGTGGGGAGAGTGTTAGTAAAGCGTCTGGAACGGTGAACCCGAGTACCAGGGAACTAAAACTGAGATGCATTTGAAAACGTTTCCCAATCACACGGTGCACCATACTCTGGGTTTCCCATGCATGTTTTAGCTGAAGGAAGAATCGCTTAAACCTGGAGAGTTGGGACTCTTGGAATGGGTACCACGCAGTATGACTTCAAAGGGTCTGCGTTTGCTCACCGAACCTCACCAATGCTATCAGCCCGAAGTGTCCAGCCTTATGTCTCACCCAGCTCTGGGTGGAGATGTAGTAAATCCAGGTTGCATCACAAGCCCTGAATGAATTATTAAAGAAATGCTCTCTATTTCACAGTCATTGTGTTGTGTTTGTGAAATTTATTTTGATAATGGGATTTATCGCATTTTCACTGCTGCCTTTAGGCCACTGTACACATGCTTGACTTCCTTATGGAGACATATAAATCCATGGGTCTTAAGTTTCTTACTTGTCAGGTATATTCCCAGGCGTTGAATATGGGGTGTTGAGTCCATTTCGTTGAGCAAGGAGTAGGTCTTGTCTATTATATATTTGGCTTATGGAACGGTATCTGTGCTAATTTCAATCTCTGGTTTTATGCAGCACCCCAACACACCTTTCCCCATAAGCAAGCATAAGTTGGTGTTCTAAATTTGCGACCCTGTTCTGTTTTGTAATTCAGTTCATGTGTAGCCAAGTTTACGTTCCGTGTATTAGTGATATCTTATGATCTTTCTTTTTCTGTGTGACTTATTTCTCGTAGAATCGTCGTACCTGAATCCACTCATTATGCCGCTACGGGCCTGATGACGTAGATCTCATTGCTGAGTGATATTCCATTGTACGTACGTACCACAACTTCTTTATCGATTTTTTGCATTCTCGGATATTTTATTTGTACCATAGACGAGGTTCTTGTAAACAGAGCCGTCCCCAAACTTTGGGGTGGCTGTGTGTTTTTGATTTTAATTTCCCTAAGCTATAGGACCCTAAGTGGAAGTGCCATAGGCTGTGTTGCTTTGTTTCCTACGTGTTTCAGGAAACACCATACACTTCTCCAGAGTGGCTGTTGGCAATTTACATCCCGCCCATCAGCATAACAAGGCTCCCTGTTCTCCATGACCTGTCGTGCCTTTCTGGATTTTACACTTGTTTCAGATGGCCGTTTTGACCGGGGGGTAGTGAGACTTCACTGTAGTGCAGATTTCCTTTACACGCTTGCTTGGTTGGCCAAAAAGGGCGTATGCGTTTTTTCCTGAATATATTCAGGAAAAAACGCATACGCCCTTTTTGGCTAAGTGCATCATTGTGGACATTCTGCCTCTTTTCCTATGCTTTAAGTGCAATTCCAGTCTACCCCATGAAATCGTTTTTCTGAAATTCTGCCCCGATTTCAAGTCCTCTTCGAAGACTTACTTCAATAAATTTTTGGATGATAGCTGTCATCCGTAACTCTGCAGGTTTGTGAATTACAGTGCCCCTGGGCTCCTTTCTTCAACTCGCTATCTTGTGAGCTGGCCGCAAAACCGTGGGATTGCTTCAGGCCCTAATCTGGTTCCGGCAGGGCACGCTGAGCCTTTGGTTAATTCCTCTTCCTGGTGGGAAATGAGCGTTCCATTTGCCCATGCAGACACCTACAGCTAGTCTCTCATTGGCTCTCCCTATTCCTGTTCATCTTGCGCAGAAATTGCAAACTGTGCCAAACAGGAGGTTAAAGGCACTGACTCTCCAAGTGGGGAGAGTGTTAGTAAAGCGTCTGGAACGGTGAACCCGAGTACCAGGGAACTAAAACTGAGATGCATTTGAAAACGTTTCCCAATCACACGGTGGACCATACTCTGGGTTTCCCATGCATGTTTTAGCTGAAGGAAGAATCCCTTAAACCTGGAGAGTTGGGACTCTTGGAATGGGTACCATGCAGTATGACTTCAAAGGGTCTGCGTTTGCTCACCGAACCTCACCAATGCTATCAGCCCGAAGTGTCCAGCCTTATGTCTCACCCAGCTCTGGGTGGAGATGTAGTAAATCCAGGTTGCATCACAAGCCCTGAATGAATTATTAAAGAAATGCTCTCTATTTCACAGTTATTGTGTTGTGTTTGTGAAATTTATTTTGATAATGGGATTTATCGCATTTTCACTGCTGTGTTTAGGCCACTGTACACATGCTTGACTTCCTTATGGAGACATATAAATCCATGGGTCTTAAGTTTCTTACTTGTCAGGTATATTCCCAGGCGTTGAATATGGGGTGTTGAGTCCATTTCGTTGAGCAAGGAGTAGGTCTTGTCTATTATATATTTGGCTTATGGAACGGTATCTGTGCTAATTTCAATCTCTGGTTTTATGCAGCACCCCAACTCATCTTTCCCCATAAGCAAGCATAAGTTGATTTTCTAAATTTGAGACCCTGTTCTGTTTTGTAATTCAGTTCATGTGTAGCCAAGTTAACGTTCCGTGTATTAGTGATATCTTATGATCTTTCTTTTTCTGTGTGACTTATTTCTCGTAGAATCGTCGTACCTGAATCCACTCATTATGCCACTACGGGCCTGATGACGTAGATCTCATTGC
Source organism: Delphinapterus leucas (assembly GCF_059928025.1). Lineage (NCBI taxonomy): Eukaryota > Metazoa > Chordata > Mammalia > Artiodactyla > Monodontidae > Delphinapterus > Delphinapterus leucas. The sequence goes on from NW_028322232.1 coordinate 16,429,689, forward strand.
TGAGTGATATTCCATTGTACGTACGTACCACAACTTCTTTATCGATTTTTTGCATTCTCGGATATTTAATTTGTACCGTAGAGGAGGTTCTTGTAAACAGAGCCGTCCCAAACTTTGGGGTGGCTGTGTGTTTTTGATTTTAATTTCCCTAAGCTATAGGACCCTAAGTGGAAGTGCCATAGGCTGTGTTGCTTTGTTTCCTACGTGTTTCAGGAAACACCATACACTTCTCCAGAGTGGCTGTTGGCAATTTACATCCCGCCCATCAGCATAACAAGGCTCCCTGTTCTCCATGACCTGTCCTGCCTTTCTGGATTTTACACTTGTTTCAGATGGCCCTTTTGACCGGGGGGCAGTGAGACTTCATTGTAGTGCAGATTTCCTTTACACGCTTGCTTGGTTGGCCAAAAAGTGCGTATGCGTTTTTTCCTGAATATATTCAGGAAAAAACGCATACGCACTTTTTGGCCAAGTGCATCATTGTCGACATTCTGCCTCTTTTCCTATGCTTTAAGTGCAATTCCAGTCTCCCCCCTGAAATCGTTTTCCTGAAATTCTGCCCCACTTTCAAGTCCTCTTCGAAGACTTATTTCAATACATTTTTGGACGATAGCTGTCATTCATAACTCTGCAGGTTTGTGAATTACAGTGCCCCTAAGCTCCTTTCTTCAACTCGCTTTCTTGTGAGCTGGCCGCAAAACCGCAGGATTGCTTCAGGCCCTAATCTGGTTCGGGCAGGGCATGCAGAGCCTTTGGTTAATTCCTCTTCCTGGTGGGAAATGCGCCTTCCATTTGCCCGTGCAGACACCTAGAGCTAGTCTCTCATTGGCTCTCCCTATTCCTGTTCATCTTGCGCAGAAATTGCAAACTGTGCCAAACAGGAGGTTAAAGGCACTGACTCTCCAGGTGGGGAGAGTGTTAGTAAAGCGTCTGGAACGGTGAACCCGAGTACCAGGGAACTAAAACTGAGATGCATTTGAAAACGTTTCCCAATCACACGGTGCACCATACTCTGGGTTTCCCATGCATGTTTTAGCTGAAGGAAGAATCGCTTAAACCTGGAGAGTTGGGACTCTTGGAATGGGTACCACGCAGTATGACTTCAAAGGGTCTGCGTTTGCTCACCGAACCTCACCAATGCTATCAGCCCGAAGTGTCCAGCCTTATGTCTCACCCAGCTCTGGGTGGAGATGTAGTAAATCCAGGTTGCATCACAAGCCCTGAATGAATTATTAAAGAAATGCTCTCTATTTCACAGTCATTGTGTTGTGTTTGTGAAATTTATTTCGATAATGGGATTTATCGCATTTTCACTGCTGCGTTTAGGCCACTGTACACATGCTTGACATCCTTATGGAGACATATAAATCCATGGGTCTTAAGTTTCTTACTTGTCAGGTATATTCCCAGGCGTTGAATATGGGGTGTTGAGTCCATTTCGTTGAGCAAGGAGTAGGTCTTGTCTATTATATATTTGGCTTATGGAACGGTATCTGTGCTAATTTCAATCTCTGGTTTTATGCAGCACCCCAACACACCTTTCCCCATAAGCAAGCATAAGTTGGTGTTCTAAATTTGCGACCCTGTTCTGTTTTGTAATTCAGTTCATGTGTAGCCAAGTTTACGTTCCGTGTATTAGTGATATCTTATGATCTTTCTTTTTCTGTGTGACTTATTTCTCGTAGAATCGTCGTACCTGAATCCACTCATTATGCCGCTACGGGCCTGATGACGTAGATCTCATTGCTGAGTGATATTCCATTGTACGTACGTACCACAACTTCTTTATCGATTTTTTGCATTCTCGGATATTTAATTTGTACCATAGACGAGGTTCTTGTAAACAGAGCCGTCCCCAAACTTTGGGTTGGCTGTGTGTTTTTGATTTTAATTTCCCTAAGCTATAGGACCCTAAGTGGAAGTGCCATAGGCTGTGTTGCTTTGTTTCCTATGTGTTTCAGGAAACACCATACACTTCTCCAGAGTGGCTGTTGGCAATTTACATCCCGCCCATCAGCATAACAAGGCTCCCTGTTCTCCATGACCTGTCGTGCCTTTCTGGATTTTACACTTGTTTCAGATGGCCGTTTTGACCGGGGGGTAGTGAGACTTCACTGTAGTGCAGATTTCCTTTACACGCTTGCTTGGTTGTCCAAAAAGGGCGTATGCGTTTTTTCCTGAATATATTCAGGAAAAAACGCATACGCCCTTTTTGGCCAAGTGCATCATTGTGGACATTCTGCCTCTTTTCCTATGCTTTAAGTGCAATTCCAGTCTACCCCATGAAATCGTTTTCCTGAAATTCTGCCCCGATTTCAAGTCCTCTTCGAAGACTTACTTCAATAAATTTTTGGATGATAGCTGTCATCCGTAACTCTGCAGGTTTGTGAATTACAGTGCCCCTGGGCTCCTTTCTTCAACTCGCTATCTTGTGAGCTGGCCGCAAAACCGCAGGATTGCTTCAGGCCCTAATCTGGTTCCGGCAGGGCACGCTGAGCCTTTGGTTAATTCCTCTTCCTGGTGGGAAATGAGCGTTCCATTTGCCCATGCAGACACCTACAGCTAGTCTCTCATTGGTTCTCCCTATTCCTGTTCATCTTGCGCAGAAATTGCAAACTGTGCCAAACAGGAGGTTAAAGGCACTGACTCTCCAAGTGGGGAGAGTGTTAGTAAAGCGTCTGGAACGGTGAACCCGAGTACCAGGGAACTAAAACTGAGATGCATTTGAAAACGTTTCCCAATCACACGGTGGACCATACTCTGGGTTTCCCATGCATGTTTTAGCTGAAGGAAGAATCCCTTAAACCTGGAGAGTTGGGACTCTTGGAATGGGTACCATGCAGTATGACTTCAAAGGGTCTGCGTTTGCTCACCGAACCTCACCAATGCTATCAGCCCGAAGTGTCCAGCCTTATGTCTCACCCAGCTCTGGGTGGAGATGTAGTAAATCCAGGTTGCATCACAAGCCCTGAATGAATTATTAAAGAAATGCTCTCTATTTCACAGTTATTGTGTTGTGTTTGTGAAATTTATTTTGATAATGGGATTTATCGCATTTTCACTGCTGCGTTTAGGCCACTGTACACATGCTTGACTTCCTTATGGAGACATATAAATCCATGGGTCTTAAGTTTCTTACTTGTCAGGTATATTCCCAGGCGTTGAATATGGGGTGTTGAGTCCATTTCGTTGAGCAAGGAGTAGGTCTTGTCTATTATATATTTGGCTTATGGAACGGTATCTGTGCTAATTTCAATCTCTGGTTTTATGCAGCACCCCAACTCACCTTTCCCCATAAGCAAGCATAAGTTGATTTTCTAAATTTGAGACCCTGTTCTGTTTTGTAATTCAGTTCATGTGTAGCCAAGTTAACGTTCCGTGTATTAGTGATATCTTATGATCTTTCTTTTTCTGTGTGACTTATTTCTCGTAGAATCGTCGTACCTGAATCCACTCATTATGCCACTACGGGCCTGATGACGTAGATCTCATTGCTGAGTGATATTCCATTGTATGTACGTACCACAACTTCTTTATCGATTTTTTGCATTCTCGGATATTTAATTTGTACCGTAGAGGAGGTTCTTGTAAACAGAGCCGTCCCAAACTTTGGGGTGGCTGTGTGTTTTTGATTTTAATTTCCCTAAGCTATAGGACCCTAAGTGGAAGTGCCATAGGCTGTGTTGCTTTGTTTCCTACGTGTTTCAGGAAACACCATACACTTCTCCAGAGTGGTTGTTGGCAATTTACATCCCGCCCATCAGCATAACAAGGCTCCCTGTTCTCCATGACCTGTCCTGCCTTTCTGGATTTTACACTTGTTTCAGATGGCCCTTTTGACCGGGGGGCAGTGAGACTTCATTGTAGTGCAGATTTCCTTTACACGCTTGCTTGGTTGGCCAAAAAGTGCGTATGCGTTTTTTCCTGAATATATTCAGGAAAAAACGCATACGCCCTTTTTGGCCAAGTGCATCATTGTGGACATTCTGCCTCTTTTCCTATGCTTTAAGTGCAATTCCAGTCTACCCCATGAAATCGTTTTCCTGAAATTCTGCCCCGCTTTCAAGTCCTCTTCGAAGACTTACTTCAATACATTTTTGGACGATATCTGTCATTCATAACTCTGCAGGTTTGTGAATTACAGTGCCCCTGAGCTCCTTTCTTCAACTCGCTTTCTTGTGAGCTGGCCGCAAACCCGCAGGATTGCTTCAGGCCCTAATCTGGTTCCGGCAGGGCACACTGAGCCTTTGGTTAATTCCTCTTCCTGGTGGGAAATGAGCGTTCCATTTGCCCGTGCAGACACCTACAGCTAGTCTCTCATTGGTTCTCCCTATTCCTGTTCATCTTGCCCAGAAATTGCAAACTGTGCCAAACAGGAGGTTAAAGGCACTGACTCTCCAAATGGGGATAGTGTTAGTAAAGCGTCTGGAACGGTGCACCCGAGTACCAGGGGACGAAACCTGAGATGCATTTGAAAACGTTTCCCAATCACACAGTGGACCATACTCTGGGTTTCCCATGCATGTTTTAGCTGAAGGAAGAATCCCTTAAACCTGGAGAGTTGGGACCCGTGGAATGGGTACAATGCAGTATTATTTCAAAGGGTCTGCCTTTGCTCACCGAACCTCAACAATGCTATCAGCCCGAAGTTTCCAGCCTTATGTCTCAACCAGCTCTGGGTGTAGATGTGGTAAATCCAGGTTGCATCACAAGGCCTGAATGAATTATTTAAGAATTGCTCTCTATTTCACTGTCATTGTGTTTTGTTTTTGAAATTTATTTTGTTAATGGGATTTATCGGATTTTCACTGCTGCGTTTAGGCCACTGTACACACGCTTGACTTCCTTATGGATACATATAAATCCATGGGTCTTAAGATTCTTACTTGTCAGGTATATTTCCAGACGTTGAATATGGGGTGTTGAGTCCATTTCGTTGAGAAAGGAGTAGGTCTTGTCTATTATATATTTGGCTTATGGAACGGTATCTGTGCTAATTTCAATCTCTGGTTTTATGCTGCACCCCAACTCACCTTTCCCCATAAGCAAGCATAAGTTGGTGTTCTAAATTTGAGACCCTGTTCTGTTTTCAACTTCAGTTCATGTGTAGCCAAGTCTACGTTCCGTGTATTAGTGATATCTTATGATCTTTCTTTTTCTGTGTGACTTATTTCTCGTAGAATCGTCGTACCTGAATCCACTCATTATGCCGCTACGGGCCTGATGACGTAGATCTCATTGCTGAGTGATATTCCATTGTACGTACGTACCACAACTTCTTTATCCATTTTTCCCGTTCTGGGATATTTAACTTGTACCGTAGACGAGGTTCTTGTAAACAGAGCCGTCCGAAACTTGGGGTGGCTGTGTGTTTTTGATTTTAATTTGCCTAAGCTATAGGAGCATAAGTGGAAGTGCCGTAGGCTCCGTTGCTTTGTTTTTTAGCTGTTCCAGGAAACACCATACACTTCTCCAGAGTGGCTGTTGGCAATTTACATCCCGCCCATCAGCATAACAAGGCTCCCTGTTCTCCATGGCCTGTGCTGTCTTTCTGGATTTTACACTTTTTTCACATGGCCCTTTTGACCGGGGGGCAGTGAGACTTCATTGTAGTGCAGATTTCTTTAACATGCTTGCTTGGTTGGCCAAAAAGGGCGTATGCGTTTTTTCCTGAATATATTCAGGAAAAAACGCATACGTCCTTTTTGGCCAAGAGCATCATTGTTGACGTTCTGCCTCTTTTCCTATGCTTTAAATGCAATTCCCGTCTACCTCCTGAAATCGTTATCCTGCAATTCTGCCCCACTTACAAGTCCTCTTCGCAGCCTTCCTTCAATATATTTTTGGACGATAGCTGTCATTTATAACTCTGCAGGTTTGTGAGTTACAGTGCCCCTGAGCTCCTTTCTTCAACTCGGTATCTTGTGAGCTGGCCGCAAACCCGCAGAATTGCTTCAGGCCCTAATCTGGTTCTGGCACGGCATGTTGAGCCTTTGGTTAATTCCTCTTCCTGGTGGGAAATGAGCGTTACATTTGCCCGTGCAGACACCTAAAGCTAGTCTCTCATTGGTTCTCCCTATTTCTGTTCATCTTGCGCAGAAATTGCAAACTGTGCCTAACAGGAGGTTAAAGGCACTGACTCTCCAAGTGGGGAGAGTGTTAGTAAAGGGTCTGGAATGGTGAACCCGAGTAAAAGGGGACGAAAACTGAGATGCATTTGAAAACGTTTGCCGGTCCCTCAGTGCACCATACTGTGGGTTTCCCACGCATGTTTTAGCTGAAGGAAGAATTCGTTAAACCTGGAGAGATGGGACCCATGGAATGGGTACTATGCAGTATGACTTCAAAGGGTCTGCATTTGCTCATCGAACCTCACCAATGCTATCAGCCCGAAGTGCCCAACCTTATGTCTCACTCAGCTCTGGGTGTAGATGTGGTAAATCCAGGTTACATCACAAGCCCTGAATGAATTATTTAAGAATTGCTCTCTATTTCACTGTCCTGGTGTTTTGTTTTTGTAATTCATTTTGATAATGGGATTTATCGGATTTTCTCTGCTTCATTCATGCCTCTGTACACACGCTTCATTCTCTTACGGAGACATATAAATCCATGGGTTTGAAGATTCTTACTAGTCAGGTGTATTCCTAGTCGTTGAATATGGGGAGTTTAGTCCATTTCGTTGAGCAAGGGGTAGGTCTTGACAATTACATATTTGGCTTATGGAAAGGTACCTGTGCTAATTTCTATCTCTGGTTTTATGCAGCACCCCAACTCACCTTTCCCCTTAAGCAAGCATAGGTTGGTTTTCTAAATTTGAGACCCTGTTCTGTTTTGTAATTCAGTTCATGTGTAGCCAAGTTTACATTGCTTGTATTAGTGATATCTTATGATGTTTCATTTTCTGTGTGACTTATTTCACTTAGAATCATCGTACCTGAATCCACTCATTATGCCGCGACGGGCCTGATGACATAGATTTCATTGCTGAGTGATATTCCATTGTACGTACGTACCACAACTTCTTTATCCATTTTTCCCGTTCTGGGATATTTAACTTTTACCGTAGACGAGGTTCTTGTAAACAGAGCCGTCCGAAACTTTGGGGTGGCTGTGTGTTTTTGATTTTAATTTCCCTAAGCTATAGGACCATAAGTGGAAGTGCCGTAGGCTCCGTTTCTTTGTTTTTTAGCTGTTCCAGGAAACACCATACACTTCTCCAGAGTGGCTGTTGGCAATTTACATCCCGCTCATCAGCATAACAAGGCTCCCTGTTATCCATGGCCTGTGCTGCCTTTCTGGATTTTACACTTTTTTCACATGGCCCTTTTGACCGGGGGGCAGTGAGACTTCATTGTAGTGCAGATTTCTTTAACATGCTTGCTTGGTTGGCCAAAAAGGGCGTATGCGTTTTTTCCTGAATATATTCAGGAAAAAACGCATACGCCCTTTTTGGCCAAGTGCATCATTGTCGACATTCTGCCCCTTTTCCTATGCTTTAAGTGCAATTCCAGTCTACCCCCTGAAATCGTTTTCCTGAAATTCTGCCCCGCTTTCAAGTGTTCTTCGAAGACTTACTTCAATGCATTTTTGGACGATAGCTGTCATTCATAACTCTGCAGGTTTGTGAATTACAGTGCCCCTGAGCTCCTTTCTTCAACTCGCTTTCTTGTGAGCTGGCCGCAAAACCGCAGGATTGCTTCAGGGCCTAATCTGGTTCCATCAGGGCACGCTGAGCCTTTGGTTATTTCCTCTTCCTGGTAGGAAATGAGCGTTCCATTTGCCCGTGCAGACACCTACAGCTAGTCTCTCATTGGTTCTCCCTATTCCTGTTCATCTTGCGCAGAAATTGCAAAATGTGCCAAACAGGAGGTTAAAGGCACTGACTCTCCAAGTGGGGAGAGTGTTAGTAAAGCGTCTGGAATGGTGAAACCGAGTACCAGGGGACGAAACCTGAGATGCATTTGAAAACGTTTCCCAATCACACGGTGGACCATAGTCTGGGTTTCCCATGCATGTTTTAGCTGAAGGAAGAATCCCTTAAACCTGGAGAGTTGGGACCCATGGAATGGCTACCATGCAGTATGACTTCAAAGGGTCTGCGTTTGCTCACCGAACGTCACCAATGCTAACAGCCCGAAGTGTCCAGACTTATGTCTCACCCAGCTCTGGTTGTAGATGTGGTAAATCCAGGTTGCATCACAAGCCCTGAATGAATTATTTAAAAATTGCTCTCTATTTCACTGTCATTGTGTTGTGTTTTTGAAATTTATTTTGATAATGGGATTTATCGGATTTTCACTGCTGCATTTATGCCACTGTACACACGCTTGATTTCCTTATGGAGACATATAAATCCATGGGTCTTAAGATTCTTACTTGTCAGGTATATTCCCAGGCGTTGAATATGGGGTGTTGAGTTCATTTCGTTGAGCAAGGAGTAGGTCTTGTCTATTATATATTTGGCTTAAGGAACGGTATCTGTGCTAATTTCAATCTCTGGTTTTATGCAGCACCTGAACTCACCTTTCCCCATAAGTAAGCATAAGTTAGTTTTCTAAATTTGAGACCCTGCTCTGTTTTGTAATTCAGTTCATGTGTAGACAAGTTTACGTTCCGTGTATTAGTGATATCTTACGATGTTTCTTTTTCTGTGGGACTTATTTCTTGTAGAATATTCGTACCTGAATCCACACATTATGCCGCTACCCGCCTGATGACGTAGATCTCATTGCTGAGTGATATTCCATTGTACGTACGTATCACAAATTCTTTATTCATTTTTTGGTTTCTCGGATATTGAACTCGTGCCGTAGACGAGGTTCTTTTAAATAGAGCCGTCCCAAATTTGGGGTGGCTGTGTGTTCTTTATTTTAATTTCCCTAAGCTATAGGACCCTAAGTGGAAGTGCCATAGGCTGTGTTGCTTTGTTTCCTACGTGTTTCAGGAAACACCATACACTTCTCCAGATTGACTGTTGCCAATTTACATCCCGCCCATCAGCATAACAAGGCTCCCTGTTCTCCATGACCTGTCCTGCCTTTCTGGATTTTACACTTTTTTCAGATGGCCATTTTGACCGGGGGCAGTGAGACTTCATTGTAGTGCAGATTTCCTTTACATGCTTGCTTGGTTGGCCAAAAAGGGCGTATGCCTTTTTTCCTGAATATTTTCAGGAAAAAACGCATATGCACTTTTCGGCCAAGTGCATCATTGTCGACATTCTGCCTCTTTTCCTACGCTTTAAGTGCAATTCCAGTCTACCCCCTGAAATCGTTTTCCTGAAATTCTGCCCCGCTTTCAAGTGTTCTTCGAAGACTTACTTCAATGCATTTTTGGACGATAGCTGTCATTCATAACTCTGCAGGTTTGTGAATTACAGTGCCCCTGAGCTCCTTTCTTCAACTCGCTTTCTTGTGAGCTGGCCGCAAAACCGCAGGATTGCTTCAGGGCCTAATCTGGTTCCATCAGGGCACGCTGAGCCTTTGGTTATTTCCTCTTCCTGGTAGGAAATGAGCGTTCCATTTGCCCGTGCAGACACCTACAGCTAGTCTCTCATTGGTTCTCCCTATTCCTGTTCATCTTGCGCAGAAATTGCAAAATGTGCCAAACAGGAGGTTAAAGGCACTGACTCTCCAAGTGGGGAGAGTGTTAGTAAAGCGTCTGGAATGGTGAAACCGAGTACCAGGGGACGAAACCTGAGATGCATTTGAAAACGTTTCCCAATCACACGGTGGACCATAGTCTGGGTTTCCCATGCATGTTTTAGCTGAAGGAAGAATCCCTTAAACCTGGAGAGTTGGGACCCATGGAATGGCTACCATGCAGTATGACTTCAAAGGGTCTGCGTTTGCTCACCGAACGTCACCAATGCTAACAGCCCGAAGTGTCCAGACTTATGTCTCACCCAGCTCTGGTTGTAGATGTGGTAAATCCAGGTTGCATCACAAGCCCTGAATGAATTATTTAAAAATTGCTCTCTATTTCACTGTCATTGTGTTGTGTTTTTGAAATTTATTTTGATAATGGGATTTATCGGATTTTCACTGCTGCATTTATGCCACTGTACACACGCTTGATTTCCTTATGGAGACATATAAATCCATGGGTCTTAAGATTCTTACTTGTCAGGTATATTCCCAGGCGTTGAATATGGGGTGTTGAGTTCATTTCGTTGAGCAAGGAGTAGGTCTTGTCTATTATATATTTGGCTTAAGGAACGGTATCTGTGCTAATTTCAATCTCTGGTTTTATGCAGCACCCGAACTCACCTTTCCCCATAAGTAAGCATAAGTTAGTTTTCTAAATTTGAGACCCTGCTCTGTTTTGTAATTCAGTTCATGTGTAGACAAGTTTACGTTCCGTGTATTAGTGATATCTTACGATGTTTCTTTTTCTGTGGGACTTATTTCTTGTAGAATATTCGTACCTGAATCCACACATTATGCCGCTACCCGCCTGATGACGTAGATCTCATTGCTGAGTGATATTCCATTGTACGTACGTATCACAAATTCTTTATTCATTTTTTGGTTTCTCGGATATTGAACTCGTGCCGTAGACGAGGTTCTTTTAAATAGAGCCGTCCCAAATTTGGGGTGGCTGTGTGTTCTTTATTTTAATTTCCCTAAGCTATAGGACCCTAAGTGGAAGTGCCATAGGCTGTGTTGCTTTGTTTCCTACGTGTTTCAGGAAACACCATACACTTCTCCAGATTGACTGTTGCCAATTTACATCCCGCCCATCAGCATAACAAGGCTCCCTGTTCTCCATGACCTGTCCTGCCTTTCTGGATTTTACACTTTTTTCAGATGGCCATTTTGACCGGGGGCAGTGAGACTTCATTGTAGTGCAGATTTCCTTTACATGCTTGCTTGGTTGGCCAAAAAGGGCGTATGCCTTTTTTCCTGAATATTTTCAGGAAAAAACGCATATGCACTTTTCGGCCAAGTGCATCATTGTCGACATTCTGCCTCTTTTCCTACGCTTTAAGTGCAATTCCAGTCTACCCCCTGAAATCGTTTTCCTGAAATTCTGCCCCGCTTTCAAGTCCTCTTCGAAGACTTACTTCAATATATTTTTGGACGATAGCTGTCATTCATAACTCTGCAGGTTTGTGAATTACAGTGCCCCTGAGCTCCTTTCTTCAACTCGCTTTCTTGTGAGCTGGCCGCAAAGCCGCAGGATTGCTTCAGGCCCTAATCTGGTTCCGGCAGGGCACGCTGAGCCTTTGGTTAATTCCTCTTCCTGGTGGGAAATGAGCGTTCCATTTGCCCTGCAGAAACCTACAGCTAGTCTCTCATTGGTTCTCCCTATTCCTGTTCATCTTGCGCAGAAATTGTAAACTGTGCCAAACAGGAGGTTAAAGGCACTGACTCTCCAAGGGGGGAGAGTGTTAGTAAAGCGTCTGGAACGGTGCACCCGAGTACCAGGGGACGAAACCTGAGATGCATTTGAAAACGTTTCCCAATCACACGATGGACCATACTCTGGGTTTCCCATGCATGTTTTAGCTGAAGGAAGAATCCCTAAACCCTGGAGAGTTGGGACCCATGGAATGGGTACCATGCAGTATGACTTCAAAGGGTCTGCTTTGCTCACCGAACCTCACCAATGCTTTCAGCCCGAAAAGTCCAGCCTTATGTCTCACCCAGCTCTGGGTGTAGATGTGGTAAATCCAGGTTGCATCACAAGCCCTGAATGAATTATTTAAGAATTGCTCTCTATTTCACTGTCATTGTGTTTAGTTTTTGAAATTTATTTTGATAATGGGATTTATCGGATTTTCACTGCTGCGTTTAGGCCGCTGTACACACGCTTGATTTCCTTATGGAGACATATAAATCCATGGGTCTTAAGATTCTTACTTGTCAGGTATATTCCCAGGCGTTGAATATTGGGTGTTGAGTCCATTTCGTTGAGCAAGGAGTAGGTCTTGTCTATTATATATTTGGCTTATGGAACGGTATCTGTGCTAATTTCAATGTCTGGTTTGATGCAGCACCCCAACTCACCTTTCCCAATAAGCAAGCATAAGTTGGTTTTCTAAATTTGAGACCCTGTTCTGTTTTGTAATTCAGTTCATGTGTAGACAAGTTTACGTTCCGTGAATTAGTGATATCTTATGATGTTTCTTTTTTTGTGTGACTTATTTCTCGTACAATCGTCGTACCTGAATCCACTCATTATGCCGCTACGGGCCTGATGACGTAGATTTCATTGCTGAGTGATATTCCATTGTACGTACGTACCACAACTTCTTTATCCATTTTTTGCTTTCTCGGATATTTAACTTGTACCGTAGACGAGGTTCTTGTAAACAGAGCCGTCCCAAATTTTGGGGTGCCTGTGTGTTTTTGATTTTAATTTCCCTAAGCTATAGGACCATAAGTGGAAGTGCCATAGGCTGTGTTGCTTTGTTTCCTACGTGTTTCAGGAAACACCATACACTTCTCCAGAGTGGCTGTTGGTCATTTACATCCCGCCCATCAGCATAACAAGGCTCCCTGTTCTCCATGACCTGTCCTGTCTTTCTGGATTTTACACTTGTTTCAGATGGCCCTTTGGACCGGGGGGCAGTGAGACTTCATTGTAGTGCAGATTTCCTTTACACGCTTCCTTGGTTGGCCAAAAAGTGCGTATGCGTTTTTTCCTGAATATATTCAGGAAAAAATGCATACGCCCTTTTTGGCCAAGTGCATCATTGTCGACATTCTGCCTCTTTTCCTATGCTTTAAGTGCAATTCCTGTCTGCCCCCTGAAATCCTTTTCCTGAAATTCTGCCCCGCTTTCAAGTCCTCTTCGAAGACTTACTTCAAAACATTTTAGGACGATAGCTGTCATTCATAACTCTGCAGGTTTGTGAATTACAGTGCCCCTGAGCTCCTTTCTTCAACTCGCTTTCTTTTGAGCTGGCCGCAAAACCACAGGATTGCTTCAGGCCCTAATCTGGTTCCAGCAGGGCACGCTGAGCCTTTGGTTAATTCCTCTTCCTGGTGGGAAATGAGGGTTCCATTTGCCCATGCACACACCTACAGCTAGTCTCTCATTGGTTCTCCCTATTCCTGTTCATCTTGTGCAGAAATTGCAAACTGTGCCAAACAGGAGGTTAAAGGCACTGACTCTCCAAGGGGGGAGAGTGTTAGTACAGCGTCTGGAACGGTGAACCCTAGTACCAGGGGACGAAACCTGAGATGCATTTGAAAACGTTTCCCAATCACACGATGGACCATACTCTGGGTTTCCCATGCATGTTTTAGCTGAAGGAAGAATCCCTTAAACCTGGAGAGTTGGGACCCATGGAATGGCTACCATGCGGTATGACTGCAAAGGGTCTGCGTTTGCTCACCGAACCTCACCAATGCTATCAGCCCGAAGTGTCCAGCCTTATGTCTCAACCAGCTTTGGTTGTAGATGTGGTAAATCCAGGTTGCATCACAAGCCCTGAATGAATTATTTAAGAATTGCACTCTATTTCACTGTCATTGTGTTTTGTTTTTGAAATTTATTTTGATAATGGGATTTATCGGATTTTCACTGCTGCGTTTAGGCCACTGTACACATGCTTGATTTCCTTATGGAGACATATAAATCCATGGGTCTTAAGATTCTTACTTGTCAGGTATATTCCCAGGCGTTGAATATGGGGTGTTGAGTCCATTTCGTTGAGCAAGGAGTAGGTCTTGTCTATTATATATTTGGCTTATGGAACAGTATCTGTGCTAATTTCAATCTCTGGTTTTATGCAGCACCTCAACTCACCTTTCCCCATAAGCAAGCATAAGTTGGTTTTCTAAATTTGAGACCCTGTTCTGTTTTGTAATTCAGTACATGTGTAGCCAAGTTTACGTTACGGGTATTAGTGATATCTTATGATGTTTCTTTTTCTGTGTGACTTACTTCTCATAGAATTGTCGTACCTGAATGCACTCATTATGCCGCTACGGGCCTGATGACGTAGATCTCATTGCTGAGTGATATTCCAATCTACGTACGTACCACAACTTCTTTATCCATTTTTTGCTTTCTCGGATATTTAACTTGTACCGTAGACGAGGTTCTTGTAAACAGAGCCGTCCCAAACTTTGGGGTGGCTGTGTGTTATTGATTTTGATTTCCCTAAGCTATAGGACCCTAAGTGGAAGTGCCATAGGCTGTGTTGCTTTGTTTCCTACGTGTTTCAGGAAACACCATACACTTCTCCAGAGTGGCTGTTGGCAATTTACATCCCGCACATCAGCATAACAAGGCTCCCTGTTCTCCATGACCTGTCCTGTCTTTCTGGATTTTACACTTGTTTCAGATGGCCCTTTGGACCGGGGGGCAGTGAGACTTCATTGTAGTGCAGATTTCATTTACACGCTTGCTTGGTTGACCAAAAAGGGCGTATGCGTTTTTTCTTGAATATATTCAGGAAAAAACGCATACGCCCTTTTTGGCCAAGTGCATCATTGTCGACATTCTGCCTCTTTTCCTATGCTTTAAGTGCAATTCCAGTCTACCCCCTGAAATCGTTTTCCTGAAATTCTGCCCCACTTTCAAGTCCTCTTCCAAATCTTACTTCAATACATTTTTGGACGATAGCTGTCATTCATAACTCTGCAGGTTTGTGAATTACAGTGCCCCTGAGCTCCTTTCTTCAGCTCGCTTTCTTATGAGCTGTCTTCAAAACAGCAGGATTGCTTCAGGCCATAATCTGGTTCGGGCAGGGCACGTTGAGCCTTTGGTTAATTCCTCTTCCTGGTGGGAAATGAGCGTTCCATTTGCCCGTGCAGACACCTACAGCTAGTCTCTCATTAGTTCTCCCTATTCCTGTTCATCTTGCTCAGAAATTGCAAACTGTGCCAAACAGGAGGTTAAAGGCACTGACTCTCCAAGTGGGGAGAGTGTTAGTAAAGGGTCTGGAATGGTGATCCCGAGTACCAGGGGACGAAACCTGAGATGCATTTGAAAACGTTTCCCAATCACACGGTGGACCATACTCTGGGTTTCCGATGCATGTTATAGCTGAAGGAAGAATCCCTTAAACCTGGAGAGTTGGGACCCATGAAATGGCTACCATGCAGTATGACTTCAAAGGGTCTGCGTTTGCTCACCGAACCTCACCAATGCTATCAGCCCGAAGTGTCCAGCCTTATGTCTCACCCAGCTCTGGGTGTAGATGTGGTAAATCCAGGTTGCATCACAAGCCCTGAATGAATTATTTAAGAATTGCTCTCTATTTCACTGTCATTGTGTTGTGTTTGTGAAATTTATTTTGATAATGGGATTTATCGGGTTTTCACTGCTGCGTTTAGGCCACTGTACACACGCTTGATTTCCTTATGGAGACATATAAATACATGGGTCTTAAGATTCTTACTTGTCAGGTATATTCCCAGGCGTTGAATATGGGGTGTTGAGTCCATTTCGTTGAGCAAGGAGTAGGTCTTGTCTATTATATATTTGGCTTATGGAACGGTATCTGTG
This sequence comes from Delphinapterus leucas, assembly GCF_059928025.1. Lineage (NCBI taxonomy): Eukaryota > Metazoa > Chordata > Mammalia > Artiodactyla > Monodontidae > Delphinapterus > Delphinapterus leucas. The sequence continues at coordinate 16,445,157 of NW_028322232.1, forward strand.
CTAATTTCAATCTCTGGTTTTATGCAGCACCCAAACTCACCTTTCCCCATAAGCAAGCATAAGTTGGTTTTCTAAATTTGAGACCCTGTTCTGTTTTGTAATTCAGTTCATGTGTAGACAAGTTTATGTTCCGTGTATTAGTGATATCTTATGATGTTTCTTTTTCTGTGTGACTTATTTCTCATAGAATCATCATACCTGAATTCACTCATTATGCTGCTACGGGCCTGATGACGTAGATCTCATTGCTGAGTGATATTCCATTGTACGTACGTACCACAACTTCTTTATCCATTTTTTGCTTTCTCGGATATTTAACTTGTACCGTAGAAGAGGTTCCTGTAAACAGAGCCGTCCCAAACTTTGGTGTTGCTGTGTGTTTTTGATTTTAATTTCCCTAAGCTATAGGACCCTAAGTGGAAGTGCCATAGGCTGTGTTGTTTTGTTTCCTACGTGTTTCAGGAAACACCATACACTTCTCCAGAGTGGCTGTTGGCAATTTACATCCCGCCCATCAGCATAACAAGGCTCCCTGTTCTCCATGACCTGTCCTGCCTTTCTGTATTTTACACTTGTTTCAGATGGCCCTGTGGACCCGGGGGCAGTGAGACTTCATTGTAGTGCAGATTTCCTTTGCACGCTTGCTTGTTTGGCCAAAAAGTGCGTATGCGTTTTTTCCTGAATATATTCAGGAAAAAACGCATACGCCCTTTTTGGCCAAGTGCATCATTGTCGACATTATGCCTCTTTTCCTATGCTTTAAGTGCAATTCCTGTCTACCCCCTGAAATCGTTTTCCTGAAATTCTGCCCCGCCTTCAAGTCCTCTTCGAAGACTTACTTCAGTACATTTTTGGACGATAGCTGTCATTCATAACTTTGCAGGTTTGTGAATTACAGTGCCCCTGAGTTCCTTTCTTCAACTCGCTTTTTTGTGAGCTGGCCGCAAAACCGCAGGATTGCTTCAGGCCCTAATCTGGTTCCGGCAGGGCACGCTGACCCTTTGGTTAATTCCTCTTCCTGGTGGGAAATGAGGGTTCCATTTGCCCGTGCACACACCTACAGCTAGTCTCTCATTGGTTCTCCCTATTCTGTTCATCTTGCGCAGAAATTGCAAACTGTGCCAAACAGGAGGTTAAAGGCACTGACTCTCCAAGTGGGGAGAGTGTTAGTAAAGCGTCTGGAACGGTGAACCCGAGTACCAGGGGACGAAACCTGACATGCATTTGAAAACGTTTCCCAATCACACAGTGGACCATACTCTGGGTTTCCCATGCATGTTTTAGCTGAAGGAAGAATCCCTTAAACCTGGAGAGTTGGGACCCAAGGAATGGGTACCTTGCAGTATGGCTTCAAAGGGTCTGCCTTTGCTCAACGAACCTCACCAATGCTATCAGCCCGAAGTGTCCAGCCTTATGTCTCAACCAGCTTTGGGTGTAGATGTGGTAAATCCAGGTTGCATCACAAGCCCTGAATGAATCATTTAAGAATTGCTCTCTATTTCACTGTCATTGTGTTGTGTTTTTGAAATTTATTTTGATAATGGGATTTATCGGATTTTCACTGCTGCGTTTAGGCCGCTGTACACAGGCTTGATTTCCTTATGGAGACATATAAATCCATGGGTCTTAAGATTCTTACTTGTCAGGTATATTCCCAGGCGTTGAATATGTGGTGTTGAGTCCATTTCGTTGAGCAAGGAGTAGGTCTTGTCTAATATATATTTGGTTTATGGAACGGTATCTGTGCTAATTTCAATCTCTGGTTTTATGCAGCACCCCAACTCACCTTTCCCCATAAGCAAGCATAAGTTGGTTTTCTAAATTTGAGACCCTGTTCTGTTTTGTAATTCAGTTCATGTGTAGACAAGTTTAAGTTCCGTGTATTAGTGATATCTTAACATGTTTCTTTTTCTGTGTGACTTATTTCTCGTAGAATTGTCGTTCCTGAATCCACTCCTTATGCCGCTACGGGCCTGATGACGTAGATTTCATTGCTGAGTGATATTCCATTGTACGTACTTACCACAATTTCTTTATCCATTTTTTGCTTTCTCGGATATTTACCTTGTATCGTACATGAGGTTGTTGTAAACAGAGCCGTCCCAAACTTTGGGGTGGCTGTGTGTTTTTGATTTTAATTTCCCTAAGCTATAGGACCCTAAGTGGAAGTGCCATAGGCTGTGTTGCTTTGTTTCCTACGTGTTTCAGGAAACACCATACACTTCTCCAGAGTGGCTGTTGGCAATTTACATCCCGCCCATCAGCATAACAATGCTCCCTGTTCTCCATGACCTGTCCTGCCTTTCTGGATTTTACACTTTTTTCTGATGGCCCTTTTGACCGGGGGGCAGTGAGACTTCATTGTAGTGCAGATTTCCTTTACATGCTTGCTTGGTTGGCCAAAAAGGGCGTATGCATTTTTTCCTGAATATATTCAGGAAAAAACGCATACGCACGTTTTGGCCAAGTGCATCATTGTTGACATTCTGCGTCTTTTCCTATGCTTTAAGTGCAATTCCAGTCTACCCCCTGAAATCGTTTTCCTGAAATTCTGCCCCGCTTTCAAGTCCTCTTCGAAGACTTACTCAATATATTTTTGGACAATAGCTGACATTCATAACTCTGCAGGTTTGTGAATTACAGTGCCCCTGAACTCCTTTCTTCAACTCGCTTTCTTGTGAGCTGGCCGCAAAACCGCAGGATTGCTTCAGGCCCTAATCTGGTTCCAGCAGGGCACGCTGATGCTTTGGTTAATTCCTATTCCTGGTGGGAAATGAGCGTTCCATTTGCCCGTGCAGACACCTACAGCTGGTCTCTCATTGTTTGTCCCTATTCCTGTTCATCTTGCGCAGAAATTGCAAACTGTGACAAACAGGAGGTTAAAGGCACTGACTCTCCAAGGGGGGAGAGTGTTAGTAAAGCATCTGGAACGGTGCACCCGAGTACCAGGGGTCGAAACCTGATTTGCATTTGAAAACGTTTCCCAATTACACGGTGGACCATACTCTGGGTTTCCCATGCATGTTTTAGCTGAAGGAAGAATCCCTTAACCCTGGAGAGTTGGGACCCATGGAATGGCTACCATGCAGTATGACTTCAAAGGGTCTGCGTTTGCTCACCGAACCTCACCAATGCTATCAGCCCGAAGGGTCCAGCCTTATGTCTCACCCAGCTCTGGGTGTAGATGTGGTAAATCCAGGTTGCATCACAAGCCCTGAATGAATTATCTAAGAATTGCTCTGTATTTCACTGTCAATGTGTTGTGTTTGTGAAATTTATTTTGATAATGGGATTTATCGGATTTTCACTGCTGCGTTTAGGCCGCTGTACACACACTTGATTTCCTTATGGAGACATATAAATCCATGGGTCTTAAGATTCTTACTTGTCAGGTATATTCCCAGGCGTTGAATATGGGGTGTTGAGTCCTTTTCGTTGAGCAAGGAGTAGGTCTTGTCTATTATATATTTGGCTTATGGAACAGTATCTGTGCTAATTTCAATCTCTGGTTTTATGCAGCACCCAAACTCACCTTTCCCCATAAGCAAGCATAAGTTGGTTTTCTAAATTTGAGATCCTGTTCTATTTTGTAATTCAGTTCATGTGTAGCCAAGTTTACGTTCCGTGTATTAGTGATATCTTATGATGTTTCTTTTTCTGTGTGACTTATTTCTCGTAGAATCGTCGTACCTGAATCCACTCATTATGCCGCTACGGGCCTGATGACGTAGATCTATTTGCTGAGTGATATTCCATTTTACGTACGTACCACAACTTCTTTATCCATTTTTTGCTTTCTCGGATATTTAACTTGTACCGTAGACGAGGTTCTTGTAAACACAGCCGTCCCAAACTTTGGGGTGGCTGTGTGTTATTGATTTTAATTTCCCTAAGCTATAGGACCATAATTGGAAGTGCCATAGGCTGTGTTGCTTTGTTTCCTACGTGTTTCTGGAAACACCATACACTTCTCCAGAGTGGCTGTTGGCAATTTACATCCCGCCCATCAGCATAACAAGGCTCCCTGTTCTCCATGACCTGTCCTGCCTTTCTGAATTTTACACTTGTTTCAGATGGCCCTTTGGACCGGGGGGCAGTGAGACTTCATTGTAGTGCAGATTTCCTTTACACGCTTGCTTGGTTGGCCAAAAAGAGCGTATGCGTTTTTTCCTGAATATATTCAGGGAAAAAAGCATACGCCCTTTTTGGCCAAGTGCATCATTGTCGACATTCTGCCTCTTTTCCTATGCTTTAAGTGTAATTCCAGTCTACCCCCTGAAATCGTTTTCCTGACATTCTGCCCCGCTTTAAATTCCTCTTCGAAGACTTACTTCAATACATTTTTGAACGATAGCTGTCACTCATAACTCTGCAGGTTTGTGAATTACAGTGCCCCTGAGCTCCTTTCTTCAACTCGCTATCTTGTGAGCTGGCCGCAACACCGCAGGATTGCTTCAGGCCCTAATCGGGTTACGGCAGGGCACGCTAAGCCTTTGGTTAATTCCTCTTCCTGGTGGTAAATGAGCGTTCCATTTGCCCGTGCAGACACCTACAGCTAGTCTCTAATTTGTTCTCCCTATTCCTGTTCATCTTGCGCAGAAATTGCAAACTGTGCCAAACAGGAGGTTAAAGGCACTGACTCTCCAAGTGGGGAGAGTGTTAGTAAAGCGTCTAGAACGGTGAACCCTTGTACCAGGGGACGAAACCTGAGATGCATTTGAAAACGTTTCCCAGTCACACGGTGGACCATACTCTGGGTTTCCCATTCATGTTTTAGCTGAAGGAAGAATCCCTTAAACCTGGAGAGTTGGGACCCATGGAATGGGTACCATGCAGTATGAATTCAAAGGGTCTGCCTTTGCTCACCGAACCTCACCAATGCTATCAGCCCGAAGTGTCCAGCCTTATGTCTCACCCAGATCTGGGTGTAGATGTGGTAAATCCAGGTTGCATCACAAGCCCTGAATGAATTATCTAAGAATTGCTCTCTATTTCACTGTCAATGTGTTGTGTTTGTGAAATTTATTTTGATAATGGGATTTATCGGATTTTCACTGCTGCGTTTAGGCCGCTGTACACACGCTTGATTTCCTTATGGAGACATATAAATCCATGGGTCTTAAGATTCTTACTTGTCAGGTATATTCCCAGGCGTTGAATATGGGGTGTTGAGTCCTTTTCGTTGAGCAAGGAGTAGGTCTTGTCTATTATATATTTGGCTTATGGAACAGTATCTGTGCTAATTTCAATCTCTGGTTTTATGCAGCACCCAAACTCACCTTTCCCCATAAGCAAGCATAAGTTGGTTTTCTAAATTTGAGACACTGTTCTGTTTTGTAATTCAGTTCATGTGTAGCCAAGTTTACATTCCGTGTATTAGTGATATCTTATGATGTTTCTTTTTCTGTGTGTCTTATTTCTCATAGAATCGTCGTACCTGAATCCACTCATTATGCCGCTATGTTCTGATGACGTAGATTGCATTGCTGAGTGATATTCCATTGTACGTACGTACCACAATTTCTTTATCCATTTTTTGCTTTCTCGTATATTTAACTTGTACCGTAGACGAGGTTCTTGTAAACAGAGCCGTCCCAAATTTTGGGGTGCCTGTGTGTTTTTGATTTTAATTTCCCTAAGCTATAGGGCCATAAGTGGAAGTGCCATAGGCTGTGTTGCTTTGTTTCGTACGTGTTTCAGGAAACACCATACACTTCTCCAGAGTGGCTGTTGGCAATTTACATCCCGCCCATCAGCATAACAAGGCTCCCTGTTCTCCATGACCTGTCCTACCTTTCTGGATTTTACACTTTTTTCAAATGGCCCCTTTGACCGAGGGGCAGTGAGACTTCATTGTAGTGCAGATTTCCTTTACACGCTTGCTTGGTAGGCCAAAAAGGGCGTATGCGTTTTTTCCTGAATATATTCAGGAAAAAACGCATACGCACGTTTTGGCCAAGTGCATCATTGTCGACATTCTGCCTCTTTTCCTATGCTTTAAGTGCAATTCCAGTCTACCCCCTGAAATCGTTTTCCTGAAATTCTGCCCCGCTTTCAAGTCCTCTTCGAAGACTTACTTCAATACATGTTTGGACAATAGCTGACATTCATAACTCTGCAGGTTTGTGAATTACAGTGCCCCTGAGCTCCTTTCTTCAACTCGCTTTCTTGTGAGCTGGCCGCAAAACCGCAGGATTGCTTCAGGCCCTAATCTGGTTCCAGCAGGGCACGCTGATCCTTTGGTTAATTCCTCTTCCTGGTGGGAAATGAGCGTTCCATTTGCCCGTGCAGACACCTACAGCTGGTCTCTCATTGTTTGTCCCTATTCCTGTTCATCTTGCGCAGAAATTGCAAACTGTGACAAACAGGAGGTTAAAGGCACTGACTCTCCAAGTGGAGAGAGTGTTAGTAAAGCGTCTGGAATGGTGAACCCGAGTAAAAGGGTACGAAACCTGAGATGCATTTGAAAACGTTTCCCAATCACACGGTGGACCATACTCTGGGTTTCCCATGCATGTTTTAGCTGAAGGAAGATTCCCTTAAACCTGGAGAGTTGGGATCCATGGAATGGCTACCATGCAGTATGACTTCAAAGGGTCTGCGTTTGCTCACCGAACCTCACCAATGCTATCAGCCCGAAGTGTGCAGCCTTATGTCACACCCAGCTCTGGGTGTAGATGTGGTAAATCCAGGTTGCATCACAAGCCCTGAATGAATTATTTAAGAATTGCTCTCTATTTCACTGTCATTGTGTTTTGTTTTTGAAATTTATTTTGATAATTGGATTTATCGGATTTTCACTGCTGCGTTTAGGCCACTGTACACACGCTTGATTTCCTTATGGAGACATATAAATCCATGGGTCTTAAGATTCTTACTTGTCAGGTATATTGCCAGGCGTTGAATATGGGGTGTTGAGTCCATTTCGTTGAGCAAGGAGTAGGTCTTGTCTATTATATATTTGGCTTATGGAACGGTATCTGTGCTAATTTCAATCGCTGGTTTTATGTAGCACCCCAACTCACCTTTCCCCATAAGCAAGCATAAGTTGGTTTTCTAAATTTGAGACCCTGTTCTGTTTTGTAATTCATTTCATGTGTAGCCAAGTTTACGTTCCGTGTATTAGTGATATCGTATGATGTTTCTTTTTCTGTGTGTCTTATTTCTCGTAGAATCGTCGTACCTGAATCCACTTATTATGCGGCTATGGGCCTGATGACGTAGATTCCATCGCTGAGTCTTATTCCATTGTACGTACGTACCACAATATCTTTATCCATTTTTTGCTTTCTCGGATATTTAACTTGTACCATAGACGAGGTTCTTGTAAACAGAGCCGTCCCAAACATTGGGTTGGCTGTGTGTTTTTGATTTTAATTTCCCTAAGCTTTAGGACCATAAGTGGAAGTGCCATAGGCTGTGTTGCATTGTTTCCTACGTGTTTCAGGAAACACCATACACTTCTCCAGATTGGCTGTTGGCAATTTACATCCTGCCTTTCTGCATAACAAAGCTCCCTGTTCTCCATGACCTGTCCAGCCTTTCTGGATTTTACACTTGTTTCAGATGGCCCTTTTGACCGGGGGCAGTGAGACTTCATTGTAGTGCAGATTTCATTTACACGCTTGCTTGGTTGGCCAAAAAGGGCTATGCGTTTTTTCCTGAATATATTCAGGAAAAAACGCATATGCACTTTTTGGACAGCTGCATCATTGTCGACATTCTGCCTCTTTTCCTATGCTTTAAGTGCAATTCCAGTCTACCCCCTGAAATCGTTTTCCTGAAATTCTGCCCCGCTTTCAAGTCCTCTTCGAAGACTTACTTCAATACATTTTTGGACGATAGCTGTCATTCATATCTCTGCAGGTTTGTGAATTACAGTGCCCCTGAGCTCCTTTCTTCAACTCGCTTTCTTGTGAGCTGGCCGAAAAACCGCAGGATTGCTTCAGGCACTCATCTGGTTCCGGCAGTGCACGCTGAGCCTTTGGTTAATTCCTCTTCCTGGTGGGAAATGAGCGTTCCATTTGCCCGTGCAGACACCTACAGCTAGTCTCTCATTGGTTCTCCATATTCCTGTTCATCTTGCACAGAAATTGCAAACTGTGCCAAACAGGAGGTTAAAGGCACTGACTCTCCAAGTGGGGAGAGTGTTAGTAAAGCGTCTGGAACGGTGCACCCGAGTACCAGGGGTCGAAACCTGATATGCATTTGAAAACGATTCCCAATCACACGGTGGACCATGCTCTGGGTTTCGCATGCATGTTTTAGTTGAAGGTAGAATCCCTTAAACCTGGAGAGTTGGGACCCATGGAATGGGTACCATGCAGTATGAATTCAAAGGGTCTGCCTTTGCTCACCGAACCTCACCAATGCTATCAGCCCGAAGTGTCCAGCCTTATGTCTCACCCAGCTCTGGGTGTAGATGTGGTAAATCCAGGTTGTATCACAAGCCCTGAATAAATTATCTAAGAATTGCTCTCTATTTCACTGTCATTGTGTTTTGTTTTTGAAATTTATTTTGATAATGGGATTTATCGGATTTTCACTGCTGCGTTTAGGACGCTCTACACATGCTTGATTTCCTTATGGAGACATATAAATCCATGGCTCTTAAGATTCTTACTTGTCAGGTATATTCCCAGGCGTTGAATATGGGGTGTTGAGTCCATTTCGTTGAGAAAGAAGTAGGTCTTGTCTATTATATATTTGGCTTATGGAACGGTATCTGTGCTAATTTCAATCTCTGATTTTATGCATCACCTCAACTCACCTTTCCCGATAAGCAAGCATAAGTTTGTTTTCTAAATTTGAGATCCTGTTCTGTTTTGTAATTCAGTTCATGTGTAGCCAAGTTTACGTTCCGTGTATTAGTGATATCTTAGGATGTTTCTTTTTCTGTGTGACTTATTTCTCGTAGAATCGTCGTACCTGAATCCACTCATTATGCCGCTATTGGCCTGATGACGTAGATTTCATTGCTGAGTGATATTCCATTGTACGTACGTACCAGAATTTCTTTATCCATTTTTTGCTTTCTCGGATATTTAACTTATACCGTAGACGAGGTTCTTGTAAACAGAGCCGTCCCAAACTTTGGGGTGGCTGTGTGTTTTTGATTTTAATTTCCCTAAGCTATAGGACCCTAAGTGGAAGTGCCATAGGCTGTGTTGTTTTGTTTCCTAAGTGTTTCAGGAAACACCATACACTTCTCCAGATTGGCTGTTGGCAATTTACATCCCGCCAAGCAGCATAACAAGGCTCCCTGTTCTCCATGACCTGTCCTGCCTTTCTGGATTTTACACTTGTTTCAGATGGCCCTTTGGACCGGGGGGCAGTGAGACTTCATTGTAGTGCAGATTTCCTTTACTCGCTTGCTTGGTTGGCCAAAAAGTGCGTATCCGTTTTTTCCTGAATATATTCAGGAAAAGAAGCATACGCCCTTTTTGGCCAAGTGCATCATTGTGGACATTCTGCCCCTTTTCCTATGCTTTAAGTGTAATTCCAGTCTACCCCCTGAAATCGTTTTCCTGAAATTCTGCCCCGCTTTCAAGTCCTCTTCGAAGACTAACTTCAATACATTTTTGGACGATAGCTGTCGATCATAACTCTGCAGGTTTGTGAATGACAGTGCCCCTGAGCTCCTTTCTTCAACTCGCTTTCTTGTGAGCTGGCCGCAAACCCGCAGGATTGCTTCAGGCGCTAATCTGGTTCCGGCAGGGCATGCTGAGCCTTTGGTTAATTCCTCTTCCTGGTGGGAAGTGAGGATTCCATTTGCCCGTGCAGACACCTACAGCTAGTCTCTCATTGGTTCTCCCTATTCCTGTTCATCTTGCGCAGAATTTGGAAACTGTGACAAACAGGAGTTTAAAGGCACTGACTCTCCAAGTGGGCAGAGTGTTAGTAAAGCGTCTGGAACGGTGAACCCAAGTACCAGGGGACGAAACCTGAGATGCATATGAAAACGTTTCCCAATAACACGGTGGAACATACGCTCGGTTTCCCATGCATGTTTTAGCTGAAGGAAGAATCCCTTAAACCTGGAGAGTTGGGACCCATGGAATGGGTACCATGCAGTATGACTTCAAAGGGTCTGCATTTGCTCACCGAACCTCACCAATGCTATCAGCCCGAAGTGTCCAGCCTTATGTCTCACAGAGCTCTGGGTGTAGATGTGGTAAATCCAGGTTGCATCACAAGCCCTGAATGAATTATTTAAGAATTGATCTCTATTTCACTGTCATTGTGTTGTGTTTGTGAAATTTATTTAGATAATGGGATTTATCAGATTTTCACTGCTGCGTTTAGCCGCTGTACACACGCTTGATTTCCTTATGGAGATATATAAATCCATGGGTCTTAAGATTCTTACTTGTCACGTATATTCCCAGGCGTTGAATATGGTGTGTTGAGTCCATTTCGTTGAGCAAGGAGTAGGTCTTGTCTGTTATATATTAGGCTTATGGAACGGTATCTGTGCTAATTTCAATCTCTGGTTTGATGCAGCACCCCAACTCACCTTTCCGCATTAGCAAGCATAAGTTGGCTTTCTAAATTTGAGACCCTGTTCTGTTTTGTAATTCAGGTCATGTGTAGCCAAGTTTACGTTCCGTGTATTAGTGATATCTTAGGATGTTTCTTTTTCTGTGTGACTTATTTCTCGTAGAATCGTCGTACCTGAATCCACTCATTATGCCGCTATTGGCCTGATGACGTAGATTTCATTGCTGAGTGATATTCCATTGTACGTACGTACCACAATTTCTTTATCCATTTTTTGCTTTCTCGGATATTTAACTTATACCGTAGACGAGGTTCTTGTAAACAGAGCCGTCCCAAACTTTGGGGTGGCTGTGTGTTTTTGATTTTAATTTCCCTAAGCTATAGGACCCTAAGTGGAAGTGCCATAGGCTGTGTTGTTTTGTTTCCTAAGTGTTTCAGGAAACACCATACACTTCTCCAGATTGGCTGTTGGCAATTTACATCCCGCCAAGCAGCATAACAAGGCTCCCTGTTCTCCATGACCTGTCCTGCCTTTCTGGATTTTACACTTGTTTCAGATGGCCCTTTTGACCGGGGGGCAGTGAGACTTCATTGTAGTACAGATTTCCTTTACACGCTTGCTTGGTTGGCCAAAAAGGGCGTATGCGTTTTTTCCTGAATATATTCAGGAAAAGAAGCATACGCCCTTTTTGGCCAAGTGCATCATTGTGGACATTCTGCCCCTTTTCCTATGCTTTAAGTGTAATTCCAGTCTACCCCCTGAAATCGTTTTCCTGAAATTCTGCCCCGCTTTCAAGTCCTCTTCGAAGACTAACTTCAATACATTTTTGGACGATAGCTGTCGATCATAACTCTGCAGGTTTGTGAATGACAGTGCCCCTGAGCTCTTTTCTTCAACTCGCTTTCTTGTGAGCTGGCCGCAAACCCGCAGGATTGCTTCAGGCCCTAATCTGGTTCCGGCAGGGCATGCTGAGCCTTTGGTTATTTCCTCTTCCTGGTGGGAAGTGAGGATTCCATTTGCCCGTGCAGACACCTACAGCTAGTCTCTCATTGGTTCTCCCTATTCCTGTTCATCTTGCGCAGAATTTGGAAACTGTGACAAACAGGAGTTTAAAGGCACTGACTCTCCAAGTGGGCAGAGTGTTAGTAAAGCGTCTGGAACGGTGAACCCAAGTACCAGGGGACGAAACCTGAGATGCATATGAAAACGTTTCCCAATAACACGGTGGAACATACGCTCGGTTTCCCATGCATGTTTTAGCTGAAGGAAGAATCCCTTAAACCTGGAGAGTTGGGACCCATGGAATGGGTACCATGCAGTATGACTTCAAAGGGTCTGCGTTTGCTCACGGAACCTCACCAATGCTATCAGCCCGAAGTGTCCAGCCTTATGTCTCACCCAGCTCTGGGTGTAGATGTGGTAAATCCAGGATGCATCACAAGCCCTGAATGAATTATTTAAGAATTGCTCTCTATTTCACTGTCATTGTGTTTTGCTTTTGAAATTTGTTTTGATAATGGGATTTATCGGATTTTCACTGCTGCGTTTAGGCTGCTGTACACACGCTTGATTTCCTTATGGAGACATATAAATCCATGGGTTTTAAGATTCTTACGTGTCAGGTATATTCCCAGGCGTTGAATATGGGGTGTTGAGTCCATTTCGTTGAGCAAGGTGTAGGTCTTGTCTATTATATATTTGGCTTATGGAAAGGTATCTGTGCTAAATTCCATCTCTGGTTTTATGTAGCACCCCAACTCACCTTTCCCCATAAGCAAGCATAAGTTGGTTTTCTAAATTTGAGACCCTGTTCTGTTTTGTAATTCAGTTCATGTGTAGTCAAGTTTACATTCCGTGTATTAGTGATATCTTATGATGTTTCTTTTTCTGTGTGACTTATTTCTCGTAGAATCATCGTACCTGAATACACTCATTATGCCACTACGGGCCTGATGACGTAGATTTCATTGCCGAGTGATATTCCATTGTACGTGCGTACCACAACTTCTTTATCCATTTTTTGCTTTCTTGGATATTTAACTTTTACCGTAGATGAGGTTGTTTTAAAGAGAGCCATCCCAAACTTTGCGGTGGCTGTGTGATTTTGATTTTAATTTCCTTAAGCTATAGGACCATAAGTGGAAGTGCCATAGGCTGTGTTGCTTTGTTTCCTACGTGTTTCAGGAAACACCATACACTTCTCCAGAGTCGCTGTTGGCAATTTACATCCCTCCCTTCAGAATAACAAGGCTCCCTCTTCTCCATGGCCTGTGCTGCCTTTCTGGATTTTACACTTTTTTCAGATGGCTCTTTTGACTGGGGGGCAGTGAGACTTCATTGTAGTGCAGATTTCTTTAACATGCTTGCTTGGTTGGCCAAAAAGTGTGTATGAATTTTTTCCTGAATATATTCAGGAAAACTCGCATACGCCCTTTTTGGCCAAGTGCATCATTGTCGACATTCTGCCTCTTTTCCTATGCTTTAAATGCAATTCCAGTCTACCCCCTGAAATCGTTTTCCTGCAATTCTGCCCCGCTTTCAAGTCCTCTTCGTAGCCTTCCTTCAATATATTTTTAGACGATAGCTATCATTTATAAGTCTGCAGGTTTGAGAATTACAGTGCCCCTGAGCTCCTTTCTTCAACTCGCTTTCTTGTGAGCTGGCCACAAACCCGCAGGATTTCTTCAGGCCCTGATCTGGTTCCGGCACGGCATGCTGAGCCTTTGGTTAATTCCTCTTCCTGGTGGGAAATGAGCGTAAAATTTGCCCGTGCAGACACCTTCACCTGAGTCATCATGGTGCCCCTTTGCCCCGGTTATCTCTATGGAGGTTGGAGTTGGAGGGCCTCCTCACTCAAGGTCAGTGTGCCCACGGAGCCAACCCTGCAACTTCAGGGCATGGTTGGGGTTTAGGATCACCACGTGGGGTCCTTTTCCCTTAGGAGGGAGGTGGCCTTTTGGGCTGCTGATTTCCAGGTTTTCAGATACTGCCAGTATCTTGGCCCGATGTGGCGGTGGGCCAAGCCCCTTCGTGACCTTAGTTTATCCTACCTGGATCGCATTCTTGCATTGTTCCATTTCAAGTGGTCCCAGGGTTTGTACTAATACTCCAATGGCGATTCACCATTCACCAGGAATGTAAAGGTCAAAGGGTTTAGCTAAATTAGGGAGTTCCAGGGCTAGGGTCTGAATTGACTGCTCTTTCCATTCTTGAAAGGCCACTTCTGCATTCTATTCAAAAGGATCATCATCTTTTCCTTTCAGTGTTTCATATAGAGGTCCAGCTAGTAGACTGTAGTTAGGGATCCAGAAGCAGCAAACCCTGGCCTCCCCAGGAACCCCTAAGCTGTCTTCTAGTTTTAGAAATGGGTAAGGCTATAAATTTTTTCTTCCCTTTCCTGGGATGGGCTTCTCCGACCTTCTGTGAGAATGAAGCCCAGGCAGCTCACTGTAGTCTGTGATATTTGAGCCTTTTTTGGACAACTTGTATCCTTTATTGGCTTTGTAGTTCAGAGGTCTAATTAGTAGTGCTAGCGATCAGAATGTCGTCTGCATATTGAAGGAGTGTTTCCTTTTCCAGAGGTAGAACTTTTAGGTCTTTAGCTGAGCTTTCCCCAAAGATGGTGTGGGAATTTTTGAACCCTTGGGGCAACACGGCCCGGAAGTATTGTTTTAGTTGTATGTTGAGTCCTGCCACACACAAGCCAAAATTTCTTGTGACTCTGGGACTAATAGAATACAAAAGAAGGCATCATTGAAGACTAATACAGAATACCATGTCCTGGTGGTTGGTAGAATGACCAGCAGGGTGTAGGATTTAGGAACTACTGGAGGTATATCCTTGGTGGCTTCACTGACTGTCCTGACATCCTTTACCAGGACTCCAGCAGCCCATGGGGCTCTCGAGGTCAGGCCAATCCCAGGATATGGAGCTCACCTGGGCAGGTACCCCACCCCAACCCCAGCCCACGGGGCTCTCGTGTTCAGGCCCCTCCCAGGATATGGGGATCCCTGGGCAGGTTCCCCGGGCAGGTTCCCCTGCAGCCCATAGGGCTCTCGTGGTCAGGCCCCTCCCAGGATACAGAGCTACCCTTGCAGGTACCATGGCAGGGCTGGGAACACAGGAACCGTGCATATCGCCCTCATTGCAGAGCACTCCCAGCTCACCTGTCACTCAGATCTGACACAGAGCACCTCAGAGCAGGACTTGAACTAACAAACAGCAGCTCCGACAGGTCTGTGACCCTGGGCATCACTCTGTGTGGCCTCCCTCCACCTGGTCTTCCAGAGACTTCCACTGCACCCGGGGCACCAGGCCTCTGTCTCCACCCACCACCCACCCCTCCTCTCCCTGACTCCTGGGTTCCTCTCATTAGGAGAGGGTTTTCTTGAAGTTGTCTCCCACTCATGGGCCAGATAATATAATTAGGAAACAAGCCAGAGCTGCAGCCCCTTGTCTATCCTGACTCTCAGGAGCCCACACCTGTTCCTTGGACCTGGCCGATTCAGCAAGTTCCAGTTTCTGCAACTGTGAGCCCCTGAGGGGTGATTATTGGCTGGCCTGGGAAGCCCGACCGTGCCGGCCAGACCTCCCCAGGTGTGCCTGGGTTCAGATCAATATAAACACCGCTCCAGGCAGCAAGAGCCCCTGCAGCTGTGCCTGACGCCATTTTCTCTGCCCTGTCAGCAGTCTCGGGGCTGGACTGGTGGGAGGGAGTGAGAGGCCACGGCTTTGTGGGTGGCCCAGTGTGAGTGGGGCTCTGCTGGACTTTCTGCAGCAGTTGCCAAGATGCCACCTGCTAAAGAAGAGGATGTGTCACCCATACCTGCCGCTGGAATTTCTCCCTGGGCAGAGGTGAGTGAGGAAGAAAGCAGTGGGGGCCGGGACAGCAGGGGTATCTCAGCCAGGGAAATGGAAAGCTTCCAGAAGAGCACCCAGGGCCAGGACCATCCTGGCTGGCCTGCAGGCACCAAGTCGGCTGGCATGCTGTCACTCATGTGGCTCCATGGCCCTTCCTCTAGGCTTTCAAGTCCTTGTACATATTCAGGTGTTTTACCTGGGAAGGGTGGGAACATTTCAGCAGCAACTGGCCTGGGGCTCAGCCCACGTTTACTCACAGATGCCTCGGCACGTTCCCCAGGTTTGAAATGAGGACGCTTGTTGCGTGGGGCCTGCTGGCTGAATGGGAGATGATTCCCCACCACTGACCAACTTCAGGATTGTTTACAACTGGAGCAAGTGCCCTGATACGGTTTTCCTCTGTGTAACTGGTGGGTTCTGTTTTTTTTTCTTTTTTTCGTTTTTGGTTCAAGGTAGATTTTATTCCTCTTTTTTGTATTTACAGATATAAGCATGGAAATAATTTATTCATATAAATACATGTATGTGAAGGGAAGAATATTTTTTCTGTTTTACTTTTTGTAATTTGAATTTTATTTTATTTTTTATACAGCAGGTTCTTTTTGGTTATCTATTTTATACATATAAATGTATACATGCCAATCCCAATCTCTCAACTCCTCCCACCACCACCCCCCAACAGCTTTCCCCCCTTGGTGTCCATACGTTTGTTGTCTACATCTGTTGCTCTATTTCTGCCTTGCAAAACGGTTCATCTGTACAATTTTTCTAGGTTCCACATATATGCATTAATAGACAAGATTTGTTTTTCTCTTTCTGACTTACTTCACTCTGTATGACAGTCTCTAGATCCATCAACGTCTCTACAAATGACCCAATTTCATTCCTTTTTATGGCTTAGTAATATTCCATTTTATATATGTACCACATCTTTATGCATTCGTCTGTCTGTGGGCATTTAGGTTGCTTCCATTACCTGGATATTGTAAATAGTGATGCAATGAACATTGCGGTGAATGTCTCTTTTTGATTTATGGTTTTGTCTGGGTATATGCCCAGTAGTGGGATGGCTCTATCGTATGGTAATTCTATTCTTAGTTTTATAAGAAATTCCATAATGTTCTCCACAGTGACTGTATCAATTTACATTCCCAACAATAGTGGAAGAGGGTTCCTTATCTCCACACCCTTTCCAGCATTTGTTGTTTGTAGATTTTCTGATGATGCCCATTCTAACAGGTGTGAGGTGATACACCATGGATGAGTCTATTTCGTTGAGCAAAGAGTAGGTTTTGTCCATTACATATTTGGCTTATGGAAAGGTATGTGTGCTAATTTCAATCTCTGGTTTTATACAGCACCGCAACTCAACTTTCCCCTTAAGCAAGCATAAGTTTTTATCTAAATGTGAGACTCTGTTCGGTTTTGGAATTCAGTTTATGTGTAGCCAAGCTTACACTCTCTCTATTAGTGATATCTTATGATAATTATCTTTCTCTGTGTGACATATTTCTCTTAGAATCATCATACTTAAATCCACTCAATTTGCTGCTACAGGCCTGATGACATTGATTTCATTGCTGAGTGATATTCCGTTGTACGTAAGTAGCACAACTCCTTTATCCATTTTTTTCTTTCTGGGATATTTAATTTGTACTGGACTCAAGGTTCTTGTAAACACAGCAGCTCTAAATTTTGTGTTGGCTGTGTCTTGTTGATTTTAATTTTCCTAAGCTATAGGGCCGAAAGTGGAAGTGCCCTAGGGTCTGTAGCTTTGTTTTTCAGATGTTTCAGGATACACCATAAACATCTCCAGAGTGTCTGTTGGCAATTTACATCCCGCCCATCAGCATAACAAGGCTCCCTGTTCTCCATGGCCTGCCCTGTGTTTCTGGTTTTTACACTTTTTTCAGATGGCCCTTTTGACGAATGGGAAATGAGACTTCATTGTAGTGCGGATTTCCATCGCTAGAGTGCTTGGTTGGCCAAAAAGGGCATATGTGTTTTTTCCTGAATATATTCAGGAAACAATGTTTACGCACTTTTGTCCAAGTGCATCACTGTCAAAGATCTGCCGCTTTTCACATGCTTTAAATGCAATTCCAATCTACCCCCTGAAATATGATTCCTGCAATTCTGCCTCGTTTTCAAGTCCTCTTTGCAGAATTACTTCAGTATATTTTTGCCAATAGCTGTCATTTATAACTCTGCAGGTTTGTGAATTACAGTGACCGTGATTTCCTTTCTTAACTCGTTTCCTTGAAAACTGGCCACAGAGCCGCAGGTTTGCTTCAGGCCGTAATCAGGGTCCGGCATGGCACTCTGAGACTTTGGTTCATTCCACTTCCTGGTGGGAAATTAGAGTTAAATGTACCCCTCCAGACACCTGCCTCACTCCTAGCCCCTTGGTGATGTGTGTCCTCTGGTTGGAGGCCACATGTGCTGGGTTCCTCACCTTTGGCTGATGTGGCCCTACTGGTGTGAGGACACTCCTGCCTGGTTCCCATCCCCTTGGTGATGTGGGCCCTCCGGTGAGAGTCTGATCCTCGTTGTGTTCCTCACACTTCTGTGAGGTGGGCCCTCTTCTCTGAGGTCACTCCTGCCTGGCTGGCACACCCCGCCTTGGCGACGTCGGCCCTCTGGTGGGATTTGGTGCCTGCTGGGTGTCTCCTCCCCTCGGTAATGAGGGCCCTCTGGCGTCAGACCCTAACCCCTGGGCTCCCAATATTTTCTGATATGCGCCCTGTGGTTCGAGTACACTCCTGCCAGGTTCCCAACCCCATGGGAATGTGGGCCTTCTGCTCTGAGGTCCCAACCATGGGTTGCTGAGTTTCATGATGAGGGCCCTCTGCTGTGAGTTCTCTCCGGCCTGGATCCCATAGCCTCTCTGCTCCTGGCCACCTGCTGGGAGGTTCCAACTGCGGGATTCCTCACCTTTTTTATTCTATGGGCCCTCTGTTTGGAGGCTCCTCCTGCCTGCCTCACTCCCAGCCCCTTGGTGATGTGTTTCCTCTGGTTTGAGGCCACGTGTGCTGGGTCCCTCGCCTTTCGATGGTGTGGCCCCACTGGTGTGAGGACACTCCTGCCTGCTTCCTATTCCCTTGATGATGTGGGCCCTCTGGTGAGAGTCTGATCCTGGCTGGGTTCCTCACCCTTCTGTGAGGTGGGCCCTCTGCTGTGAGGTCACTCCTGCCTGGCTGGCACATGTCACCTTGGCGATGTGGGCCCTCAGTTGGGAGTTGGTACCTGCCGGGAGTCTCCTCCCCTCGGTAATGAGGGCCCTCTGGCGTCAGACCCTAACTCCTGGGCTCCGAAAATTCTCTGATGTGCGCCCTGTGGTGCGAGTACACTCCTGCCAGGTTCCCAACCCCATGGGAATGTGGGCCTTCTGCTCTGAGGTCCCAATGGTACGTTGCTCAGTTTCATGATGAGGGCCCTCTGGTGTGAGTTCACTCCCGCATGGATCCCATAGCCTCCCTGCTCCTGGCCACCTGCTGGGAGGATCCAACTGTGGGATTCCTCACCTTTTTCCTTCTATGGGCCCTCTGTTTTGAGACTCCTCCTGCCTTCCTCACTCCCAGTCCCTGGGTGATGTGTGTCCTCTGGTTTGAGGCCACGTGTGCTGGGTCCCTCACCTTTCAATGATGTGGCCCCACTGGTGTGAGGACACTCCTGCCTTGTTCCGATCCCCTTGGTGATGTGGGCCCTCTGGTGAGAGTCTGATCCTGGCTGGGTTCCTCCCACTTCTGTGAGGTGGGCCCTCTGCTGTGAGGTCACTCCTGCCTAGCTGGCACACGTCACCTTGGCGATGTGGGCCCTCAGTTGGGAGTTGGTGCCTGCTGGGAGTCTCCTCCCCTCTGTGATGGGGGCCCTCTTGCGTCAGGCCCTAACTCATGGGCTCCCAAAATTTTCTGATGTGCGCCCTGTCATGCGAATACACTCTAGCCAGGGTCCCATCCCCATGGGCATGTGGGCTTTCTGCTCTGAGGTCCCAACGGCTGGGTTGCTCACAGTGTCAGAATGTGGGCCCTCTGCTGTGAGTTCACTCCGGCATGGATCCCATAGCCTCGGTGCTCTGGGCCACCTGTTTGGAGCTTCCAACTGCGGGGTTCCTCACCTTTTTTATTCTATGGGCCCTCTGTTGTGAGTCTCCTCCTGCATGCCTCACTCCCAGCCGTTTCGTGATGTGTGTCCCCTTGTTTGAGGCCACATGTGCTGTGTTCCTCACCTTTGGCTGATGTGGCCCCACTGGTGTGAGGACACTCCTGCCTGGTTTCCATCCCCTTGGTGATGTGCGCGCTCTGGTTAGAGTCTGATCCTCTTTGGGTTCCTCACACTTCTGTGAAGTGGGCCCTCTGCTGTGAGGTAACTCCTGCCTGGCTTGCTCCCGTTGCCTTGGTGACGTCGGCCCTCTGGTGGCATTTGGAGCCTGCTGGTAGCCTCCTCTCCTCCGTGATGTGGGCCCTCTGGCGTCAGGCCATAACTCCTGGGTTCCCACATTTTCTGATACGTGCTAAGTTGTGCGAGGACACTCCTGCGAGGTTCCCATCCCCATGGGGATGTGGGCCTTCTGCTCTGAGGTCCCACTGGCTGGGTTGCTCACAGTTTCATGATGTGGGCCCTCTGCTGTGAGATCACTGTGGCCTGGATCCCATAGACTCCGTGCTCTGGGCCACCTGCTGGGAGGTTCCATCTGCTGGATTCCTCACATTTTTTATTCTGTGGGCCCTGTGTTGTTAGGCTACTCCTGCCTGCCTCACTTGGAGCACCTTGGAAACGTGGGTCCTCTGGTTTAGGCCACATGTGCTGGGTTCCTCACCTTTCTATAATGTGGCCACACTGGTGTGAGGACACTCCTGCCTTGTTCCGATCCCTTTGGTGATGTGGGCCCTCTGGTGAGAGTCTTATCCTGGCTGGGTTCCTCACCCTTCTGTGAGGTAGGCCCTCTGCTGTGAGGTCACTCCTGCCTGGCTGACACACGTCACCTTGGCGACATGGGCCCTCAGTTGGGAGTTGGTGCCTGCTGGGAGTCTCCTCCCCTCAGTAATGAGGGCCCTCTGGTGTCAGACCCTAACTGCTGGGCTCCCAAAATTTTCTGATGTGCGCCCTGTGGTGCGAGTACACTCCTGCCAGGTTCCCAACCCCATGGGAATGTGGGCTTTCTGCTCTGAGGTCCCAATGGTACGTTGCTCAGTTTCATGATGAGGGCCCTCTGGTGTGAGTTCACTCCAGCATGGATCTCATAGCCTCGCTGCTCCTGGCCACCTGCGGGGAGCTTCCAACTGCGGGATTCCTCACCTTTTTCCTTCTATGGGCCCTCTGTTTTGAGACTCCTCCTGCCTGCCTCACTCCCAGCCCTTTGGTGATGTGTGTCCTGTAGGTTGAGGCCACGTGTGCTGGGTCCGTCACATTTCGGTGATGTGGCCCCACTGGTGTGAGGACACTCCTGCCTGGTTTCCATTCCCTTGGTGATGTGGGCCCTGTGGTGAGAGTCTGATCCTCTTTGGGTTCCTCACACTTTTGTATTGTTGGCCCTCTGCTCTGAGGTCACTCCTGCCTGGCTGGCACACCCCGCATTGGAGACGTCGGCCCTCTGGTAGCAGTTGGAGCTTGCTGGGAGCCTCCTCTCCTCAGTGATGAGGGCCCTTTGGCGTCCAGCCCTAACTGCAGGGCTCTCCACATTTTCTGATGTGTGCCCACTGGTGCGATGACACTCCTGCTTGGTTCCCTTCCCCATGGGGATGTGGGCCTGGTGCTCTGAGGTCACAACGGCTGGGTTGCTTACAGTATCACGATGAGGGCCCTCTGTTGTGAGTTCATCACTGCCTGGATCCCATAGCCTCGGTGATCTGGGTCGCCTGCTGGGACGTTCCAACTCCTGGATTCCTCACCTTTTTTATACAATGGGCCATGTGTTTTGAGGTTAATCCTGCCTGCCTCGCTCCGAGACCCATGGTGATGTGGGTCCTCTGGTTTGAGGCCACATGTGCTGTGTACCTCAACTTTCGATGATGTGGCCCCACGGGCGTGAGGACACTCGTGCCTGGTTCCCAGCCCCTTGCTTATGTGGGCACTCTGGTGAGAGTCTGATCCTGACTGGGTTCCTTACCCTTCTGTGAGGTGGGCCCTCTGATGTGAGGTCACTCCTGCCTGGATGGATCACATCGCCAAGGCGACGTAGACCCTCTGTTGGCCACTGAAGCATGCTGGGAGCCTCCTACCCTCTTTAATGAGGGCCCTGAAAGAAACGCATATGCCCTTTTTGACCAAGTGCATCATTGTCGAAGTTCTGCCTCTTCTCCTATACTTTCAGAGGACTTCCCATCTACCTCCTGAAATCGTATTCCTGGAATTCTGCCCCGCGATCAAGTCCTCTTTGCAGCCTTACTTCAATATAATTTTGGACGATAGCTGTCATTTATAACTCTGCAGGTTTGTGAATTACATTGCCCCTGAGCTCCTTTCTTCAACTCGCTTTCTTGTGAGCTGGCCGCAAAACCGCAGGATTGCTTCAGGCCCTAAACTGCTTCCGGCATGGCATGCTGAGCCTTTGGCTAATTCCTCCTCCTGGTGCGAAATGAGCGTTAAATTTGCTCGTGCAGACACCTACAGCTAATCTCTCATTGGTTCTCCCTATTCCTGTTCATCTTGCGCAGAAATTCCAAACTGTGCCAAACAGAAGTTTAAAGGCACAGACTCTGCAAGTGGAGAGAGTGTTAGTAAAGCGTCTGGAATGGTTAAACCGAGTACGACGGGACGAAAACTGAGATGCATTTAAAAAGGTTTCCCAGTCACACGGTGGACCATATTCTGGGTTTCCCATGCATGTTTTACCTGAAGGAAGAATCCCTTAAACCTGGAGAGTTGGGACCCATGGAATGGGTACCATGCAGTATGACTTCAAAGGGTTGCCTTTCCTAACCGAACGTCACCAATGCTATCAGCCCGAAGTGTCCAGCCTTATGTCTCACTCAGCTCTGGGTGTAGATGTGGTAAATCCAGGTTGCATCACAAGCCCTGAATGAATTATTTAAGAATTGCTCTCTATTTCATTGTCATTGAGTTTTGTGTTTGTAATTTATTTTGATAATGGGATTTATCGGATTTTCACTGCTGCATTTTTGCCACTGTACACATGCTTGATTCTCTTATGGAGACATATAAATCCATGGGTTTTAAGATTCTTACTAGTCTGGTATATTCCTAGGCATTGAATATGTGGTGTTGAGTCCATTTCTTGGAGCAAGGAGTAGGTCCTGACTATTACATATTTGCTTATGGAAAGGTATCTGTGCTAATTTCAATCTCTCGTTTTATGCAGCGCCACAACTCACCTTTCCCCTTAAGCAAGCATAAGTTGGTTTTCTAAATTTGAGACCCTTTTCTGTTTTGTAATTGAGTTCATGTGCAGCCATGTTTACAGTCCGTGTATTTGAGATATCTTATGGTGTTTCTTTTTCTGTGTGACTTAGTTAACTTAGAATCATCGTACCTGAATAAACTCACTATGCCGCAATGCGCCTCATGACAGATTTCATTGCTGAGTGATATTCCATTGTACGTACGTACCACAACTTCTTTATCCATTTTTCGCATTCTCGGATATTTAACTTGTACCGTAGACGAGGTTCTTGTAAACAGAGCCGTCCAAAATTTTGGGGTGGCTGTGTGTTTTTGATTTTAATTTCCCTAAGCTAGAGGACCATATGTGGAAATGCCGTAGGCTCCGTTGCTTAGTTTTTTAGGTGTATGAGGAAACACCATACACTTCTCCAGAGTGGCTGTTGGCAATTTAAATCCCGCCCATCAGCATAACAAGGCTCCCTGTTCTCCATGGCCTGTCCTGCGATTCTGGATTATTCACTATTTTCAGATGTCCCTTTTGACAGGGGGGCAGAGAGACTTCAGTGTAGTGCAGATTTCCTTAACATGCTTGCTTGGTTGGCCAAAAAGGGCGTACGCCTGTTTTCCTAAATATATTCAGGAAAAAACGCATACGCCCTTTTTGGCCAAGTGCATCATTGTCGACATTCTGCCTCTTATCCTATGCTTTAAGTGCAATTCCAGTCTACCCCCTGAAATCGTTTTCCTGAAATTCTGCCCTGCTTTCAAGTCCTCTTCGAAGACTTACTTTAGTACATTTTTGGACGATAGCTGTCATTCATAACTCTGCAGGTTTGTGAAATACAGTGCCCCTGATGTCCTTTCTTCAACTCGCTTTCATGTGAGCTGGCCGCCAAACCGCAGGATTGCTTCAGGCCCTAATCTGTTTCCGGCAGGGCACACTGAGCCTTTGGTTAATTCCTCTTCCTGGTGGGAAATGAGCGTTTCATTTGCCCGTGCAGACAACTACGTCTAGTCCCTCATTGGTTCTCCCTATTCCTGTTCATCTTGCGCAGAAATTGCAAACTGTGCGAAACAGGAGGATAAAGGCACTGATTCTCCAAGTGGGGAGAGTGTTAGTAAAGCATCTGGAATGGTGAACACGAGTACCAGGGGATGAAAACTGAGATGCATTGGAAAACGTTTCCCTATCACACAGTGGACCATACTCTGGGTTTCCCATGCATGTTTTAGCTGAAGGAAGAATCTCTTAAACCTAGAGAGTTGGGAGCCATGGAATGGGTACCATGCAGTATGACTACAAATGGTCTGCGTTTGCTCACCGAACCTCACCAATGCTATCAGCCCTAAGTGTCCAGCCTTATATCTCACCCAGCTCTGGGTGTAGATGTGGTAAATCCAGGTTGCATCACAAGCCCTGAATGAATTATTTAAGAATTGCTCTGTATTTCACTGTCATTGTGTTTTGTTTTAGAAATTTATTTTGATAATGGGATTTATCGGACGTTCAGTGCTGCGTTTAGGCCCCTGTACACACACTTGATTTTCTTATGGAGACATATAAATCCATGGGTTTTAAGATTCTTACTTGTCAAGTATCTTCCCAGGCGTTAAATATGGGGTGTTGAGTCCATTTCGTTGAGCAAGGAGTAGGTCTTGTCTATTATATATTTGGCTTCTGGAACGGTATCTGTGCTAATTTTAATCTCTGGTTTGATGCAGCACCCCAACTCACCTTTCCCCATAAGCAAGCATAAGTTGGTTTTCTAAATTTGAGACCCTGTTCTGTTTTGTAAGTCAGTTCATGTGTAGCCAAGTTTACATTCCGTGTATTAGTGATATCTTATGATGTTTCTTTTTCTGTGTGACTTATTTCTCGTAGAATCATCGTACCTGAATCCACTCATTATGCTGTTACGGGCCTGATGACGTAGATTTCATTGCTGAGTGATATTCCATTGAACGTGCGGACCACAACTTCTTTATCCAGTTTTTACTTTCTCGGATATTTAACTTGTACCGTAGACGAGGTTCTTGTAAACAGAGCCGTTCCAAACTTTGAGGTGGCTGTGTGTTTTTGATTTTAATTTCCGTAAGCTATAGTAATAAGTGGAAGTGCCGTAGTCTCCGTTGCTTTGTTTTTTAGGTGTTTCAGGAAACACCATACACTTCTCCAGAGTGGCTGTTGGCAATTTACATCCCTCCCATCAGAATAACAAGGCTCCAACTTCTCCATGGCCTGTGCTGCCTTTCTGGATTTTACAATTTTTTCAGATGGCCCTTTTGACTGGGGGGCAGTGAGACTTCATTGTAGTGCAGATTTCCTTTACACGCTTGCGTGATTGGCCAAAAAGGGCGTATGCGTTTTTTCCTGAATATATTCAGGAAAAAACGCATACGCCCTTTTTGGGCAAGTGCATCATTGTCGACATTCTGCCTCTTTTCCTATGCTTTAAGTGCAAATCCTGTCTACCCCCTGAAATCGTTTTCCTGAAATTCTGCCCCGCTTTCAAGTCCTCTTCGAAGACTTACTTTAGTACATTTTTGGACGATAGCTGTCATTCATAACTCTGCAGGTTTGTGAATTACAGTGCCCCTGAGCTCCTTTCTTCAACTCGCTTTCTTGTGAGCCGGCTGCAAAACCACAGGATTGCTTTAGGCCCTAATCTGTTTCCGGCAGGGCATGCTGAGCCTTTGGTTAATTCCTCTTACTGGTGGGAAATGAGTGTTCCATTTGTCCATGCAGACACCTACAACTAGTCTCTCATTGGTTCTCCCTATTCCTGTTCATCTTGCGCAGAAATTGCAAACTGTGCCAAACAGGAGGTTAAAGGCACTGACTCTCCAAGTGGGGAGAGTGTTAGTAAAGCGTCTGTAATGGTGAACCCAAGTACCAGGGGACGAAAACTGAAATGCGTTTGAAAATGTTTCCCAATCACATGGTGGACCATACTCTGAGTTTCCCTTGCATGTTTTATCTGAAGGAAGAATCCCTTAACGCTGGAGAGTTGGGAACCATGGAAAGGGTACCATGCAGTATGACTTCAAAGGGTCTGCGTTTGCGCACCGAACCTCACCACTGCTATCAGCCCGAAGTGTCCAGCCTTATGTCTCACCCAGCTGTGGGTGTAGATGTGGTAAATCCAGGCTGCATCACAAGCCCTGAATGAATTATTTAAGAATTGCTCTCTATTTCACTGTCATTGTGTTTTGTTTTTGAAATTTATTTTGATAATGGGATTTATCGGATTTTCACTGCTGCGTTTAGGCCGCTGTACACACGCTTGATTTCCTTATGGAGACATATAAATCCATGGGTTTTAAGATTCTTACTTGTCAGGTGTCTTCTGACGCGTTGAATATGGGGAGTTGAGTGCATTTCGTTGAGCAAGGAGTAGGTCTTGTCTATTATATATTTGGCTTATGGAACGGTATCTGTGCTAATTTTAATCTCTGGTTTTATGCAGCACCCCAACTCACCTTTCCCCATAAGCAAGCATAAGTTGGTTTTCTAAATTTCAGACCCTGTGCTGTTTTGTATTTCAGTTCATGTGTAGCAAAGTTTACATTCCGTGTATTAGGGATATCTTATGATGTTTCTTTTTCTGTGTGACTTATTTCTCGTAGAATCATCGTACCTGAATCCACTCATTATGCCGCTATGGGCCTGATGACGTAGATTTCATTGCTGAGTGACATTCCACTGTACGTGCGTACCACAATTTCTTTATCCATTTTTTGATTTCTCGGATATTTAACTTGTACAGTAGATGAGGTTCTTGTAACAGAGCCGTCCCAAACTTTAGGGT
Organism: Delphinapterus leucas; assembly: GCF_059928025.1. Taxonomy (NCBI): domain Eukaryota; kingdom Metazoa; phylum Chordata; class Mammalia; order Artiodactyla; family Monodontidae; genus Delphinapterus; species Delphinapterus leucas. The sequence goes on from NW_028322232.1 coordinate 16,471,671, forward strand.
TGCTGTGTGTTTTTGATTTTAATTTCCCTAAGCTATAGAACAATAAGTGGAAGGGCCATAGGCTGTTTTGCTTTGTTTCCTACGTGTTTCAGGAAACACCATACACTTCTCCAGAGTGGCTGCTGGCAATTTACATCCCGCCCATCAGCAAAACAAGGCTCCCTGTTCTCCATGACCTGTCCAGCCTTTCTGGAATTTACACGTTTTTCAGATGGCCCTTTTGACCGGGGGGCAGTGAGACTTCATTGTAGTGCAGATTTCCTTTACACGCTTGCTTGGTTGGCCAAAAAGGGCGTATGCGTTTTTTCCTGAATATATTCAGGAAAAAACGCATACGAACTTTTTGGCCAAGTGCATCATTGTCGACATTCTGCCTCTTTTCCTATGCTTTAAGTGCAATTCCAGTCTACCCCCTGAAATCGTTTTCCTGAAATTCTGCCCCACATTCAAATGCTCTTCGAAGACTTACTTCAATACATTTTTGGACGATAGCTGTCATTCATAACTCTGCAGGTTTGTGAATTACAGTGCCCCTGACCTCCTTTCTTCAACTCGCTTTCTTGTGAGCTTGCCGCCAAACCGCAGTATTGCTTCAGGCCCTAAACTGTTTCCGGCAGGGCACGCTGAGCCATTGGTTAATTCCTCTTCCTGGTGGGAAATGAGCTTTCCATTTGCCCGTGCAGACACCTACAGCTAGACCCTCATTGGTTCTCCCTATTCCTGTTCATCTTGCGCAGAAATTGCAAACTGTGCCACACAGGAGGTTAAAGGCACTGACTCTCCAAGTGGGGAGAGTGTTAGTAAAGCGTCTGGAATGGTGAACCCGAGTACCAGGGGATGAAAACTGAGATGCATTTGAAAACGTTTCCCAATCACACGGTGGAACATACTCTGGGTTTCCCATGCATGTTTTAGCTGCAGAAAGAATCCCTGAAACCTGGAGAGTTGGGACCCATGGAATGGGTACCATGCAGTATGACTTCAAAGGGTCTGCGTTTGCTCAGCGAACCTCACCAATGCTATCAGCCCAAAGTGTCCAGCCTTATGTCTCACCCAGCTCTTTGTGTAGATGTGGTTAATCCAGGTTGCATCGCAAGCCCTGAATGAATTATTTAAGAATTGTTCTCTATTTCACTGTCATTGTGTTTTGTTTTTGAAATTTGTTTTGATAATGAGATTTATCGGATTTTCAGTGCTGCGTTCAGGCCGCTGTACACACGCTTGATTTCCTTATGGAGACATATAAATCCATGGGTTTTAAGATTCTTACTTGTCAAGTATCTTCCCAGGGGTTGAATATGGGGTGTTGAGTCCATTTCGTTGAGCAAGGAGTAGGTCTATTTTATTATATATTTGGCTTATGGAACGGTATCTGTGCTAATTTCAATCTCTGGTTTTATGCAGCACCCCAACTCACCTTTCCCCATAAGCAAGCTTAAGTTGGTTTTCTCAGTTTGAGACCCTGTTCTGTTTTGTAATTCAGTTCATGTGTAGTCAAGTTCCATTCCGTGTATTAGTGATATCTTATGATGTTTCTTTTTCTGTGTGACTTATTTCTCGTAGAATCATCGTACCTGAATCCACTCATAATGCCGCTACGGGCCTGATGACGTAGATTTCATTGCTGAGTGATATTCCATTGTGTGTGCATACCACAACTTCTTTATCCATTTTTTGCTTTCTCAGATATTTAACTTGTACCGTAGACGAGGTTCTTGTAAACACAGCCATCCCAAACATTGCGGTGGCTGTGTGATTTTCATTTTAATTTCCCTAAGCTATAGGACCCTAAGTGGAAGTGCCATAGGCTGTGTTGCTTTGTTTCCTATGTGTTTCAGGAAACACCGTACACTTCTCCAGAGTGGCTGTTGGCAATTTACATCCCGCCCATCAGCATAACAAGGCTCCCTGTTCTCCATGACCTGTCCTGCCTTTCTGGATTTTACACTTTTTTCAGATGGCCCTTTTGACTGGGGGGCAGTGAGACTTCATTGTAGTGCAGATTTCCTTTACACTCTTGCCCGGTTGGCCAAAAAGTGCATATGCGTTTTTTCCTGAACATATTCAGGAAAAAACGCATACGCACTTTTTGTCCAAGTGCATCATTGTCGACATTCTGCCTATTTTCCTATGTTTTAAGTGCAATTCCAGTCTACCCCCTGAAATCGTTTTCGTGAAATTCTGCCCCACTTTCAAGTCCTCTTCGAAGACTTACTTCAGTACATTTTTGGACGATAGCTGTCATTCATAACTCTGCAGGTTTGTGAATTACACTGCACCTGAGCTCCTTTCTTCAGCTCGCTTTCTTGTGAGCTGGCCGCAAAACCGCAGGATTGCTTCAGGCCCTAATCTGGTTCCAGCAGGGCACGCTGAGCCTTTGGTTAATTCCTCTTCCTGGTAGGAAATGAGCGTTCCATTTGCCCGTGCAGACACCTACAGTTATCCTCTCGTTGGTTCTCCCTATTCCTGTTCATCTTGCGCAGAAATTGCAAACTGTGCCAAACAGGAGGTTAAAGGCACTGACTCTCCAAGTGGGGAGAGTGTTAGTAAAGCGTCTGGAACGGTGAACCCGAGTACCAGGGGACGAAACCTGAGATGCATTTCAAAACGTTTCCCAATCACACGGTGGAGCATACTCTGGGTTTCCCATTCATGTTTTAGCTGAAGGAAGAATCCCTTAAATCTGGAGTGTTCTGACCCATATATTGGGTACCATGCAGTATGACTTCAAAAGGTCTACATTTGCTCATCGAACCTCACCCATACTATCAGCCCAAAGTGTCCAGCCTTATGTCGCACTCAGCTCTGGGTGTAGATATGGAAAATCCAGGTTGCATCACAAGCCCTGAATGAATTATTTAAGAATTGCTCTCTATTTCACTGTCATTGTGTTTTGTTTTAGAAATTTATTTTGATAATGGGATCTATCGGATTTTCACTGCTGCATTTAGGCCACTGTACACACTGTTGATTTCCTTATGGAGACATATAAATCCATGGGTTTTAAGATTCTTACTTGTCAGGTATATTGCCAGGCATTGAATATGGGGTGTTGAGTCCATTTCGTTGAGCAAGGAATAGGTCTTGTCTATTATATATTCGGCTTATGGAACGGTATCTGTGCTACTTTCAATCTCTGTTTTTATGCAGCACCGCAACTCACCTTTCCCCATAAGCAAGCATAAGTTGGTTTTCTAAATTTGAGACCCTGTTCTGTTTTGTAATTCAGTTCATGTGTAGCCAAGTTTACATTCCGTGTATTAGTGACATCTTATGATGTTTCTTTTTCTGTGTGACTTATTTCTCGTAGAATCATCGTACCTGAATCCACTCATTATGCCGCTACGGACCTGATGACGTAGATTTAATTGCTGAGTGATATTACATTGTACGTGCGTACCACAGCTTCTTTATCCATTTTTTGCTTTCTTGGATATTTAACTTGTTCCGTAGACGAGGTTCTTGTAAACAGAGCCGTCCCAAATTTTGGGGTGGCTGTGTGTATTTGATTTTAATTTCCCTAAGCTATATGACCATAAGTGGAAGTGCCATAGGCTGTGTTGTCTTTTTTCCTTCGTGTTTCAGGAGACACCGTACACTTCTCCAGAGTGGCTGTTGGCAATTTACATCCCGCCCATCAGCGTAACAAGGCTCCCTGTTCTCCATGAACTGTCCTGCCTTTCTGGATTTTGCACTTTTTTCAGATGTCCCTTTTGACCGGGGGGCAGTGAGACTTCATTGTAGTGCAGAATTCCTTTACACGCTTCCTTGGTTGGCCTAAAAGTGCGTATGCGTTTTTTCCTGAATATATTCTGGAAGAAACGCATACGCCCTTTTTGGCCAAGTGCATCATTGTCTACATTCTGCCTCTTTTCCTATGCTTTAAGTGCAATTCCAGTCTACCCCCTGAAACCGTTTTCCTGAAATTCTGCCCGGTTTCAAGTCCTCTTCGAAGATTTACTTCAATACATTTTTGGAGGATAGCTGTCATTCATAACTCTGCAGGTTTGTGAATTACAGTGCCCCTGAACTCCTTTCTTCAACTCGCTTTCTTGTGAGCTGGCCGCAAACCCGCAGGATTGCTTCATGCCCTAATCTGGTTCTGGCACAGCATGCTGATCCTTTGGTAAATTCCTCTTCCTGGTGGGAAATGAGTGTTATATTTGAACGTGCAGACACCTAGAGCTAGTCTCTCATTGGTTCTCCCTATTCTTGTTCATCTTGCGCAGAAATAGCAAACTGTGCCAAACAGGAGGTTAAAGGCACTGACTCTCTAAGTGGGGAGAGTATTAGTAAAGGGTCTTCAATCGTGAACCCGAGTAAAATGGGACGAAAACTGAGATGCATTTGAAAAGGTTTCCTGGTCACACGGTGCACCATACTGTGGGTTTCCCATGCATGTTTTAGCTGAAGGAAGAATCCCTTAAACCTGGAGAGTTGGGACCCATGGAATGGGTACCATGCAGTATGACTTCAAAGGGCCTGCATTTTCTCACCGAACCTCACCAATGCTATCAGCCCGAAGTGTACAGCCTTATGTCTCACTCAGCTCTGGTTGTAGATGTGGTAAATCCAGGTTGCATCAGAAGCCCTGAATGAATTATTTAAGAATTGCTCTCTATTTCACTGTCATTGTGTTTGTTTTTGTAATTCATTTTGATAATGGGATTTATCGGATTTTCTCTGCTGCATTCATGCCGCTGTACACACACTTGAGTCTCTTATGGAGACATATAAATCCATGGGTTTGAAGATACTTACTAGTCAGGTGTATTCCTAGGCGTTGAATATGTGGTGTTGAGTCCATTTCGTTGAGCAAGTAGTAGGTCTTGACTATTACATATTTGCTTATGGAAAGTTATCTGTGCTAATTTCAATCTCTGGTTTTATGCAGCACCACAACTCACCTTTCCCCATAAGCAAGCATAAGTTGGTTTTCTAAATTTGAGACCCTTTTCTGTTTTGTAATTGAGTTCATGTGCAGCCATGTTTGCATTCCGTGTATTTGAGATATCTTATGGTGTTTCTTTTTCTGTGTGACTTAGTTAACTTAGAATGATCGTACCTGAATCCACTCATTATGCCGCGACGGGCCTCATGACATAGATTTCATTGCTGAGTGACATTCCATTGTACGTACGTACAACAATTTCTTTGTCCATTTATTGCTTTCTAGGATATTTCACTTGTACCGTAAATGAGGTTCTTGTAAGCAGAGCCGTCCAAAATTTATGGGTGGCTGTGTCTTTTTGATTTTAATTTCCCTAAGCTATAGAACCATAAGTTGAAGTGCCATAGGCTCCGTTGCTTAGTTTTTTAGGTGTTTGAGGAAACACCATACACTTCTCCAGAGTGGATGTTGGCAATTTATATCCCGCCCATCAGCATAACAAGGCTCCCTGTTCTCCATGGCCTGTCCTGCCTTTCTGGATTTTTCACTTTTTTCAGATGTCCCTTTTGACAGGGGGGCAGTGAGACTTCATTGTAATGCAGATTTCTTTACAGGCTTGCTTGTTTGGCCAAAAAGGGCGTATGTGTTTTTTCTTGAATATATTCAGGAAAAAACGCATACGCCCTTTTTGACCAAGTGCATCATTGTCGATTTTCTATCTCTTTCCCTATGCTTTAAATGCAATTCCAGTCTGCCCCTGAAATCGTTTTCCTGAAATTCTGCCCCGCTTTCCACTCCTCTTCGCAGCCTTCCTTCAATATATTTTTGGACGATAGCGGTCATTTATAGCTCTGCAGGTTTGTGAATTACAGTGCCCCTGAGCTCCTTTCTTCAACTCGCTTTCTTCTGAGCTGGCGGCAAACCCGCACGAATGCTTCAGGCCCTAATCTGTTTCCGGCACGGCATGCTGAGCCTTTGGTTAATTTCTCTTCCTGGTGGGAAATGAGCGTTAAATTTGCCCGTGCAGACACCTACAGCTAGTCTCTCATTGGTTCTCCCTATTCCTGTTCATCTTGCGCAGAAATTGCAAACTGTGCCAAACAGGAGATTAAAGGCACTGACTCTCCAAGTGGGGAGAGTGTTAGTAAAGGGTCTGGAATGGTGAACCCGAGTAAAAGGGGACGAAAACTGAGATGCATTTGAAAACGTTTCCCGGTCACACAGTGCACTGCACTGTGGGTTTCCCATGCATGTTTTAGCTGAAGGAAGAATCCCTTAAACCTGGAGAGTTAGGACCCATGGAATGGGTACCATGAATTGTGACTTCAAAGGGTCTGCATTTGCTCATCGAACCTCACCAATGCTATCAGCCCGAAGTGTCCAGCCTTATGTCTCACTCAGCTCTGGTTGTAGATGTGGTAAATCCAGGTTGCATCAGAAGCCCTGAATGAATTATTTAAGAATTGCTCTCTATTTCACTGTCATTGTGTTTGTTTTTGTAATTCATTTTGATAATGGATTTTATCGGATTTTCTCTGCTGCATTCATGCCGCTGTACACACACTTGAGTCTCTTACGGAGACATATAAATCCATGGGTTTGAAGATTCTTACTGGTCATGTGTAATCCTAGGCGTTGAATATGGGTTGTTTAGTCCATTTTGTTGAGCAAGGGCTAGGTCTTGACTATTACATATTTGGCTTATGGAAAGGTATCTGTGCTAATTTCAATCTCTGGTTTTATGCAGCACCCCAACTCACCTTTCCACTTAAGCAAGCATAAGTTGGTTTTCTAAATTTGTGACCCTGTTCTGTTTTGTAATTCAGTTCATGTGTAGCCACGTTTACATTCCGTGTATTAGTGATATCTTATGGTGTTTCATTTTCTGTGTGACTTATTTCACTTAGAATCATCGTACCTGAATCCACTCATTATGCCGCGACGGGCCTGATGACATAGATTTCATTGCTGAGTGAGATTCCATTTTACGTACGTACCACAACTTCTTTATCCATTTTTCACATTCTGGCATATTTAACTTGTACCGTAGACGAGGTTCTTGTAAACAGAGCCGTCCAAAACTTTGGGGTGGCTGTGTGTTTTTTATTTTAATTTCCCTAAGCTATAGGACCATAAGTGGAAGTGCTATAGGCTCCGTTGCTTTGTTTTTTAGGTGTTTCAGGAAACATAATACACTTCTCCAGAGTGGCTGTTGGCAATTTACATCTCCTCCATCAGCATAACAAGGCTCCATGTTCTCCATGGCCTGTGCTGTCTTTCTGGATTTTACAATTTTTTCAGATTGCGCTTTTGACCGGGAGGCATTGAGACTTCATTGTAGTGCAGATTTCTTTAACATGCTTGCTTGGTTGGCCAAAAAGGGCGTATGCGTTTTTTCCAGGAAAAAACGCATACGCCCTTTTTGGCCAACTGAATCATTGTCGACGTTCTGCCTCTTTTCCTATGCTTTAAATGCAATTCCAGTCTACCCCCTGAAATCGTTTTCCTGCAATTCTGCCCCGCTTTCAAGTCCTCTTCGCAGCCTTCCTTCAATATATTTTTGGGTGATAGCTGTCATAACTCTGCAGGTTTGTGAATTACAGTGTCCCTGAGCTCCTTTCTTCAACTCGCTTTCTTGTGAGCTGGCCGCAAACCCGCAGGATTGCTTCAGGCCCTAATCTGGTTCCGGCACGGCATGCTGCGCCTTTGGTTAATTCCTCTTCCTGGTGGGAAATGAGCGATAAATTTGCCCGTGCAGACACCTTCACAGGAGTCGTCATGGTGCCCCTTTGCCCCGGTTATCTCTATGGAGGTTGGAGTTGGAGGGCCTCCTCACTCAAGGTCAGTGTGCCCATGGAGCCCACCCTGCAACTTCAGGGCATGGTTGGGTGTTAGGATCACCACGTGGGGTCCTTTTCCCTTAGGAGGGAGGAGGCCTTTTGGGCTGCTGATTTCCAGGTTTTCAGATACTGCCAGTATCTTGGCCAGATGTGGCGGTGGGCCAAGCCCCTTGGTGACCGTAGTTTATCCTACCTGGATCGCATTCTTGCATTGTTCCATTTCAAGTGGTCCCAGGTTTTGCACTAATACTCCAATGGCGATTCACCGTTCACCAGGAATGTAAAGGTCAAAGGGTTTAGCTAAATTAGGGAGTTCCAGGGCAAGGGTCTGAATTGACTGCTCTTTCCATTCTTGAAAGGCCACTTCTGCATTCTATTCAAAAGGATCATCATCTTTTCCTTTCAGTGTTTCATATAGAGGCCCAGCTAGTAGACTGTAGTTAGGGATCCAGAAGCAGCAAACCCTGGCCTCCCCAGGAACCCCTAAGCTGTCTTCTAGTTTCAGAAATGGGTAAGGCTGTAAATTGTTTCTTCCCTTTCCTGGGATGGGCTTCTCCGACCTTCTGTGAGAATGAAGCCCAGGCAGGTCACCGTAGTCTGTGATATTTGAGCTTTTTCTTGGACAACTTGTATCCTTTATTGGCTTGCTAGTTCAGAGGTCTCCTTAGTAGGGCTGGTGACCAGAATGTCGTCTGCATATTGAAGGAGTGTTTCCTTTTCCAGAGGTAGAAATTTTAGTTCTTTAGCTGAGCTTTCCCCAAAGATGGTGTGGGAATTTTTGAACCCTTGGGGCAACACGGCCCGGAAGTATTGTTTTAGTTGTATGTTGAGTCCTGCCACTCACAAGCCAAAATTTCTTGTGACTCTGGGACTAATAGAATACAAAAGAAGACATCATTGAAGACTAATACAGAATACCATGTCCTGGTGGTTGGTAGAATGACCAGCAGGGTGTTGGATTTAGGAACTACTGGAGGTATATCCTCGGTGGCTTCACTGACTGTCCTGACATCCTTTACCAGGACTCCAGCAGCCCATGGGGCTCTCGAGGTCAGGCCAATCCCAGGATATGGGGTTCCCTGGGCAGGTTCCCCTGCAGCCCATGGGGCTCTCGTGGTCAGGCCCCTCCCAGGATACAGAGCTACCCTTGCAGGTACCATGGCAGGGCTGGGAACACAGGAACCGTGCATATCGCTCTCATTGCAGAGCACTCCCAGCTCACCTGTCACTCAGATCTGACACAGAGCACCTCTGAGCAGGACTTGAACTAACAAACAGCAGCTCCGACAGGTCTGTGACCCTGGGCATCACTCTGTGTGGCCTCCCTCCACCTGGTCTTCCAGAGACTTCCACTGCACCCGGGGCACCAGGCCTCTGTCTCCACCCACCAGCCACCCCTCCTCTCCCTGACTACTGGGTTCCTCTCATTAAGAGAGGGTTTTCTTGAAGTTGTCTCCCACTCATGGGCCAGATAATATAATTAGAAAACAAGCCAGAGCTACAGCCCCTTTTCTATCCTGACTCTCAGGAGCCCACACCTGTTCCTTGGACCTGGCCGATTCAGCAAGTTCCAGTTTCTGCAACTGTGAGCCCCTGAGGGGTGATTATTGGCTGGCCTGGGAAGCCCGACCTTGCCAGCCAGCCCTCCCCAGGTGGGCCTGGGTTCAGATCAATATAAACACCGCTCCAGGCAGCAAGAGCCCCTGCAGCTGTGCCTGACGCCATTTTCTCTGCCCTGTCAGCAGTCTTGGGGCTGGACTGGTGGGAGGGAGTGAGAGGCCACGGCTTTGTGGGTGGCCCAGTGTGAGTGGGGCTCTGCTGGACTTTCTGCAGCAGTTGCCAAGATGCCACCTGCTAAAGAAGAGGATGTGTCACCCATACCTGCTGCTGGAATTTCTCCCTGGGCAGAGTTGAGTGAGGAAGAAAGCAGTGGGGGCCGGGACAGCAGGGGTATCTCAGGCAGGGAAATGGAAAGCTTCCAGAAGAGCACCCAGGGCCAGGACCATCCTGGCTGGCCTGCAGGCACCAAGTCGGCTGGCATGCTGTCACTCATGTGGCTCCATGGCCCTTCCTCTAGGCTTTCAAGTCCTTGTACATATTCAGGTGTTTTACCTGGGAAGGGTGGGAACATTTCAGCAGCAGCTGGCCTGGGGCTCAGCCCACGTTTACTCACAGATGCCTCGGCACGGTCCCCCAGCTTTTCAATGAGGACGCTTGTTGCGTGGGGCCTGCTGGCTGAATGGGAGATGATTCCCCACCACTGACCAACTTCAGAATTGTTTACAACTGGAGCAAGTGCCCTGATACGGTTTTCCTCTGTGTAACTGGTGGGTTCTGTTTTTCTTTCTTTTTTTCGTTTTTGGTTCAAGGTAGATTTTATTCCTCTTTTTTGTATTTACAGATATAAGCATGGAAATAATTTATTCATATAAATACATGTATGTGAAGGGAAGAATATTTTTTCTGTTTTACTTTTTGTAATTTGAATTTTATTTTATTTTTTTATACAGCAGGTTCTTTTTGGTTATCTATTTTATACATATAAATGTATACATGCCAATCCCAATCTCTCAACTCCTCCCACCACCAGCCCCAACAGCTTTCCCCCTTGGTGTCCATACGTTTGTTGTCTACATCTGTTGCTCTATTTCTGCCTTGCAAAACGGTTCATCTGTACAATTTTTCTAGGTTCCACATATATGCATTAATAGACAAGATTTGTTTTTCTCTTTCTGACTTACTTCACTCTGTATGATAGTCTCTAGATCCATCAACGTCTCTACAAATGACCCAATTTCATTCCTTTTTATGGCTTAGTAATATTCCATTTTATATATGTACCACTTCTTTATGCATTCGTCTGTCTGTGGGCATTTAGGTTGCTTCCATTACCTGGATATTGTAAATAGTGATGCAATGAACATTGCGGTGAATGTCTCTTTTTGATTTATGGTTTTGTCTGGGTATATGCCCAGTAGTGGGATTGCTGTATCATATGGTAATTCTATTCTTAGTTTTATAAGAAACTCCATAATGTTCTCCACAGTGACTGTATCAATTTACATTCCCAACAATAGTGGAAGAGGGTTCCTTATCTCCACACCCTTTCCAGCATTTGTTGCTTGTAGATTTTCTGATGATGCCCATTCTAACAGGTGTGAGGTGATACACCATGGATGAGTCTATTTCGTTGAGCAAAGAGTAGGTCTTGTCTAGTACATATTTGGCTTATGGAAAGGTATCTGTGCTAATTTCTATCTCTGGTTTTATACAGCACCCCAACTCAACTTTCCCCTTAAGCAAGCATAAGTTTTTATCTAAATGTGAGACTCTGTTCGGTTTTGGAATTCAGTTTATGTGTAGCCAAGTTTACACTCTCTCTATTAGTGATATCTTATGATAATTATCTTTCTCTGTGTGACCTATTTCTCTTAGAATCATCATACTTAAATCCACTCAATTTGCTGCTACAGGCCTGATGACATTGATTTCATTGTTGAGTGATATTCCGTTGTACGTAAGTAGCACAACTCCTTTATCCATTTTTTTCTTTCTGGGATATTTAATTTGTACTGGACTCAAGGTTCTTGTAAACACAGCAGCCCTAAATTTTGTGTTGGCTGTGTCTTGTTGATTTTAATTTTCCTAAGCTATAGGGCCAAAAGTGGAAGTGCCCTAGGGTCTGTAGGTTTGTTTTTCAGATGTTTCAGGATACACCATAAACATCTCCAGAGTGTCTGTTGGCAATTTACATCCCGCCCATCAGCATAACAAGGCTCCCTGTTCTCCATGGCCTGTCCTGTGTTTCTGGTTTTTACACTTTTTTCAGATGGCCCTTTTGACGAATGGGAAATGAGACTTCATTGTAGTGTGGATTTCCATTTCTCGAGTGCTTGGTTGGCCAAAAAGGGCATATGTGTTTTTTCCTGAATATATTCAGGAAAAAATGTTTACGCACTTTTGTCCAAGTGCATCACTGTCAAAGATCTGCCGCTTTTCACATGCTTTAAATGCAATTCCAATCTACCTCCTGAAATATGATTCCTGCAATTCTGCCTCGTTTCCAAGTCCTCTTTGCAGACTTACTTCAATATATTTTTGCCAATAGCTGTCATTTATAACTCTGCAGGTTTGTGAATTACAGTGCCCGTGATTTCCTTTCTTAACTCGTTTCCTTGAAAACTGGCCACAGAACCGCAGGTTTGCTTCAGGCTGTAATCAGGGTCCGGCACGGCACTCTGAGACTTTGGTTCATTCCACTTCCTGGTGGGAAATTAGAGTAAAATGTGCCCCTCCAGACACCTGCCTCACTCCTAGCCCCTTGGTGATGTGTGTCCTCTGGTTTGAGGCCACATGTGCTGGGTTCCTCACCTTTGGCTGATGTGGCCCCACTGGTGTGAGGACACTCCTGCCTGGTTCCCATCCCCTTGGTGATGTGGGCCCTCTGGTGAGAGTCTGATCCTGGTTGGGCTCCTCACACTTCTGTGAGGTGGGCCCTCTGCTGTGAGGTCACTCCTGCCTGGCTGGCACACCCCGCCTTGGCGACGTCGGCCCTCTGGTGGGATTTGGTGCCTGCTGGGTGTCTCCTCCCCTCGGTAATGAGGGCCCTCTGGCGTCAGGCCCTAACTCCTGGGCTCCCAATATTTTCTGATATGCGCCCTGTGGTTCGAGTACACTCCTGCCAGGTTCCCAACCCCATGGGAATGTGGGCCTTCTGCTCTGTGGTCCCAACCGTGGGTTGCTCAGTTTCATGATGAGGGCCCTCTGCTGTGAGTTCTCTATGGCCTGGATCCCATAGCCTCGCTGCTCCTGGCCACCTGCTGGGAGGTTACAACTGCGGGATTCCTCACCTTTTTTCTTCTATGGGCCCTCTGTTTTGAGACTCCTCCTGCCTGCCTCACTCCCAGCCCCTTGGTGATGTGTGTCCTCTGGTTTGAGGCCACGTATGCTGGGTCCCTCCCCTTTCGATGATGTGGCCCCACTAGTGTGAGGACACTCCTGCCTGGTTCCTATCCCCTTGATGATGTGGGCCCTCTGGTGAGAGTCTGATCCTGGCTGGGATCCTCACCCTTCTGTGAGGTGGGCCCTCTGCTGTGAGGTCACTCCTGCCTGGCTGGCACACCCCACCTGGGCAACATCGGCCCTCTTGTGGCAGTTGGAGCCTGCTGGGAACCTCCCCTCGGTGATGGGGGCCCTCTTGCGTCAGGCCCTAACTGCTGGGTACCCACATTTTCTGATACGTGCTTAGTGGTGTGAGGACACTCCTGCGAGGTTCCCATCCCCATGGGCATGTGGGCCTTCTGCTCTAAGGTCCCAACACCTGTGTTGTTCACCGTTTCATGATGTTGGCTCTCTGGTGTTAGTTCACTCAGGCCTAGATCCCATAGACTCTGTGCTCTGAGCGGCCTGCTGGGAGGTTCCTACTGCTGGATTCCTTACCTTTTTTATTCTTTGGGTCCTGTGTTTTCATGCTCCTACTTCCTGACTCACTCCCAGCCCATTTGTGATGGAGGTCCTCTGGTTTAAGGCCACATGTACCGGTTTCCTCACCTTTATTGATGTGGCCCCACTGGTGTGAGGACACTCCTGCCTGGTTCCCATCCCCTTGGTGATGGGGGCCCTCTGATGAGAGTCTGATCCTGTCTGGATTGCTCACACTTCTGGGAGGTGGGCCCTCTGCTGTGAGGTCACTCCTGCCTGGCTGGCACACGTCACCTTGGCGATGTGGGCCCTCTGGTGGGATTTGGTGCCTGCTGGGTGTCTCCTCCCCTCGGTAATGAGGGCCCTCTGGCGTCAGACCCTAACTCCTGGGCTCCCAATATTTTCTGATATGCGCCCTGTGGATCGAGTACACTCCTGCCAGGTTCCCAACCCCATGGGAATGTGGGCCTTCTGCTCTGAGGTCACAACCGTGGGTTGCTCAGTTTCATGATGAGGGCCCTCTGCTGTGAGTTCTCTATGGCCTGGATCCCATAGCCTAGCTGCTCTTGGCCACCTGCTGGGAGGTTACAACTGCGGGATTCCTCACCTTTTTTCTTCTATGGGCCCTCTGTTTTGAGACTCCTCCTGCCTGCCTCACTCCCAGCCCCTTGGTGATGTGTGTCCTGTAGTTTGAGGCCACGTGTGCTGGGTCCGTCACATTTCGGTGATGTGGCCCCACTGGTGTGAGGACACTCCTGCCTGGTTTCCATTCCCTTGGTGATGGGGGCCCTGTGGTGACAGTCTGATCCTGTCTGGATTCCTCCCACTTCTGGGAGGTGCGCCCTCTGCTGTGAGGTCACTCCTGCCTGGCTGGCACACCCCGCCTTGGCCATGTCGGCCCTCTTGTGGCAGTTGGAGCCTGCTGGGAGCCTCCTCCCCTCGGTGATGAGGGCCCTCTGGCGTCAGGCCCTAACTGTTGGGTACCCACATTTTCTGATACGTGCTAAGTGGTGCGAGGACACTCGTGCCATGTTCCCAACCCCATGGGGATGTGGGCCTTCTGCTCTGAGGTCCCAACGGCTGGGTTGCTCACAGTTTCATGATGTGGGCCCTCTGCTGTGAGTTCACTGCGGCCTGGATCGCATAGACTCCGTGCTCTGGGCCGCCTGCTGAGAGGTTCCCACTGCAGGATTCCTCAGCTTTTTTATTCTATTGGCCCTGTGTTGTGAGACTACTCCTGCTTGCCTCACTCCGAGCCCCTTGGAGATCTGGATCCTCTGGTTTAGGCCACATGTGCTGGGTTCCTCACCTTTCTATGATGTGGCCACCCTGGTGTGAAGACAGTCCTGCCTGGTTCTGATGCCCTTGGTGATGTGGGCCCTCTGGTGAGAGTCTTACCCTGGCTGGGTTCCTCACCATTCTGTGAGGTAGGCCCTCAGCTGTGAGGTCACTCCTGCCTGGCTGTTGCACGTCACCTTGGCGACATGGGCCCTCAGTTGGGAGTTGGTGCCTGCTTGGGGTCTCCTCCCCTTGGTAATGAGGGCTCTCTGGCGTCAGGCCCTAACTTCTGGGCTCCCAAAATTCTCTGATGTGTGCCCTGTGGTGCGAGTACACTTCTGCCAGGTTCCCAACCACATGGGAATGTGGGCCTTCTGCTCTAAGGTCCCAACGGCTGGGTTGCTCACAGTTTCATGATGAGGGCCCTCTGTTTTGAGTTCAGTCAGGCCTGGATCCCATAGCCTCGCTGCTCCTGGCCACCTGCTGGGAGGTTCCAACTGCGGGATTCCTCACCTTTTTTACGCTATGGGCCCTCTGTTTGGAGGCTCCTCCTGCCTGCCTCACTCCCAGCCCCTTGGTGATGTGTGTCCTGTAGTTTGAGGCCACGTGTGCTGGGTCCGTCACATTTCGGTGATGTGGCCCCACTGGTGTGAGGACACTCCTGCCTGGTTTCCATTCCCTTGGTGATGTGGGCCCTCCGGTGAGAGTCTGATCCTCTTTGGGTTCCTCACACTTTTGTGTGGTTGGCCCTCTGCTCTGAGGTCACTCCTGCCTGGCTGGCACACCCTGCATTGGCGACGTCGGCCTTCTGGTAGCAGTTGGAGCTTGCTGGGAGGCTCCTCTCCTCAGTGATGAGGGCCCTCTGGCGTCCGGCCCTAACTGCTGGGCTCCCCACATTTTCTGATGTGTGCCCACTGGTGCGATGACACTCCTGCTTGGTTCCCTTCCCCATGGGGATGTGGGCCTTGTGCTCTGAGGTTACAACGGCTGGGTTGCTTACAGTATCACGATGAGGGCCCTCTGTTGTGAGTTCATCACTGCCTGGATCCCATAGCCTCGGTGCTCTGGGCCGCCTGCTGGGGTGTTCCAACTGCTGGATTCCTCACCTTTTTTATACAATGGGACATGTGTTTTGAGGTTAATCCTGCCTGCCTCGCTCCGAGACCCATGGTGATGTGGGTCCTCTGGTTTGAGGCCACATGTGCTGGGTACCTCAACTTTCGATGATGTGGCCCCACGAGTGTGAGGACACTCCTGCCTGGTTCCCAGCCCCTTGCTTATGTGGGCACTCTGGTGAGAGTCTGATCCTGACTGTGTTCCTTACCCTTCTGTGAGGTGGGCCTTCTGATGTGAGGTCACTCCTGCCTGGATGGCTCATGTCGCCTTGGCGACGTAGGCCCTCTCATGGCCACTGAAGCATGCTGGGAGCCTCCTACCCTCTGTAATAAGGGCCCTGGAAGAAACGCATATGCCCTTTTTGACCAAGTGCATCATTGTCGAGGTTCTGCCTCTTCTCCTATACTTTCAGAGGACTTCCCGTCTACCTCCTGAAATCGTATTCCTGGAATTCTGCCCCGCGTTCAAGTCCTCTTTGCAGCCTTACTTCAATATATTTTTGGACGATAGCTGTCATTTATAACTCTGCATGTTTCTGAATTACAGTGCCCCTGAGCTCCTTTCTTCAACTCGCTTTCTTGTGAGCTGGCCACAAAACCGCAGGATTGCTTCAGGCCCTAATCTGGTTCCGGCACGGCATGCTGAGCCTTTGTCTAATTCCTCTTCCTGGTGGGAAATGAGCGTTAAATTTGTTCGTGCATACACCTACAGCTAATCTCTCATTGGTTCTCCCTATTCCTGTTCATCTTGCGCAGAAATTTCAAATTGTGCCAAACAGGAGGTTAAAGGCACTGACTCTGCAAGTGGGGAGAGTTTTAGTAAAGCGTCTGGATTGGTAAAACCGAGTACGAGGGGACGAAAACTGAGATGCATTTAGAAAGTTTTCCCGGGCACACGGTGGACCATATTCTGGGTTGCCCATGCATGTTTTAGCTGAAGGAAGAATCCCTTAAACCTGGAGAGTTGGGACCCATGGAATGGGTACCGTGCAGTATGACTTCAAAGGGTTGCCTTTGCTCACCGAACGTCACCAATGCTTTCAGCCCGAAGTGTCCAGCCTTATGTCTCACTCAGCTCGGGGTGTAGATGTGGTAAATCCACGTTGCATCACAAGCCCTGAATGAATTATTTAAGAATTGCTCTGTATTTCACTGTCATTGTGTTTTGTTTTTGTAATTTATTTTGATAATGGGATTTATCGGATTTTCACTGCTGCGTTTATGCCGCTGTACACATGCTTGATTCTTTTATGGAGACATATAAATCCATGGGTTTTCAGATTCTTACTAGTCAGGTATATTCCTAGGCATTGAATATGGGGTGTTGAGTCCATTTCGTGAAGCAAGGAGTAGGTCCTGACTATTACATATTTGCTTATGGAAAGGTATCTGTTCTAATTTCCATCTCTGGTTTTATGCAACACCACAACTCACCTTTCCCCTTAAGCAAGCATAAGTTGGTTTTCTAAATTTGGGATCCTTTTCTGTTTTGTAATTGAGTTCATGTGCAGCCATGTTTACATTCCGTGTATTTGAGATATCTTAGGGTGTTTATGTTTCTGTGTGACTTAGTTAACTTAGAATCATCGCACCTGAATCCACTCATTATACCACGATGGGCCTCATGACATAGATTTCATTGCTGAGTGATATTCCATTGTACGCACGTACAACAACTTCTTTATCCATTTTTCGCTTTCTGGGATATTTCACTTGTACCGTAAACGAGGTTCTTGTAAGCAGAGCCGTCCAAAATTTATGGGTGGCTGTGTCTTTTTGATTTTAATTTACCTAAGCTATAGAACCATAAGTTGAAGTGCCGTAGGCACTGTTGCTTAGTTTTTTAGGTGTATGAGGAAACACCATACAGTTCTCCACAGTGGCTGTTGGCAATTTACATCCCGCCCATCAGCATAACAAGGCTCCCTGTTCTCCATGACCTGTCCTGCCTTTCTGGATTTTACATTTTTTTCAGATGGCCCTTTTGACCGGGGGGCAGTGAGACTTCATTGTAGTGCAGATTTCCTTTACATGCTTGCTTGGTTGGCCAAAAAGGGCGTATGCGTTTTTTTCTGAATATATACAGGAAAAAACGCATACGCCCTTTTTGGCCAAGTGCATCATTGTCGACATTCTGCCTCTTTTCCTATGCTTTAAGTGCAATTCCAGTCTACCCCCTGAAATCGTTTTCCTGAAATTCTGCCCCGCTTTCAAGTCCTCTTCGAATTCTTACTACAGTACATTTTTGGACGATAGCTGTCATTCATAACTCTGCAGGTTTGTGAATTACAGTGCCCCTGAGCTCCTTTCTTCAACTCGCTTTCTTGTGAGCTGTCCGAAAAACCGCATGATTGCTTCTGGCCCTAATCTGTTTCCAGCAAGGCACGCTGAGCCTTTGGTTAATTCTTCTTCCTGGTCGGAAATGAGCGTTCCATTTGCCCGTGAAGACACCTACAGCTAGTCTCTCATTGGTTCTCCCTATTCCTGTTCATCTTGCGCAGAAATTGCAAACTGTGCCAAACAGGAGGTTAAAGGCACTGACTCTCCAAGTGGGGAGAGTGTTAGTAAAGCATCTGGAACGGTGCACCCGAGTACCAGGGGACGAAACCGGAGATGCATTTGAAAACGTTTCCCAATCACACGGTGGACCATACTCTGTGTTTCCCATGCATGTTTTAGCTGAAGGAAGAATCCCTTAAACCTGGAGAGTTCGGTCCCATGGAATGGGTACCATGCAGTATGACTTCAAAGGGTCTGCGTTTGCTCACCGAACCTCACCAATGCTATCAGCCCGAAGTGTCCAGCCTTATGTCTCACCCAGCTGTGGGTGTAGATGTGGTAAATCCAGGTTGCATCACAAGCCCTGAATGAACTATTTAAGAATTGCTCTCTATTTCACTGTCATTGTGTTTTGTTTTTGAAATTTATTTTGATAATGGGATTTATCGGATTCTCACTGCTGCGTTTAGGCCACTGTACACATGCTTGATTTCCTTATGGAGACATATAAATCCATGGGTTTTATGATTCTTACTTGACAGGTATCTTCCCAGGCGTTGAATATGTGGTTTTGAGTCCATTTCGTTGAGCAAGCAGTAGGTCTTGTCTATTATATATTTGGCTTATGGAACGGCATCTG
Organism: Delphinapterus leucas; assembly: GCF_059928025.1. Classification (NCBI taxonomy): domain Eukaryota; kingdom Metazoa; phylum Chordata; class Mammalia; order Artiodactyla; family Monodontidae; genus Delphinapterus; species Delphinapterus leucas. The sequence goes on from NW_028322232.1 coordinate 16,490,355, forward strand.
TGCTAATTTCAATCTCTGGTTTTATGCAGCACCCCAACTCACCTTTCCCCATAAGCAAGCATAAGTTGGTTTTCTAAATTTGAGACCCTGTTCTGTTTTGTAATTCAGTTCATGTGTAGCCAAGTTTACATTCCGTGTATTAGTGATATCTTATGATGTTTCTTTTTCTGTGTGACTTATTTCTCGTAGAATCGTCGTACCTGAATCCACTCATTATGCCGCTATGGGCCTGATGACGTAGATTTCATTGCTGAGTGATATTCCATTGTACGTGCGTATCACAATTTCTTTATCCATTTTCTGCTTTCTCGGATATTTAACTAGTACCGTAGATGAGGTTCTTGTAAATAGAGCCGTCCCAAACTTTGGGGTGGCTGTGTGTTTTTGATTTTAATTTCCCTAAGCTATAGGACCATAAGTGGAAGTGCCATAGGCTGTGTTGCTTTGTTTCCTACGCGTTTCAGGAAACACCATAAACATCTCCAGAGTGGCTGTTGTCAATTTACATCCGCCCATCAGCATAACAAGGCTCCCTGTTCTCCATGAACTCTCCTGCCTTTCTGGATTTTACACTTGTTTCAGATGGCCCTTTTGACCGGGGGGCAGTGAGACTTCATTGTAGTGCAGATTTCCTTTACATGCTTGCTTGGTAGGCCAAAAAGTGCGTATGCGTTTTTTTCCTGAATATATTCAGAAAAAACGCATATACCCTTTTTGGCCAAGTGCATCATTGTCGATATTCTGCCTCTTTTCCGAAGCTTTAAGTGCAATTCCGGTCTATCCCTTGAAATCGTTTTCCTGAAATTCTGCCCCGCGTTCAAGTCCTCTTCGAAGACTTACTTCAATACAATTTTGGACGATAGCTGTCATTCATAACTCTGCAGGTTTGTGAATTACAGTGCCCCTGAGCTCCTTTGTTCAACTCGATTTCTTGTGAGCTGGCCGCAAAACCGCACGATTGCTTCAGGCCATAATCTGTTTCCGGCAGGGCACGCTGAGCCTTTGGTTAATTCCTCTTCCTGGTCGGAAATGAGCGTTCCATTTGCCCGTGCAGACACCTACAGCTAGTGTCTCATTGGTTCTCCCTATTCCTGTTCATCTTGCGCAGAAATTGCAAACTGTGCCAAACAGGAGGTTAAAGGCACTGACTCTCCAAGTGGGGAGAGTGTTAGTAAAGCGTCTGGAATGGTGAACCCGAGTGCCCGGGGACGAAAACTGAGATGCATTTGAAAACGTTTCCCGGTCACACAGTGCACTGTAATGTGGGTTTCCCATGCATGTTTTAGCTGAAGGAAGAATCCCTTAAACCTGGAGAGTTGGGACCCATGGAATGGGTACCATGCAGTATGACTTCAAAGGGTCTGCGTTTGCTCACCGAACCTCACCAATGCTATCAGCCCGAAGTGTCCAGCCTTATGTTTCACCCAGCTCTGGGTGTAGATGTGGTAAATCCAGGTTGCATCACAAGCCCTGAATGAATTATTTAAGAATTGCTCTCTATTTCACTGTCACTGCGTTTTGTTTTTTAAATTTATTTTGATAAAGGGATTTATCGGATTTTCACTGCTGCGTTTAGGCCGCTGTACACACACTTGATTTCCTTATGGAGACACATAAATCCATGGGTTTTAAGATTCTTACTTGTCAGGTATCTTCTCAGACGTTGAATATGGGTTGTTGAGTCCATTTCGTTGAGCAAGGAGTAGGTCTTGTCTATTATATATTTGGCTTATGGAACGGCATCTGTGCTAATTTCAATCTCTGGTTTGATGCAGCACCCCAACTCACCTTTCCCCATAAGCAAGCATAAGTTGGTTTACTAAATTTGAGACCCTGTTCTGTTCTGTCATTCAGTTCATGTGTAGCCAAGTTTACATTCCGTGTATTAGTGATATCTTATGATGTTTCTTTTCTTGTGTGACTTATTTCTCGTAGAATCATCATACCTGAATCCACTCATTATGCCGCTACGGGCCTGATGACGTAGATTTCATTGCTGAGTGATATTCCATTGTACGTGCGTACCAGAACTTCTTTATCCATTTTTTGGTTTCTCGGATATTTAACTAGTACCGTAGAAGAGGTTCTTGTAAACAGAGCCGTCCCAAACTTTGGGGTGGCTGTGTCTTTTTGATTTTAATTTCCCTAAGCTATAGGACCATAAGTGGAAGTGCCATAGGCTGTGTTGCTTTGTTTCCTTCGTGTTTCAGGAAACACCATACACTTCTCCAGAGTGGCTGTTGGCAATTTACATCCCGCCCATCAGCATAACAAGTCTCCCTGTTCTCCATGACCTGTTCTGCTTTTCTGGATTTTGCCCTTTTTTAGAAGGCCCTTTTGACCTGGTGGCAGTGAGACTTCATTGTAGTGCAGATTTCCTTTACACGCTTGCTTGGTTGGCAAAAAAGGGCGTATGCGTTTTTTCCTGAATATATTCAGAAAAAAACGCATACGCCCTTTTTGGCCGAGTACATCATTTTCGACATTCTGTCTCTTTTCCTATGCTTTAAGTGCAATTCCAGTCTACCCGCTGAAATCGTTTTCCTGAAATTCTGCCCCACTTTCAAGTCCTCTTCGAAGACCTACTTCAATACATTTTTGTACGATAGTTGTCATTCATAACTCTGCAGGTTTGTGAATTACAGTGCCCCTGAGCTCCTTTCTTCAACACGCTTTCTTGTGAGTAGGCCGCAAACCACAGAATTGCTTCAGGCCCTAATCTGTTTCCCGCAGGGCACGCTGAACCTTTGGTTTTTTCCTCTTCCTGGTGGGAAATGAGCGTTCCATTTGCCCGTGCAGACACCTACAGCTAGTCTCTCATTGGTTCTCCCTATTCCTGTTCATCTTGCGCAGAAATTGCAAACTGTGCCAAACAGGAGGTTAAAGGCACTGACTCTCCAAGTGGGGAGAGTGTTAGTAAAGCGTCTGGAACGGTGCACCCGAGTACCAGGGGCCGAGACCTGAGATGCATTTGAAAACGTTTCCCAATCACACGGTGGACCATACTCTGGGTTTCCCATGCATGTTTTATCTGAAGGAAGAATCCCTTAAACCTGGAGAGTTGGGACCCATGGAATGGGTACCATGCAGTATGACTCAAAGGATCTGCGTTTGCTCACCGAAGCTCACCAATGCTATCAGCCCGAAGTGTCCAGCCTTATGTCTCACCGAGCTGTGGGTGTAGATGTGGTAAATCCAGGTTGCCTCACAAGCCCTGAATGAATTATTTAACAATTGCTCTCTATTTTACTGTCATTTTTTTTTGTTTTTGAAATTTATTTTGGTAATGGGATTTATCGGATGTTCACTGCTGTGTTTATGCCGCTGTACACACGCTTGATTTCCTTATGGAGACATATAAATCCATGGGTTTTAAGATTCTTACTTGTCATGTATATTGCCAGGCGTTGAATATGGGGTGTTGATTCCATTTCGTTGAGCAAGGAGTAGGTCTTGTCTATTATATATTTGGCTTATGGAACGGTATCTGTGCTAATTTCCATCTCTGGTTTGATGCAGCAATCCAACTCACCTTTCCCCATAAGCAAGCATAAGTTGGTTTTCTCAATTTGAGACCCAGTTCTGTTTTGTCATTCAGTTCATGTGTAGCCAAATTTACATTCCGTGTATTAGTGATATCTTATGATGTTTCTTTTTCTGTGTGACTTATTTCTCGTAGAATCATCGTACCTGAATCCACTCATTATGCTGCTAGGGGCCTGATGACGTAGATTTCATTGCTGAGTGACATTCCATTGTACGTGCATACCACAAATTCTTTATCCATTTTATGCTTTCTCGGATATGTAACTTGTACCGTAGACGAGGTTCTTGTAAACAGAGCTTTCCCAAACTTTGGGGTGGCTGTGTGTTTTTGATTTTAATTTCCCTAAGCTATAGGACCATAAGTGGAAGTGCCATAGGCTGTGTTGCTTTGTTTCCTACGTGTTTCAGGAAACACCATACACTTCTCCAGAGTGGCTGTTGGCAATTTACATCCCGCCCATCAGCAAAACCAGGCTCCCTGTTCTCAATGGCCTGGCCTGTGTTTCTGGTTTTTACACTTTTTCCAGATAGCCCTTTTGGCGAATGGGAAATGAGACTTCAGTGTAGTGCGGATTTCCATTTCTCGAGTGCTTGGTTGGCCAAAAAGAGCATATGTGTTTTTTCCTGAATATATTCAGGAAAAAATGTTTACGCACTTTTGTCCAAGTGCATCACTGTCAAAGATCTGCCGCTTTTCACATGCTTTAAATGCAATTCCAATCTACCTCCTGAAATATGATTCCTGCAATTCTGCCTCGTTTTCAAGTCCTCTTTGCAGACTTACTTCCATATATTTTTGCCAATAGCTGTCATTTATAACTCTGCAGGTTTGTGAATTACAGTGCCAGTGATTTCCTTTCTTAACTCGTTTCCTTGAAAACTGGCCACAGAACCGCAGGTGTGCTTCAGGCCGTAATCAGGGTCCGGCACGGAACTCTGAGACTTTGGTTCATTCCACTTCCTGGTGGGAAATTAGAGTTAAATGTGCCCCTCCAGACACCTGCCTCACTCCTAGCCCCTTGGTGATATGTGTCCTCTGGTTTGAGGCCACATGTGCTGGGTTCCTCACCTTTGGCTGATGTGGCCCCACTGGTGTGAGGACACTCCTGCCTGTTTCCCATCCCCTTGGTGATGTGGGCCCTCCGGTGAGAGTCTGATCCTGGTTGGGTTCCTCACACTTCTGTGAGGTGGGCCCTCTTCTCTGAGGTCACTCCTGCCTGGCTGGCACACCCCGCCTTGGCGACGTCGGCCCTCTGGTGGGATTTGGTGCCTGCTGGGTGTCTCCTCCCCTCGGTAATGAGGGCCCTCTGGCGTCGGGCCCTAACTCTGGGGCTCCCAATATTTTCTGATATGTGCCCTGTGGTTCGAGTACACTCCTGCCAGGCTCCCAACCCCATGGGAATGTGGGCCTTCTGCTCTGAGGTCCCAACCCTGGGTTGCTCAGTTTCATCACGAGGGCCCTCTGCTGTGAGTTCTCTCTGGCCTGGATCCCATAGCTTCGCTGCTCCTGGCCACCTGCTGGGAGGTTCCAACTGTGGGATTCCTAACCTTTTTTCTTCTATGGGCCCTCTGTTTTGAGACTCCTCCTGCCTGCCTCACTCCCAGCCCCTTGGTGATGTGTGTCCTCTGGTTTGAGGCCACGTATGCTGGGTCCCTCGCCTTTCGATGATGTGGCCCCACTGGTGTGAGGACACTCCTGCCTGGTTCCTATCCCCTTGATGATGTGGGCCCTCTGGTGAGAGTCTGATCCTGGCTGGGTTCCTCACCCTTCTGTAAGGTGGGCCCTCTGCTGTGAGGTCACTCCTGCCTGGCTGGCACACCCCACCTGGGCAACATCGGCCCTCTTGTGGCAGTTGGAGCCTGCTGGGAACCTCCCCTCGTTGATGGGGGCCCTCTTGCATCAGGCCCTAACTGCTGGGTACCCACATTTTCTGATACGTGCTTAGTGGTGCGAGGACACTCCTGCGAGGTTCCCATCCCCATGGGCATGTGGGCCTTCTGCTCTAAGGTCCTAACACCTGTGTTGTTCACCGTTTCATGATGTTGGCTCTCTGGTGTTAGTTCACTCAGGCCTAGATCCCATAGACTCTGTGCTCTGAGCGGCCTGCTGGGAGGTTCCTACTGCTGGATTCCTTACCTTTTTTATTCTTTGGGTCCTGTGTTTTCATGCTCCTACTTCCTGACTCACTCCCAGCCCATTTGTGATGGAGGTCCTCTGGTTTAAGGCCACATGTACCGGTTTCCTCACCTTTATTGATGTGGCCCCACTGGTGTGAGGACACTCCTGCCTGGTTCCCATCCCCTTGGTGATGGGGGACCTCTGGTGAGAGTCTGATCCTGTCTGGATTGCTCACACTTCAGGGAGGTGGGCCCTCTGCTGTGAGGTCACTCCTGCCTGGGTGGCACTTGTCACTTTGGCGATGTGGGCCCTCAGTTGGGAGTTGGTGCCTGCTGGGAGTCTCCTCCCCTCGGTAATGAGGGCCCTCTGGCGTCAGGCCCTAACTCATGGGCTCCCAAAATTTTCGGATGTGTGCCCTGTCGTGCGAGTACACTTCTGCCAGGTTCCCAACCACATGGGAATGTGGGCCTTCTGCTCTAAGGTCCCAACGGCTGGGTTGCTCACAGTTTCATGATGAGGGCCCTCTGTTTTGAGTTCAGTCAGGCCTGGATCCCATAGCCTCGCTGCTCCTGGCCACCTGCTGGGAGGTTCCAACTGCGGGATTCCTCACCTTTTTTACGCTATGGGCCCTCTGTTTGGAGGCTCCTCCTGCCTGCCTCACTCCCAGCCCCTTGGTGATGTGTGTCCTGTAGTTTGAGGCCACGTGTGCTGGGTCCGTCACATTTCGGTGATGTGGCCCCACTGGTGTGAGGACACTCCTGCCTGGTTTCCATTCCCTTGGTGATGTGGGCCCTCCGGTGAGAGTCTGATCCTCTTTGGGTTCCTCACACTTTTGTGTGGTTGGCCCTCTGCTCTGAGGTCACTCCTGCCTGGCTGGCACACCCTGCATTGGCGACGTCGGCCTTCTGGTAGCAGTTGGAGCTTGCTGGGAGGCTCCTCTCCTCAGTGATGAGGGCCCTCTGGCGTCCGGCCCTAACTGCTGGGCTCCCCACATTTTCTGATGTGTGCCCACTGGTGCGATGACACTCCTGCTTGGTTCCCTTCCCCATGGGGATGTGGGCCTTGTGCTCTGAGGTTACAACGGCTGGGTTGCTTACAGTATCACGATGAGGGCCCTCTGTTGTGAGTTCATCACTGCCTGGATCCCATAGCCTCGGTGCTCTGGGCCGCCTGCTGGGGTGTTCCAACTGCTGGATTCCTCACCTTTTTTATACAATGGGACATGTGTTTTGAGGTTAATCCTGCCTGCCTCGCTCCGAGACCCATGGTGATGTGGGTCCTCTGGTTTGAGGCCACATGTGCTGGGTACCTCAACTTTCGATGATGTGGCCCCACGGGTGTGAGGACACTCCTGCCTGGTTCCCAGCCCCTTGCTTATGTGGGCACTCTGGTGAGAGTCTGATCCTGACTGTGTTCCTTACCCTTCTGTGAGGTGGGCCTTCTGATGTGAGGTCACTCCTGCCTGGATGGCTCATGTCGCCTTGGCGACGTAGGCCCTCTCTTGGCCACTGAAGCATGCTGGGAGCCTCCTACCCTCTTTAATAAGGGCCCTGGAAGAAACGCATATGCCCTTTTTGACCAAGTGCATCATTGTCGAGGTTCTGCCTCTTCTCCTATACTTTCAGAGGACTTCCCGTCTACCTCCTGAAATCGTATTCCTGGTATTCTGCCCCGCGTGCAAGTCCTCTTTGCAGCCTTACTTCAATACATTTTTGGACGACAGCTGTCATTCATAACTCTGCAGTTTTGTGAATTACAGTGCCCCTGAGCTCCTTTCTTCAACTCGCTTTCTTGTGAGCTGGCCGCAAAACCGCAGGATTGCTTCAGGCCCTAATCTGGTTCCGGCACGGCATGCTGAGCCTTTGTCTAATTCCTCTTCCTGGTGGGAAATGAGCGTTAAATTTGCTCGTGCAGACACCTACAGCTAATCTCTCATTGGTTCTCCCTATTCCTGTTCATCTTGCGCAGAAATTCCAAACTGTGCCAAACAGGAGGTTAAAGGCACTGACTCTCCAAGTGGGGAGAGTGTTAGTAAAGCGTCTGGAATAGTAAAACCGAGTACGAGGGGACGAAAACTGAGATGCATTTAAAAAGGTTGCCCGGTCACACGGTGGACCATATTCTGGGTTGCCCATGCATGTTTTACCTGAAGGAAGAATCCCTTCAACCTGGAGAGTTGGGACCCTTGGAATGGGTACCATGCAGTATGACTTCAAAGGGCCTGCATTTTCTCAATGAACCTCACCAATGCTATCAGCCTGAAGTGTCCAGCCTTATGTCTCACACAGCTCTGGGTGTAGATGTGGTACATCCAGGTTGCATCACAAGCCCTGAATAAATTATTTAAGAATTGCTCTCTATTTCACTGTCATTGTGTTTTGTTTGTGAAATTTATTTTGATAATGGGATTTATCAGATTTTCACTGCTGTGTTTAGGCCGCTGTACACACGCTTGATTTCCTTATGGAGACATATAAATCCATGGGTCTTAAGATTCTTGTCAGGTATATTCCCCGGCTTTGAATATGGGGTGTTGTGTCCATTTCATTGAGCCAGGTATAGGTCTTGTCTATTATATATTTCGCTTATGGAACAGTATCTGTAGATCTCATTGCTGAGTGAATATATTCAGGAAAAAACGCATACGCCCTTTTTGGCCAAGGGCATCATTGTGGACATTCTGCCTCTTTTCCTATGCTTTAAGTGCAATTCCAGTCTACCCCCTGAAATCGTTTTCCTGAAATTCTGCCACGCTTTCAAGTCCTCTTCGAAGACTTACTTCAATACATTTTTGGACGATAGCTGTCATTCATAACTCTGCAGGTTTGTGAATTACAGTGCCCCTGAGCTCCTTTCTTCAACTCGCTTTCTTGTGAGCTGGCCGCAAAACCGCAGGATTGCTTCAGGCCCTAATCTGGTTCCGGCAGGGCACGCTGAGGCTTTGGTTAATCCCTCTTCCTGGTGGGAAATGAGCGTTCCATTTGCACGTGCAGACACCTACAGCTAGTGTCTCATTGGTTCTCCCTATTCCTGTTCATCTTGCGCAGAAATTGCAAACTGTGCCAAACAGGAGGTTAAAAGCACTGACTCTCCAAGTGCGGAGAGTGTTAGTAAAGCGTCTGGAACGGTGAACCCAAGTACCAGGGCACGAAACCTGAGATGCATTTGAAAACGTTTCCCAATCACACGGTGGACCATACTCTGGGTTTCCCATGCATGTTTTAGCTGAAGGAAGAATCCCTTAAACCTGGAGAGTTGGGACCCTTGGAATGGGTACCATGCAGTATGACTTCAAAGGGTCTGCGTTTGCTCACTGAACCTCACCAATGCTATCAGCCCGAAGTGTCCAGCCTTATGTCTCACCCAGCTCTGGGTGTAGATGTGGTAAATCCAGGTTGCATCACAAGCCCTGAATGAATTATGTTAGAATTGCTCTCTATTTCACTGTCATTGTGTTTTGTTTGTGAAATTTATTTTGATAATGGGATTTATCGGATTTTCACTGCTGCATTTAGGCCGCTGTACACAGCCTTGATTTCCTTATGGAGACATATAAATCCATGGGTCTTAAGATTCTTACATGTCAGGTATATTCCCAGGCGTTGATTATGGGGTGTTGAGTCCATTTCGTTGAGCAAGGAGTAGGTCTTGTCAATTATATATTTGGCTTATGGAACGGTATCTGTGCTAATTTCAATCTCTGGTTTGATGCAGCACCCCAACTCACCTTTCCCCATAAGCAAGCATATGTTGGTTTTCTAAATTTGAGACCCTGTTCTGTTTTGTAATTCAGTTCATGTGTAGCCAAGTTTAGGTTCCGTGTATTAGTGATATCTTATGATATTTCTTTTCCTGTGTGACTTATTTCTCGTAGAATCGTCGTACCTGAATCCACTCCTTATGCCGCTACGGGCCTGATGACGTAGATCTCATTGCTGAGTGATATTCCATTGTACGTACGTACCACAACTTCTTTTTCCATTTTTTGCTTTCTCGGATATTTAACTTGTACCGTAGACGAGGTTCTTGTAAACAGAGCCGTCCCAAACTTTGGGGTGGCTGTGTGTTTTTGATGTTAATTTCCCTAATCTATAGGACCCTAAGTGGAAATGCCATAGGCTGTGTTGCTTTGTTTCCTACGTGTTTCAGGAAACACCATACACTTCTCCATAGTGGCTGTTGGCAATTTACATCCCGCCCATCAGCATAAAAAGGCTCCCTGTTCTCCATGACCTGTCCTGCCTTTCTGGATTTTACACTTCTTTCAGATGGCCCTTTTGACCGGGGGGCAGTGAGACTTCATTGTAGTGCAGATTTCCTTTACACGCTTGCTTGGTTGGCCAAAAAGTGCGTATGCGTTTTTTCCTGAATAATTTCAGGAAAAAACGCATATGCACATTTTGGCCAAGTGCATCATTGTGGACATTCTGCCTCTTTTCCCATGCTTTAAGTGCAATTCCATTCTACCCCATGAAATCGTTTTCCTGAAATTCTGCCCCGCTTTCAAGTCCTCTTCGAAGACTTACTTCAATACATTTTTGGACGATAGCTGTCATTCATAACTCTGCAGGTTTGTGAATTACAGTGCCCCTGGGCTCCTTTCTTCAACTCCCTATCTTGTGAGCTGGCCGCAAAACCGCAGGATTGCTTCAGGCCCTAATCTGGTTCCGGCAGGGCACGCTGAGCCTTTGGTTAATTCCTCTTCCTGGTGGGAAATGAGCGTTCCATTTGCGTGTGCAGACACCTACAGCTAGTCTCTCATTGGTTCTCCCTATTCCTGTTCATCTTGCGCAGAAATTGCAAACTGTGACAAACAGGAGGTTAAAGGCACTGACTCTCCAAGTGGGGAGAGTGTTAGTAAAGCGTCTGGAACGGTGAACCCGAGTACCAGGGGACGAAACCTGAGATGCATATGAAAACGTTTCCCAAACACACGGTGGACCATACTCTGGGTTTCCCATGTATGTTTTAGCTGAAGGAAGAATCCCTTAAACCTGGAGAGTTGGGACCCATGGAATGGCTACCATGCTGTATGACTTCAAAGGGTCTGCGTTTGCTCACCGAACCTCACCAATGCTATCAGCCGGAAGTGTCCAGCCTTATGTCTCAACCAGCTCTGGGTGTAGATGTGGTAAATCCAGGTTCCATCACAAGGCCTGAATGAATTATTTAAGAATTGCTCTCTATTTCACTGTCATTGTGTTTTGTTTTTGAAATTTATTTTGTTAATGGGATTTATGGGATTTTCACTGCTACGTTTAGGCCACTGTACACAGGCTTGACTTCCTTATGGAGACATATAAATCCATGGGTCTTAAGATTCTTACTTGTCAGGTATATTCCCAGGCCTTGAATATGGTGTGTTGAGTCCATTTCGTTGACCAAGGAGTAGGTCTTGTCTATTATATATTTGGCTTATGGTACGGTATCTGTGCTAATTTCAATCTCTGGTTTTATGCAGCACCCCAACTCACCTTTCCCCATAAGCAAGCATAAGTTGGTTTTCTAAATTTGAGACCCTGTTCTGTTTTGTAATTCAGTTCATGTGTAGCCAAGTTTACGTTCCGTGTATTAGTGGTATCTTATGATCTTTCTTTTCCTGTGTGACTTATTTCTCGTAGAATCGTCGTACCTGAATCCACTCTTTATGCCGCTACGGGCCTGATGACGTAGATCTCATTGCTGAGTGATATTCCATTGTACGTACGTACCACAACTTCTTTATCCATTTTTTGCTTTCTCGGATATTTAACTTGTATCGTAGACGAGGTTCTTGTAAACAGAGCCGTCCCAAAATTTGGGGTGGCTGTGTGTTTTTATTTTAATTTCCCTTAGCTATAGGACCATAAGTGGAAGTGCCAAAGGCTGTGTTGCTTTGTTTCCTACGTGTTTCAGGAAACACCATACACTTCTCCAGAGTGGCTGTTGGCAATTTACATCCCGCCCATCAGCATAACAAGGCTCCCTCTTCTCCATGACCTGTTCTGCCTTTCTGTATTTTACACTTGTTTCCGATGGCCTTTTGGACCGGGGGGCTGTGAGACTTCATTGTAGTGCAGATTTCCTTTACACGCTTGCTTGGTTGGCCAACAAGAGCGTATGCGTTTCTTCCTGAATATATTCAGGAAAAAACACATACGCCCTTTTTGGCCAAGTGCATCATTGTCGACATTCTGGCTCTTTTCCTATGCTTTAAGTGCAATTCCAGTCTACGCCCTGAAATCGTTTTCCTGAAATTCTGCCCCGCATTCAAGTCCTCTTCGAAGACTTACTTCAATACATTTTTGGACGATAGCTGTCATTCATAACTCTGCAGGTTTGTGAATTACAGTGCCCCTGAGCTCCTTTCTTCAACTCGCTTTCTTGTGAGCTGGCCGCAAAACCGCAGGATTGCTTCAGGCCCTAATCTGGTTCCGGCAGGGCACGCTGAGCCTTTGGTTAATCCCTCTTCCTGGTGGGAAATGAGCGTTCCATTTGCCCTTGCTGACACCTACAGCTAGTCTCTCATTTGTTCTCCCTATTCCTGTTCATCTTGCGCAGAAATTGCAAACTGTGCCAAACAGGAGGTTAAAGGCACTGAGTCTCCCAGTGGGGAGAGTGTTAGTAAAGCGTCTGGAACGGTGAACCCGAGTACCAGGGGAAGAAACCTCAGATGCATTTGAAAACGTTTCCCAATCACATGGTGGACCATACTCTGGGTTTCCCATGCATGTTTTAGCTGAAGGAAGAATCCCTTAAACCTGGAGAGTTGGGCCCCATGGAATGGGTACCATGCAGTATGACTTCAAAGGGTCTGCGTTTGCTCAACGAACCTCACCAACGCTATCAGCCCGAAGTGCCCAGCCTTATGTCTCACCGAGCTGTGGGTGTAGATGTGGTAAATCCAGGTTGATTCACAAGCCCTGAAGGAATTATTTAAGAATTGCTCTCTATTTCACTGTCATTGTGTTTTGTTTTTGAAATATATATTGATAATGGGATTTATCGGATTTTCACTGCTGCGTTTAGGCCGCTGTACACACGCTTGATTTCCTTATGGAGACATATAAATCCATGGGTCTTAAGATTCTTACTTGTCAGGTATATTCCCAGGCGTTGAATATGGGGTGTTGAGTCCATTTCGTTGAGCAAGGAGTAGGTCTTGTCTATTATATATTTGGCTTATGGAACGGTATCTGTGCTAATTTCAATCTCTGGTTTGATGCAGCACCCCAACTCACCTTTCCCCATAAGCAAGCATAAGTTGGTTTTCTAAATTTGAGACCCAGTTCTGTTTTGTAATTCAGTTCATGTGTAGCCAAGTTTACGTTCCGTGTATTAGTGATATCTTATGATGTTTCTTTTTCTGTGTGACTTATTTCTCGTAGTATCGTCGTACCTGAATCCACTAATTATGCCGCTACGGGCCTGATGACATAGATTTCATTGCTGAGAGATATTACATTGTACGTACGTACCACAACTTCTTTATCCATTTTTTGTTTTCTCGGATATTTAACTTGTACCGTAGACGAGGTTCTTGTTAACAAAGCCGTCCCAAATTTTGGGGTGGCTCTGTGTTTTTGATTTTAATTACCCTAAGCTATAGGACCATAAGTGGAAGTCCCATAGGCTGTGTTGCTTTGTTTTCTACGTGTTTCAGGAAACACCATACACTTCTACAGAGTGGCTGTTGGCAATTTACATCCCGCCCATCAGCATAACAAGGCTCCATCTTCTCCATGACCTGTCCTGCATTTCTGGATTTTACACTTGTTTCAGATGGCCGTTTGGACTGGGGGTAGTGAGACTTCATTGTAGTGCAGATTTCCTTTACACGCTTGCTTGGTTGGCCAAAAAGGGCGTATGCGTTTTTTCCTGAATATATTCAGGAAAAAACGCATACGCCCTTTTTGGCCAAGTGCACCATTATCGACGTTCTGCCTCTTTTCCTATGCTTTAAGTTCAATTCCAGTCTACCCCCTGAAATCGTTTTCCTGAAATTCTGCCCCGCATTCAAGTCCTCTTCCAAGACTTACTTCAAAACATTTTTGGACGATAGCTGTCATTCATAACTCTGCAGGTTTGTGATTACATTGCCCCTGAGCTCCTTTCTTCAACTCGCTTTCTTGTGAGTTGCCCGCAAAACCGCAGGATTGCTTCAGGCCCTAATCTGGTTCCGGCAGGGCACGCTGAGCCTTTGGTTAATTCCTCTTCCTGGTGGGAAATGTGCGTTCCATTTGCCCGTGCAGACACCTACAGCTAGTCTCTCATTGGCTCTCGCTATTCCTGTTCATCTTGCGCCGAAATTGCAAACTGTGCCAAACAGGAGGTTAAAGACACTAACTCTCCAAGTGGGGAGAGTGTTAGTAAAGCGACTGGAACGGTGAACCTGAGTACCAGGGGTCGAAACCTGAGATGCATTTGAAAACGTTTCCCAATCACACGGTGGACCATACTCTGGGTTTCCCATGCATGTTTTAGCTGAAGGAAGAATCCCTTAAACCTGGAGATTTGGGACCCATGGAATGGGTACCATGCAGTTTGACTTCAAAGGGTCTGCGTTTGCTCACCAAACCTCACCAATATTATCAGCTCGATGTGTCCAGCCTTATGTCTCAACCAGCTCTGGGTGTAGATGTGGTAAATCCAGGTTGCATCACAAGCCCTGAATGAATTATTTAAGAATTCCTCTCTATTTCACTGTCATTGTGTTTTGTTTTTGAAATTTATTTTGTTAATGGGATTTATCGGATTTTCACTGCTGCGTTTAGGCCACTGTACACATGCTTGACTTCCTTATGGAGACATATAAATCCATGGGTCTTAAGTTTCTTACTTGTCAGGTATATTCCCAGGTGTTGAATATGGGGTGTTGAGTCCATTTCGTTGAGCAAGGAATAGGTCGTGTCTATTATATATTTAACTTGTACCGTAGACGAGTTTCTTGTAAACAGAGCCGTCCCAAACTTTGGGGTGGCTGTGTGTTTTTGATTTTAATTTCCCTAAGCTATAGGACCCTAAGTGGAAGTGCCATAGGCTGTGTTGCTTTGTTTCCTACTTGTTTCAGGAAACACCATACACTTCTCCACAGTGGCTGTTGGCAATTTACATCCCGCCCATCAGCATAACAAGGCTCCCTGTTCTCCATGACCTGTCCGGCCTTTCTGGATTTTACACTTTTTTCAGATGGCCGTTTGGACCGGGGGGCAGTGAGACTTCACTGTAGTGCATATTTCCTTTACACGCTTGCTTGTTTGGCCAAAAAGGGCGTATGTGTTTTCTCCTGAATATATTCAGGAAAAAACGCATACGCCCTTTTTGGCCAAGTGCATCATTGTCGACATTCTGCCTCTTTTCCTATGCTTTAAGTGCAATTCCAGTCTACCCCCTGAAATGGTTTTCCTGCAATTCTGCCCCGCTTTCAAGTCCTCTTCGAAGACTTACTTCCATACATTTTTGGACGATAGCTGTCATTCTTAACTCTGCAGGTTTGTGAATTACAGTGCCCCTGAGCTCCTTTCTTCAACTCGCTTTCTTGCGAGCTGGCCGCAAAACCGCAGGATTGCTTCAGGCCCTAATCTGGTTCCGGCACGGCACGCTGAGCCTTTGGTTAATCCCTCTTCCTGGTGGGAAATGTGCGTGCCATTTGTCCGTGCAGAAACCTACAGCTAGCCTCTCATTGGTTCTCCCTATTCCTGTACATCTTGTGCAGAAATTGCAAACTGTGCCAAACAGGAGGTTAAAGGCACTGACTCTCCAAGTGGGGAGAGTGTTAGTAAAGCGCCTGGAACATTGAACCCGAGTACCCCTGGACGAAACCTGAGCTGCATTTGAAAACGTTTCCCAATCACACGGTGGACCATACTCTGGGTTTCCCATGCATGTTTTAGCTGAAGGAAGAATCCCTTAAACCTAGAGTGTTGGGACCCATGGAATGGCTGCCTTGCAGTATGACTTCAAAGGGTCTGAGTTTGCTCAGCGAACCTCACCAATGCTATCAGCTCGAAGTGTCCAGCCTTATGTCTCACCCAGCTCTGGGTGTAGATGTGGTTAATCCAGGTTACATCACAAGCCCTGAATGAATTATTTAAGAATTGCTCTCTATTTCACTGTCATTGTGTTTTGTTTTTGAAATTTATTTTGATAATGGGATTTATCGGATTTTCACTGCTGCGTTTCGGCCACTGTACACACGCTTGATTTCCTTATGGAGACATATAAATCGATGGGTCTTAAGATTCTTACTTGTCAGGGATATTCCCAGGAGTTGAATATGGGGTGTTGAGTCCATTTCGTTGAGCAAGGAGTAAGTCTTGTCTATTATATATTTGCCTTATGGAACGGTATCTGTGCTAATTTCAATCTCTGGTTTGATGCAGCAAACCAATTCACATTTCCCCATAAGCAAGCATAAGTTGGTTTTCTAAATTTGAGACCCTGTTCTGTTTTGTAATTCAGTTCATGTGTAGACAAGTTTACGTTCCGTGTATTAGTGATATCTTATGATGTTTCTTTTTCTGAGTGACTTATTTCTCGTAGAATCGTCGTACCTGAATCCACTCATTATGCCGCTACGGGCCTGATGACGTAGATCTCATTGCTGAGTGATATTCCATTGTACGTACGTACCACAACTTCTTTATCCATTTTTTGCTTTCTCGGATATTTAACTTGCACCGTAGACGAGGTTTTTGTAAACAGAGCCGTCCCAAACTTTGGGGTGGCTGTGTGTTTTTGATTTTAATTTCCCTAAGCTATAGGACCATAACTGGAAGTGCCATAGGCTGTGTTGCTTTGTTTCCTACGTGTTTCAGGAAACACCATACACTTCTCCAGTGTGGCTGTAGGCTATTTACATCCCGCCCATCAGCATAACAAGGCTCCCTGTTCTCCATGACCTGTCCTGCCTTTCTGGATTTTACACTTGTTTCAGATGGCCTTTTGGACCGGGGGGCAGTGAGACTTCATTGTAGTGCAGATTTCCTTTACACGCTTGCTTGTTTGGCCAAAAAGTACGTATAAGTTTTTTCCTGAATATATTCAGGAAAAAACGCATAAGCCCTTTTTGGCCAAGTGCATCATTGTCGACATTCAGCCTCTTTTCCTATACTTTAAGCGCAATTCCAGTCTACCCCCTGAAATCGTTTTCCTGAAATTATGCCCCGCTTTCAAGTCCTCTTCGAAGACTTACTTCAAAACATTTTTGGACGATAGCTGTCATTCATAACTCTGCAGGTTTGTGAATTACAGTGCCCCTGAGCTCCTTTCTTCCACTCGCTTCAACTCGCTTTCTTGTGAGCTGGCCGCAAAACCGCAGGATTGCTTCAGGCCCTAATCTGGTTCCGGCACAGCACGCTGAGCCTTTGGTTAGTCCCTCTTCCTGGTGGGAAATGAGCGTTCCATTTGCTCGTGCAGACACCTACAGCTAGTCTCTCATTGGTTGTCCCTATTCCTGTTCATATTGCGCAGAAATTGCAAACTGTGCCAAACAGGATGTTAAAGGCACTGACTCTCCAAGTGGGGAGAGTTTTAGCAAAGCGTCTGGAACGGTGAACCCGAGTACCAGGAGTCGAAACCTGAGACGCATTTGAAAACGTTTCCCAATCACATGGTGGACATTACTCGGGGGTCCCATGCATGTTTTAGCTGAAGGAAGAATCCCTTAAACCTGGAGAGTTGGGACCCATGGAATGGGTACCATGCAGTATGACTTCAAAGGGTCTGCGTTTGCTCACCGAACCTCACCAATGCTATCAGCCCGAAGTGTCCAGCCTTATGTCTCACCCAGCTCTGGGTGTAGATGTGGTAAATCCAGGTTGCATCACAAGCCCTGAATGCATTATTTAAGAATTGTTCTCTATTTCACTGTCATTGTGTTTTGTTTTTGAAATATATTTTGATAATGGGATTTTTCGGATTTTCACTGCTGCGTTTAGGCCGCTGTACACATGCTTGATATCCTTATGGAGACATATAAATCCATGGGTCTTAAGTTTCTTACTTGTCAGGTATCTTCCCAGGCATTGAATATGGGGCGTTGAGTCCATTTCGTTGAGCAAGGTGTAGGTCGTGTCTATTATATATTTGCCTTATGGAACAGTATCTGTGCTAATTTCAATCTCTGGTTTGATGCAGCACCCCAACTCACCTTTCCCCATAAGCAAGCATAAGTTGGTTTTCTAAATTTGAGACCCTGTTCTGTTTTGTAATTCAGTTCATGTGTAGCCAAGTTTACGTTCCGTGTATTAGTGATATCTTATGATGTTTCTTTTTCTGTGTGATTTATTTCTCGTAGAATCATCATACCTGAATCCACTCATTATGCCGCTACGGGCCTGATGACGTAGATCTCATTGCTGAGTGATATTCCATTGTACGTACGTACCACAACTTCTTTATCCATTTTTTGCTTTCTCGGATATTTAACTTGTACCGTAGACGAGGTTCTTGTAAACAGAGCTGTCCCAAATTTTGGGGTGGCTGTGTGTTTTTGATTTTAATTTCCCTAAGCTATAGGACCCTAAGTGGAAGTGCCATAGGCTGTTTTGCTTTGTTTCCTACCTGTTTCAGGAAACACCATACACTTCTCCAGAGTGGCTGTTGGCAATTTACATCCCGCCCATCAGCATAACAAGGCTCCCTGTTCTCCATGACCTGTCATGCCTTTCTGGATTTTACACTTTTTTCAGATGGCCGTTTGGACCGGGGGGCAGTGAGACTTCACTGTAGTGCATATTTCTTTACACGCTTGCTTGGTTGGCAAAAAGGGCGTATGCGTTTTTTCCTGAATATATTCAGGAAAAAACGCATACGCCCGTTTTGGCCAAGTGCATCATTGTCGACATTCGGCCTCTTTTCCTATGCTTTAAGTGCAATTCCAGTCTACCCCCTGAAATCGTTTTCCTGGAATTCTGCCCCGCTTTCAAGTCCTCTTCAAAGACTTACTTCAATATAATTTTGGACGATAGCTGTCATTCATAACTCTGCAGGTTTGTGAATTACAGTGCCCCTGAGCTCCTTTCTTCAACTCGCTTTCTTGTGAGCTGGCCGCAAAACCGCAGGATTGCTTCAGGCCCTAATCTGGTTCCGGCAGGGCACGCTGAGGCTTTGGTTAATCCCTCTTCCTGGTGGGAAATGAGCGTTCCATTTGCACGTGCAGACACCTACAGCTAATCTCTCATTGGTTGTCCCTATTCCTGTTCATATTGCGCAGAAATTGCAAACTGTACCAAACAGGACGTTAAAGGGACTGACTCTCCAAGTGGGGAGAGTGTTAGTAAAGCGTCTGGAACGGTGAACCCGAGTACCAGGGGTCAAAACCTGAGACGCATTTGAAACCGTTTCCCAATCACATGGTGGACATTACTCTGGGTTTCCCATGCATGTTTTAGCTGAAGGAAGAATCCCTTAAACCTGGAGAGTTGGGACCCATGGAATGGGTACCATGCAGTATGACTTCCAAGGGTCTGCGTTTGCTCACCGAACCTCACCAATGCTATCAGCCCGAAGTGTCCAGCCTTATGTCTCACCCAGCTCTGGGTGTAGATGTGGTAAATCCATGTTGCATCACAAGCCCTGAATGAATTATTTAAGAATTGCTCTCTATTTCACTGTAATTGTGTTTTGTTTTTGAAATTTATTTTGTTAATGGGATTTATCGGATTTTCACTGCTGCGTTTAGGCCACTGTACACACGCTTGACTTCCTTATGGAGACACATAAATCCATGGGTCTTAAGTTTCTTATTTGTCAGGTATATTCCCAGGCATTGAATATGGGGTGTTGAGTCCATTTCGTTGAGCAAGGAGTAGGTCTTGTCTATTATATATTTGCCTTATGGAACGGTATCTGTGCTAATTTCAATCTCTGGTTTTATGCAGCACGCCAACTCACCTTTCCCCATAAGTAAGCATAAGTTGGTTTTCTAAATTTGAGACCCTGTTCTGTTTTGTAATTCAGTTCATGTGTAGCCAAGTTTACGTTCCGTGTATTAGTGATATCTTATGTTGTTTCTTTTTCTGTGTGACTTATTTCTCGTAGAATCGTCGTACCTGAATCCACTCATTATGCCGGTACGGACCTGATGACGTGGATCTCATTGCTGAGTGATATTCCATGGTACGTACGTACCACAACTTCTTTATCCATTTTTTGCTCTCTCGGATATTTAACTTGTACCGTAGACGATGTTCTTGTAAACAGAGCCGTCCCAAACTTTGGGGTGGCAGTGTGTTTTTGAATTTAATTTCCCTAAGCTATAGGACCGTAAGTGGAAGTGCCATAGGCTGTGTTGCATTGTTTCCTACGTGTTTCAGGAAACACCATACACTTCTCCAGAGTGGCTGTTGGCAATTTACATCCCGCCCATCAGCATAACAAGGCTCCCTGTTCTCCATGACCTGTCCTGCCCTTCTGGATTTTACACTTTTTTCAGATGGCCCTTTTGACCGGGGGGCAGTGAGACTTCATTGTAGTGCAGATTTCCTTTACATGCCTGCTTGGTTGGCCAAAAAGGGCGTATGCGTTTTTTCCTGAATATATTCAGGAAAAAACGCATACGCCCTTTTTGGCCAAGTGCATCATTGTCGACATTCTGCCTCTTTTCCTATGCTTTAAGTGCAATTCCAGCCTACCTCATGAAATCGTTTTCCTGAAATTCTGCCCCGCTTTCAAGTCCTCTTCGAAGACTTACTTCAAAACATTGTTGGACGATAGCTGTCATTCATAACTCTGCAGGTTTGTGAATTACAGTGCCCCTGAGCTCCTTTCTTCAACTCGCTTTCTTGTTAGTTGCCCGCAAAACTGCAGGATTGCTTCAGACCCTAATCTGGTTCCGGCAGGGCACGATGAGCCTTTGGTTAATTCCTCTTCCTGGTGGGAAATGAGCGTTCCATTTGCCCGTGCAGACACCTACAGCTAGTGTCTCATTGGTTCTCCCTATTCCTGTTCATCTTGCGCAAAAATTGCAAACTGTGCCAAACAGGAGGTTAAAGACACTGACTCTCCAAGTGGGGAGAGTGTTAGTAAAGCGTCTGGAACCGTGAACCGGAGTACCAGGGGACGAAAACTGAGATGCATTTGAAAACGTTTCCCAATCACACGGTGGAGCATACTCTGGGTTTCCCATGCATGTTTTAGCTGAAGGAAGAATCCCTTAAACCTGGAGAGTTGGGACCCATGGAATGACTACCATGCAGTATGACTTCAAAGGGTATGCGTTTGCTCACCGAACCTCACCAATGCTATCAGCCCGAAGTGTCCAGCCTTATGTCTCACCCAGCTCTGGGTGTAGATGTGGTAAATCCAGGTTGCATCACAAGCCCTGAATGAATTATTTAAGAATTGCTCTCTATTTCACTGTCATTGTGTTTTGTTAGTGAAATTTATTTTGATAATGGGATTTATCGGATTTTCACTGCTGCGTTTAGGCCGCTGTACACACGCTTGATTTCCTTATGGAGACATATAAATCCATGGGTCTTAAGATTCTTACTGGTCAGGTATATTCTCAGGCGTTGAATATGGGGGGTTGAGTCCATTTCGTTGAGCAAAGTGTAGGTCTTTTCTATTATATATTTGGCTTATGGAACGGTATCTGTGCTAATTTCAATCTCTGGTTTGATGCAGCACCCCAACTCATCTTTCCCCATAAGCAAGCATAAGTTGGCTTTCTAAATTTGAGACCCTGTTCTGTTTTGTAATTCAGTTCATGTGTAGACAAGTTTACGTTCTGGGTATTAGTGATATCTTATGATATTTCTTTTCCTGTGTGACTTATTTCTCGTAGAATCGTCGTACCTGAATCCACTCATTATGTCGCTACGGGCCTGATGACGTAGATCTCATTGCTGAGTGATATTCCATTGTACGTACGTACCACAACTTCTTTATCCATTTTTTGCTTTCTCAGATATTGAACTTGTACCGTAGAGGAGGTCCTTGTAAACAGAGCCGTCCCAAACTTTGGGGTGGTTGTGTGTTTTTGAATTTAATTTCCCGAAGCTATAGGACCGTAAGTGGAAGTGCCATAGGCTGTGTTGCTTTGTTTCCTACGTGTTTCAGGAAACACCATACACTTCTCCAGAGTGGCTGTTGGCAATTTACATCCCGCCCATCAGCATAACAAGGCTCCCTGTTCTCCATGACCTGTCCTGCCTTTCTGGATTTTACACTTTTTTCAGATGGCCCTTTTGACCGGGGGGCAGTGAGACTTCATTGTAGTGCAGATTTCCTTTACATGCTTGCTTGGTTAGCCAAAAACCGCGTATGCGTTTTTTCCTGAATATATTCAGGAAAAAATGCATATGCACTTTTTGGCCAAGTGCATCATTGTGGACATTCTGCCTCTTTTCCTATGCTTTAAGTGCAATTCCAGTCTACCCCCTGAAATCGTTTTCCTGAAATTCTGCCCCGCTTTCAAGTCCTCTTCGAAGACTTACTTCAATACATTTTTGGACGATAGCTGTCATTCATAACTCTGCAGGTTTGTGAATTACAGTGCCCCTGAGCTCCTTTCTTCAACTCGCTTTCTTGTGAGCTGGTCGAAAAACCGCTGGATTGCTTCAGGCCCTAATCTGGTTCCGGTAGGGCATGCTGAGCCTTTGGTTAATTCCTCTTCCTGGTGGGAAATGAGCGTTCCATTTGCCCGTGCAGACACCTACAGCTAGTCTCTCATTTATTCTCCCTATTCCTGTTCATCTTGCGCAGAAATTGCAAACTGTGCCAAACAGGAGGTTAAAGGCACTGACTCTCCAAGTGGGGAGAGTGTTAGTAAAGCGTCTGGAAAGGTGAACCCGAGTACCAGGGGTCGAAACCTGAGATGCATTTGAAAACGTTTCCCAATCACGGTGGACCATACTCTGGGTTTCCCATGCATGTTTTACCTAAAGGAAGAATCCCATAAACCTGGAGAGTTGGGACCCATGGAATGGGTACCATGCAGTATGACTTCAAAGGGTCTGCGTTTGTTCACCAAACCTCACCAATGCTATCAGCCCGATGTGTCCAGCCTTATGTCTCAACCAGCTCTGGGTGTAGATGTGGTAAATCCAGGTTGCATCACAAGCCCTGAATGAATTATTTAAGAATTGCTCTCTATTTCACTGTCATTGTGTTTTGTTTTTGAAATTTATTTTGTTAATGGGATTTATCGGATTTTCACTGCTGCGTTTAGGCCCCTGTACACACGCTTGACTTCCTTATGGAGACATATAAATCCATGGGTCTTAAGTTTCTTACTTGTCAGGTATATTCTCAAGTGTTGAATATGGGGTGTTGAGTCCATTTCGTTGAGCAAGGAGTAGGTCTTGTCTATTATATATTTGGCTTATGGAACGGTATCTGTGCTAATTTCAATCTCTGGTTTGATGCAGCACCCCAACTCACCTTTCCCCATAAGCAAGCATAAGTTGGTTTTCTAAATTTGAGACCCTGTTCTGTTTTGTAATTCAGTTCATGTGTAGCCAAGTTTACGTTCCGTGTATTAGTGATATCTTATGATGTTTCTTTTTCTGTGTGACTTATTTCTCGTAGAATCGTCGTACCTGAATCCACTCATTATGCCGCTACGGGCATGATGACGTGGATCTCATTGCTGAGTGATATTCCATTGTACGTACGTACCACAACTTCTTTATCCATTTTTTGCTTTCTCGGATATTAAACTTGTACCGTAGACGAGGTTCTTGTAAACAGAGCCGTCCCAAACTTTGGGGTGGCAGTGTGTTTTTGAATTTAATTTCCCTAAGCTATAGGACCGTAAGTGGAAGTGCCATAGGCTGTGTTGCTTTTTTTCCTACGTGTTTCACTAAACACCATACACTTCTCCAGAGTGGCTGTTGGCAATTTACATCCCGCCCATCAGCATAACAAGGCTCCCTGTTCTCCATGACCTGTCCTGCCTTTCTGGATTTTACACTTTTTTCAGATGTCCCTTTTGACGGGGGGGCAGTGAGACTTCATTGTAGTGCAGATTTCCTTTACATGCTTGCTTGGTTGGCCAAAAACTGCGTATGCGTTTTTTCCTGAATATATTCAGGAAAAAAACGCATACGCCCTTTTTGGCCAAGTGCATCATTGTGGACATTCTGCCTCTTTTCCTATGCTTTAAGTGCAATTCCAGTCTACCCCCTGAAATTGTTTTCCTGAAATTCTGCCCCGCTTTCAACTCCTCTTCGAAGACTTACTTCAATACATTTTTGGACGATAGCTGTCATTCATAACTCTGCAGGTTTGTGAATTACAGTGCCCCTGAGCTCCTTTCTTCAACTCGCTTTCCTGTGAACTGGCCGCAAAACCGCAGGATTGCTTCAGGCCCTAATCTGGTACCCGCAGGGCACGCTGAGCCTTTGGTTATTTCCTCTTCCTGGTGGGAAATGAGCGTTTCATTTGCCCGTGCAGACACCTACAGCTAGTCTCGCATTGGTTCTCCCTATTCCTGTGCATCTTGCCCAGAAATTGCAAACTGTGACAAACAGGAGGTTAAAGGCACTGACTCTCCATGTGGGGATACTGTTAGTAAAGCATCTGGAACGGTTCACCCGAGTACCAGGGGACGAAACCTGAGATGCATTTGAAAACGTTTCCCAATCACATGGTGGACCATACTCTGGGTTTCCCATGCATGTTTTAGCTGAAGGAAGAATCCCTTAAACCTGGAGAGTTGGGACCCATGGAATGGGTACCATGCAGTATGACTTCAAAGGGTCTGCCTTTGCTCACCGAACCTCACCAATGCTATCAGCCCGAAGTGTCCAGCCTTATGTCTCACCCAGCTCTGGGTGTAGATGTGGTAAATCCAGGTTGCATCACAAGGCCTGAATGAATTATGTAAGAATTGCTCTCTATTTCACTGTCATTGTGTTTTGTTTTTGAAATTTATTTTGTTAATGGGATTTATCGGATTTTCACTGCTGCGTTTAGGCCCCTGTACACACGCTTGACTTCCTTATGGAGACATATAAATCCATGGGTCTTAAGTTTCTTACTTGTCAGGTATATTCCCAGGCGTTGAATATGGGGTATTGAGTCCATTTCTTTGAGCAAGGAGTAGGTCTTGTCTATTATATATTTGGCTTATGGAACGGTATCTGTGCTAATTTCAATCTCTGGTTTTATGCAGCACCCCAACTCACCTTTCCCCATAAGCAAGCATAAGTTGGTTTTCTAAATTTGAGACACTGTTCTGTTTTGTAATTCAGTTCATGTGTAGCCAAGTTTACGTTCCGTGTATTAGTGATATCTTATGATCTTTCTTTTTCTGTGTGACTTATTTCTCGTAGAATCGTCGTACCTGAATCCACTCATTATGCTGCTACGGGCCTGATGACGTAGATCTCATTGCTGAGTGATATTCCATTGTAGGTACGTACCACAACTTCTTTATCCATTTTTTGCTTTCTCACATATTTAACTTGTACTGTAGACGAGGTTCTTGTAAACAGAGCCGTCCCAAACTTTGGGGTGGCTGTGTGTTTTTGATTTTAATTTCCCTAAGCTATAGGACCCTAAGTGGAAGTGCCATAGGCTGTGTTGCTTTGTTTCCTACGTGTTTCAGGAAACACCATACACTTCTCCAGAGTGGCTGTTGGCAATTTACATCCGGCCCATCAGCATAAAAAGGCTCCCTGTTCTCCATGACCTGTCCTGCCTTTCTGGATTTTACACTTGTTTCAGATGGCATTTTGGACCGGGGGGCCGTGAGACTTCATTGGAGTGCAGATTTCCCTTACACGCTTGCTTGGTTGGCCAAAAAGGGCGTATGTGTTTCTTCCTGAATATATTCAGGAAAAAACGCATACGCCCTTTTTGGCCAAGTGCATCATTGTCGACATTCTGCCTCTTTTCCTATGCTTTAAGTGCAATTCCAGTCTACCCCCTGAAATCGTTTTCCTGCAATTCTGCCCCGCTTTCAAGTCCTCTTCGAAGACTTACTTCAATACATTTTTGGACGATAGCTGTCATTCATAACTCTGCAGGTTTGTGAATTACAGTGCCCCTGAGCTCCTTTCTTCAACTCGCTTTCTTGTGAGCTGGCCGCAAAACCACAGGATTGCTTCAGGCCCTAATCTGGTTCCCGCAGGGCACGCTGAGCCTTTGGTTAATCCCTCTTCCTGGTGGGAAATGAGCGTTCCATTTGCACGTGCAGACACCTACAGCTTGTCTCTCATTGGTTCTCCCTATTCCTGTTCATCTTGCGCAGAAATTGCAAACTGTGCCAAACAGGAGGTTAAAGGCACTGACTCTCCAAGTGGGGATACTGTTAGTAAAGCGTCTGGAATGGTTCACCCGAGTACCAGGGGACGATATCTGAGATGCATTTGAAAACGTTTCCCAATCACACGGTGGATCATACTCTGGGTTTCCCATGCATGTTTTAGCTGAAGGAAGAATCCCTTAAACCTGGTGAGTTGGGACCCATGGAATGGCTGCCATGCAGTATGACTTCAAAGGGTCTGCCTTTGCTCACCGAACCTCACCAATGCTATCAGCCCGAAGTGTCCAGCCTTATGTCTCAACCAGCTCTGGGTGTAGATGTTGTAAATCCAGGTTGCATCACAAGGCCTGAATGAATTATTTAAGAATTGCTCTCTATTTCTCTGTCATTGTGTTTTGTTTGTGAAATTTATTTTGTTAATGGGATTTATCGGATTTTCACTGCTGTGTTTAGGCCACTGTACACACACTTGACTTCCTTATGGAGACATATAAATCCATGGGTCTTAAGATTCTTACTTGTCAGGTATATTCCCAGGCGTTGAATAGGGGTGTTGAGTCCATTTCGTTGAGCAAGGAGTAGGTCTTGTCTATTATATATTTGGCTTATGGAACGGTATCTGTGCTAATTTCAATCTCTGGTTTGATGCTGCACCCCAACTCACCTTTCCCCATAAGCAAGCATAAGTTGGTTTTCTAAATTTGAGACCCTGTTCTGTTTTGTAATTCAGTCCATGTGTAGCCAAGTTTACGTTCCGTGTATTTGTGATATCTTATGATGTTTCTTTTTCTGAGTGACTTATTTCTCGTAGAATCATCGTACCTGAATCCACTCATTATGCTGTTACGGGCCTGATGACGTAGATTTCATTGCTGAGTGATATTCCATTGAACGTGCGGACCACAACTTCTTTATCCAGTTTTTACTTTCTCGGATATTTAACTTGTACCGTAGACGAGGTTCTTGTAAACAGAGCCGTTCCAAACTTTGAGGTGGCTGTGTGTTTTTGATTTTAATTTCCCTAAGCTATAGTACCATAAGTGGAAGTGCCGTAGTCTCCGTTGCTTTGTTTTTTAGGTGTTTCAGGAAACACCATACACTTCTCCAGAGTGGCTGTTGGCAATTTACA
This sequence comes from Delphinapterus leucas, assembly GCF_059928025.1. Classification (NCBI taxonomy): domain Eukaryota; kingdom Metazoa; phylum Chordata; class Mammalia; order Artiodactyla; family Monodontidae; genus Delphinapterus; species Delphinapterus leucas. The sequence continues at coordinate 16,517,346 of NW_028322232.1, forward strand.
TCCCTCCCATCAGAATAACAAGGCTCCAACTTCTCCATGGCCTGTGCTGCCTTTCTGGATTTTACAATTTTTTCAGATGGCCCTTTTGACTGGGGGGCAGTGAGACTTCATTGTAGTGCAGATTTCCTTTACACTCTTGCCCGGTTGGCCAAAAAGTGCGTATGCGTTTTTTCCTGAACATATTCAGGAAAAAACGCATACGCACTTTTTGTCCAAGTGCATCATTGTCGACATTCTGCCTATTTTCCTATGTTTTAAGTGCAATTCCAGTCTACCCCCTGAAATCGTTTTCGTGAAATTCTGCCCCACTTTCAAGTCCTCTTCGAAGACTTACTTCAGTACATTTTTGGACGATAGCTGTCATTCATAACTCTGCAGGTTTGTGAATTACACTGCCCCTGAGCTCCTTTCTTCAGCTCGCTTTCTTGTGAGCTGGCCGCAAAACCGCAGGATTGCTTCAGGCCCTAATCTGGTTCCAGCAGGGCACGCTGAGCCTTTGGTTAATTCCTCTTCCTGGTAGGAAATGAGCGTTCCATTTGCCCGTGCAGACACCTACAGTTATCCTCTCGTTGGTTCTCCCTATTCCTGTTCATCTTGCGCAGAAATTGCAAACTGTGCCAAACAGGAGGTTAAAGGCACTGACTCTCCAAGTGGGGAGAGTGTTAGTAAAGCGTCTGGAACGGTGAACCCGAGTACCAGGGGACGAAACCTGAGATGCATTTCAAAACGTTTCCCAATCACACGGTGGAGCATACTCTGGGTTTCCCATTCATGTTTTAGCTGAAGGAAGAATCCCTTAAATCTGGAGTGTTCTGACCCATATATTGGGTACCATGCAGTATGACTTCAAAAGGTCTACATTTGCTCATCGAACCTCACCCATACTATCAGCCCGAAGTGTCCAGCCTTATGTCGCACTCAGCTCTGGGTGTAGATATGGAAAATCCAGGTTGCATCACAAGCCCTGAATGAATTATTTAAGAATTGCTCTCTATTTCACTGTCATTGTGTTTTGTTTTAGAAATTTATTTTGATAATGGGATCTATCGGATTTTCACTGCTGCATTTAGGCCGCTGTACACACTGTTGATTTCCTTATGGAGACATATAAATCCATGGGTTTTAAGATTCTTACTTGTCAGGTATATTGCCAGGCATTGAATATGGGGTGTTGAGTCCATTTCGTTGAGCAAGGAATAGGTCTTGTCTATTATATATTCGGCTTATGGAACGGTATCTGTGCTACTTTCAATCTCTGTTTTTATGCAGCACCGCAACTCACCTTTCCCCATAAGCAAGCATAAGTTGGTTTTCTAAATTTGAGACCCTGTTCTGTTTTGTAATTCAGTTCATGTGTAGCCAAGTTTACATTCCGTGTATTAGTGACATCTTATGATGTTTCTTTTTCTGTGTGACTTATTTCTCGTAGAATCATCGTACCTGAATCCACTCATTATGCCGCTACGGACCTGATGACGTAGATTTAATTGCTGAGTGATATTACATTGTACGTGCGTACCACAGCTTCTTTATCCATTTTTTGCTTTCTTGGATATTTAACTTGTACCGTAGACGAGGTTCTTGTAAACAGAGCCGTCCCAAATTTTGGGGTGGCTGTGTGTATTTGATTTTAATTTCCCTAAGCTATATGACCATAAGTGGAAGTGCCATAGGCTGTGTTGTCTTTTTTCCTTCGTGTTTCAGGAGACACCGTACACTTCTCCAGAGTGGCTGTTGGCAATTTACATCCCGCCCATCAGCGTAACAAGGCTCCCTGTTCTCCATGAACTGTCCTGCCTTTCTGGATTTTGCACTTTTTTCAGATGTCCCTTTTGACCGGGGGGCAATGAGACTTCATTGTAGTGCAGAATTCCTTTACACGCTTCCTTGGTTGGCCTAAAAGTGCGTATGCGTTTTTTCCTGAATATATTCTGGAAGAAACGCATACGCCCTTTTTGGCCAAGTGCATCATTGTCTACATTCTGCCTCTTTTCCTATGCTTTAAGTGCAATTCCAGTCTACCCCCTGAAACCGTTTTCCTGAAATTCTGCCCGGTTTCAAGTCCTCTTCGAAGATTTACTTCAATACATTTTTGGAGGATAGCTGTCATTCATAACTCTGCAGGTTTGTGAATTACAGTGCCCCTGAACTCCTTTCTTCAACTCGCTTTCTTGTGAGCTGGCTGCAAAACCGCACGATTGCTTCAGGCCATAATCTCTTTCTGGCAGGGCACGCTGAGCCTTTGGTTAATTCCTCTTCCTGGTGGGAAATGAGCGTTCCATTTGCCCATGCAGACACCTACAGCTAGTCTCTCATTGGTTCTCCCTATTCCTGTTAATCTTGCGCAGAAATTGCAAACTGTGCCAAACAGGAGTTTAAAGGCACTGACTCTCCAATTGGGGAGAGTGTTAGTAAAGCGTCTGGAATGCTGAACCCGAGTACCAGGGGACGAAAACTGAGATGCATTTGAAAACGTTTCCCAATCACACGGTGGACCATACTCTGGCTTTCCCATGCATGTTTTAGCTGAAGGAATAATCCCTTAAACCTGGAGAGTTGGGACCCATGGAATGGGTACCATGCAGTATGACTTCAAAGGGTCTGTGTTTGCTCACCGAACCTCACCAATACTATCAGCCCAAAGTGTCCAGCCTTATGTCTCATCCAGCTGTGGGTGTGGATGTGGTAAATCCAGGTTGCATCACAAGCCCTGAATGAATTATTTAAGAATTGCTCTCTATTTCACTGTCATTGTGTGTTGTTTTTGAAATTTATTTTGATAATGGGATTTATCGGATTTTCACTGCTGCATTTAGGCCGCTGTACACACTCTTGATTTCCTTAAGGAGACTTATAAATCCATGGGTTTTAAGATTTTAATTGTCAGGTATCTTCCCAGGCGTTGAATATGGGGTGTTGAGTCCATTTCGTTGAGCAAGGAGTAGGTCTTGTCTATTATATATTTGGCTTATGGAACGGTATCTGTGCTAATTTCAATCTCTGGTTTTATGCAGCACCCCAACTCACATTCCCCATAAGCAAGCCTAAGTTGGTTTTCTAAATTTGACACCCTGTTCTGTTTTTTAATTCAGTTCATGTGTAGCCAAGTTTACATTCCGTGTATTAGTGATATCTTATGATGTTTCTTTTTCTGTGTGACTTATTTCTCGTAGAATCATCGTACCTGAATCCACTCATTATGCCCCTATGGGCCTGATGACATAGATTTCATTGCTGAGTGATATTCCATTGTACGTGCGTACCACAACATCTTCATGCATTTTTTGCTTTCTGGGATGTTTAACTTGTACCGTTGACGAGGTTCTTGTAAACAGAGCCGTCCCAAACTTTGGGGTTGCTGTGTGTTTTTGATTTTAATTTCCCTAAGCTATAGGACCATAAGTGGAAGTGCCATAGGCTGTGTTGCTTTGTTTCCTAAGTGTTTCAGGAAACACCATACACTTCTCCAGAGTGGCTGTTGGCAACTTACATCCCGCCCATCAGCATAACAAGGCTCTGTGTTCTCCATGACCTGTCCTGCCTTTCTGGATTTTACACTTTTTTCAGATGGCCCTTTTGACCGGGGGGCAGTGAGACTTCATTGTAGTGCATATTTCCTTTACACGCTTGCTTGGTTGGCCAAAAAGAGTGTATGCGTTTTTTCCTGAATATATTCAGGAAAAAACGCATACGCCCTTTTTGGCCAAGTGCATCATTGTCGACGTACTGCCTCTTTTCCTATGCTTTAAATGCAATTCCAGTCTGCCCCTGAACTCGTTTTCCTGCAATTCTGCCCCGCTTTCAAGTCCTCTACGCAGCCTTACTTCAATACATTTTTGGACAATAGCTGACATTTATAACTCTGCAGGTTTGTGAATGACAGTGCGCCTGAGCTCCTTTCTTCTACTCGCTTTCTTGTGAGCTGGCCGCAAACCCGCAGGATTGCTTCATGCCCTAATCTGGTTCTGGCACAGCATGCTGATCCTTTGGTAAATTCCTCTTCCTGGTGGGAAATGAGTGTTATATTTGAACGTGCAGACACCTAGAGCTAGTCTCTCATTGGTTCTCCCTATTCTTGTTCATCTTGCGCAGAAATAGCAAACTGTGCCAAACAGGAGGTTAAAGGCACTGACTCTCTAAGTGGGGAGAGTATTAGTAAAGGGTCTTCAATCGTGAACCCGAGTAAAATGGGACGAAAACTGAGATGCATTTGAAAAGGTTTCCTGGTCACACGGTGCACCATACTGTGGGTTTCCCATGCATGTTTTAGCTGAAGGAAGAATCCCTTAAACCTGGAGAGTTGGGACCCATGGAATGGGTACCATGCAGTATGACTTCAAAGGGCCTGCATTTTCTCACCGAACCTCACCAATGCTATCAGCCCGAAGTGTACAGCCTTATGTCTCACTCAGCTCTGGTTGTAGATGTGGTAAATCCAGGTTGCATCAGAAGCCCTGAATGAATTATTTAAGAATTGCTCTCTATTTCACTGTCATTGTGTTTGTTTTTGTAATTCATTTTGATAATGGGATTTATCGGATTTTCTCTGCTGCATTCATGCCGCTGTACACACACTTGAGTCTCTTATGGAGACATATAAATCCATGGGTTTGAAGATACTTACTAGTCAGGTGTATTCCTAGGCGTTGAATATGTGGTGTTGAGTCCATTTCGTTGAGCAAGTAGTAGGTCTTGACTATTACATATTTGCTTATGGAAAGTTATCTGTGCTAATTTCAATCTCTGGTTTTATGCAGCACCACAACTCACCTTTCCCCATAAGCAAGCATAAGTTGGTTTTCTAAATTTGAGACCCTTTTCTGTTTTGTAATTGAGTTCATGTGCAGCCATGTTTGCATTCCGTGTATTTGAGATATCTTATGGTGTTTCTTTTTCTGTGTGACTTAGTTAACTTAGAATGATCGTACCTGAATCCACTCATTATGCCGCGACGGGCCTCATGACATAGATTTCATTGCTGAGTGACATTCCATTGTACGTACGTACAACAATTTCTTTGTCCATTTATTGCTTTCTAGGATATTTCACTTGTACCGTAAATGAGGTTCTTGTAAGCAGAGCCGTCCAAAATTTATGGGTGGCTGTGTCTTTTTGATTTTAATTTCCCTAAGCTATAGAACCATAAGTTGAAGTGCCATAGGCTCCGTTGCTTAGTTTTTTAGGTGTTTGAGGAAACACCATACACTTCTCCAGAGTGGATGTTGGCAATTTACATCCCGCCCATCAGCATAACAAGGCTCCCTGTTCTCCATGGCCTGTCCTGCCTTTCTGGATTTTTCACTTTTTTCAGATGTCCCTTTTGACAGGGGGGCAGTGAGACTTCATTGTAATGCAGATTTCTTTACAGGCTTGCTTGTTTGGCCAAAAAGGGCGTATGTGTTTTTTCTTGAATATATTCAGGAAAAAACGCATACGCCCTTTTTGACCAAGTGCATCATTGTCGATTTTCTATCTCTTTCCCTATTCTTTAAATGCAATTCCAGTCTGCCCCTGAAATCGTTTTCCTGAAATTCTGCCCCGCTTTCCACTGCTCTTCGCAGCCTTCCTTCAATATATTTTTGGACGATAGCGGTCATTTATAGCTCTGCAGGTTTGTGAATTACAGTGCCCCTGAGCTCCTTTCTTCAACTCGCTTTCTTCTGAGCTGGCGGCAAACCCGCACGAATGCTTCAGGCCCTAATCTGTTTCCGGCACGGCATGCTGAGCCTTTGGTTAATTTCTCTTCCTGGTGGGAAATGAGCGTTAAATTTGCCCGTGCAGACACCTACAGCTAGTCTCTCATTGGTTCTCCCTATTCCTGTTCATCTTGCGCAGAAATTGCAAACTGTGCCAAACAGGAGATTAAAGGCACTGACTCTCCAAGTGGGGAGAGTGTTAGTAAAGGGTCTGGAATGGTGAACCCGAGTAAAAGGGGACGAAAACTGAGATGCATTTGAAAACGTTTCCCGGTCACACAGTGCACTGCACTGTGGGTTTCCCATGCATGTTTTAGCTGAAGGAAGAATCCCTTAAACCTGGAGAGTTAGGACCCATGGAATGGGTACCATGAATTGTGACTTCAAAGGGTCTGCATTTGCTCATCGAACCTCACCAATGCTATCAGCCCGAAGTGTCCAGCCTTATGTCTCACTCAGCTCTGGTTGTAGATGTGGTAAATCCAGGTTGCATCAGAAGCCCTGAATGAATTATTTAAGAATTGCTCTCTATTTCACTGTCATTGTGTTTGTTTTTGTAATTCATTTTGATAATGGATTTTATCGGATTTTCTCTGCTGCATTCATGCCGCTGTACACACACTTGAGTCTCTTACGGAGACATATAAATCCATGGGTTTGAAGATTCTTACTGGTCATGTGTAATCCTAGGCGTTGAATATGGGTTGTTTAGTCCATTTTGTTGAGCAAGGGCTAGGTCTTGACTATTACATATTTGGCTTATGGAAAGGTATCTGTGCTAATTTCAATCTCTGGTTTTATGCAGCACCCCAACTCACCTTTCCACTTAAGCAAGCATAAGTTGGTTTTCTAAATTTGTGACCCTGTTCTGTTTTGTAATTCAGTTCATGTGTAGCCACGTTTACATTCCGTGTATTAGTGATATCTTATGATGTTTCATTTTCTGTGTGACTTATTTCACTTAGAATCATCGTACCTGAATCCACTCATTATGCCGCGACGGGCCTGATGACATAGATTTCATTGCTGAGTGAGATTCCATTTTACGTACGTACCACAACTTCTTTATCCATTTTTCACATTCTGGCATATTTAACTTGTACCGTAGACGAGGTTCTTGTAAACAGAGCCGTCCAAAACTTTGGGGTGGCTGTGTGTTTTTTATTTTAATTTCCCTAAGCTATAGGACCATAAGTGGAAGTGCTATAGGCTCCGTTGCTTTGTTTTTTAGGTGTTTCAGGAAACATAATACACTTCTCCAGAGTGGCTGTTGGCAATTTACATCTCCTCCATCAGCATAACAAGGCTCCATGTTCTCCATGGCCTGTGCTGTCTTTCTGGATTTTACAATTTTTTCAGATTGCGCTTTTGACCGGGAGGCATTGAGACTTCATTGTAGTGCAGATTTCTTTAACATGCTTGCTTGGTTGGCCAAAAAGGGCGTATGCGTTTTTTCCAGGAAAAAACGCATACGCCCTTTTTGGCCAACTGAATCATTGTCGACGTTCTGCCTCTTTTCCTATGCTTTAAATGCAATTCCAGTCTACCCCCTGAAATCGTTTTCCTGCAATTCTGCCCCGCTTTCAAGTCCTCTTCGCAGCCTTCCTTCAATATATTTTTGGGTGATAGCTGTCATAACTCTGCAGGTTTGTGAATTACAGTGTCCCTGAGCTCCTTTCTTCAACTCGCTTTCTTGTGAGCTGGCCGCAAACCCACAGGATTGCTTCAGGCCCTAATCTGGTTCCGGCACGGCATGCTGAGCCTTTGGTTAATTCCTCTTCCTGGTGGGAAATGAGCGATAAATTTGCCCGTGCAGACACCTTCACAGGAGTCGTCATGGTGCCCCTTTGCCCCGGTTATCTCTATGGAGGTTGGAGTTGGAGGGCCTCCTCACTCAAGGTCAGTGTGCCCATGGAGCCCACCCTGCAACTTCAGGGCATGGTTGGGTGTTAGGATCACCACGTGGGGTCCTTTTCCCTTAGGAGGGAGGAGGCCTTTTGGGCTGCTGATTTCCAGGTTTTCAGATACTGCCAGTATCTTGGCCAGATGTGGCGGTGGGCCAAGCCCCTTGGTGACCGTAGTTTATCCTACCTGGATCGCATTCTTGCATTGTTCCATTTCAAGTGGTCCCAGGTTTTGCACTAATACTCCAATGGCGATTCACCGTTCACCAGGAATGTAAAGGTCAAAGGGTTTAGCTAAATTAGGGAGTTCCAGGGCAAGGGTCTGAATTGACTGCTCTTTCCATTCTTGAAAGGCCACTTCTGCATTCTATTCAAAAGGATCATCATCTTTTCCTTTCAGTGTTTCATATAGAGGCCCAGCTAGTAGACTGTAGTTAGGGATCCAGAAGCAGCAAACCCTGGCCTCCCCAGGAACCCCTAAGCTGTCTTCTAGTTTCAGAAATGGGTAAGGCTGTAAATTGTTTCTTCCCTTTCCTGGGATGGGCTTCTCCGACCTTCTGTGAGAATGAAGCCCAGGCAGGTCACCGTAGTCTGTGATATTTGAGCTTTTTCTTGGACAACTTGTATCCTTTATTGGCTTGGTAGTTCAGAGGTCTCCTTAGTAGGGCTGGTGACCAGAATGTCGTCTGCATATTGAAGGAGTGTTTCCTTTTCCAGAGGTAGAAATTTTAGTTCTTTAGCTGAGCTTTCCCCAAAGATGGTGTGGGAATTTTTGAACCCTTGGGGCAACACGGCCCGGAAGTATTGTTTTAGTTGTATGTTGAGTCCTGCCACTCACAAGCCAAAATTTCTTGTGACTCTGGGACTAATAGAATACAAAAGAAGACATCATTGAAGACTAATACAGAATACCATGTCCTGGTGGTTGGTAGAATGACCAGCAGGGTGTTGGATTTAGGAACTACTGGAGGTATATCCTCGGTGGCTTCACTGACTGTCCTGACATCCTTTACCAGGACTCCAGCAGCCCATGGGGCTCTCGAGGTCAGGCCAATCCCAGGATATGGGGTTCCCTGGGCAGGTTCCCCTGCAGCCCATGGGGCTCTCGTGGTCAGGCCCCTCCCAGGATACAGAGCTACCCTTGCAGGTACCATGGCAGGGCTGGGAACACAGGAACCGTGCATATCGCTCTCATTGCAGAGCACTCCCAGCTCACCTGTCACTCAGATCTGACACAGAGCACCTCTGAGCAGGACTTGAACTAACAAACAGCAGCTCCGACAGGTCTGTGACCCTGGGCATCACTCTGTGTGGCCTCCCTCCACCTGGTCTTCCAGAGACTTCCACTGCACCCGGGGCACCAGGCCTCTGTCTCCACCCACCAGCCACCCCTCCTCTCCCTGACTACTGGGTTCCTCTCATTAAGAGAGGGTTTTCTTGAAGTTGTCTCCCACTCATGGGCCAGATAATATAATTAGAAAACAAGCCAGAGCTACAGCCCCTTTTCTATCCTGACTCTCAGGAGCCCACACCTGTTCCTTGGACCTGGCCGATTCAGCAAGTTCCAGTTTCTGCAACTGTGAGCCCCTGAGGGGTGATTATTGGCTGGCCTGGGAAGCCCGACCTTGCCAGCCAGCCCTCCCCAGGTGGGCCTGGGTTCAGATCAATATAAACACCGCTCCAGGCAGCAAGAGCCCCTGCAGCTGTGCCTGACGCCATTTTCTCTGCCCTGTCAGCAGTCTTGGGGCTGGACTGGTGGGAGGGAGTGAGAGGCCACGGCTTTGTGGGTGGCCCAGTGTGAGTGGGGCTCTGCTGGACTTTCTGCAGCAGTTGCCAAGATGCCACCTGCTAAAGAAGAGGATGTGTCACCCATACCTGCTGCTGGAATTTCTCCCTGGGCAGAGTTGAGTGAGGAAGAAAGCAGTGGGGGCCGGGACAGCAGGGGTATCTCAGGCAGGGAAATGGAAAGCTTCCAGAAGAGCACCCAGGGCCAGGACCATCCTGGCTGGCCTGCAGGCACCAAGTCGGCTGGCATGCTGTCACTCATGTGGCTCCATGGCCCTTCCTCTAGGCTTTCAAGTCCTTGTACATATTCAGGTGTTTTACCTGGGAAGGGTGGGAACATTTCAGCAGCAGCTGGCCTGGGGCTCAGCCCACGTTTACTCACAGATGCCTCGGCACGGTCCCCCAGCTTTTCAATGAGGACGCTTGTTGCGTGGGGCCTGCTGGCTGAATGGGAGATGATTCCCCACCACTGACCAACTTCAGAATTGTTTACAACTGGAGCAAGTGCCCTGATACGGTTTTCCTCTGTGTAACTGGTGGGTTCTGTTTTTCTTTCTTTTTTTCGTTTTTGGTTCAAGGTAGATTTTATTCCTCTTTTTTGTATTTACAGATATAAGCATGGAAATAATTTATTCATATAAATACATGTATGTGAAGGGAAGAATATTTTTTCTGTTTTACTTTTTGTAATTTGAATTTTATTTTATTTTTTTATACAGCAGGTTCTTTTTGGTTATCTATTTTATACATATAAATGTATACATGCCAATCCCAATCTCTCAACTCCTCCCACCACCAGCCCCAACAGCTTTCCCCCTTGGTGTCCATACGTTTGTTGTCTACATCTGTTGCTCTATTTCTGCCTTGCAAAACGGTTCATCTGTACAATTTTTCTAGGTTCCACATATATGCATTAATAGACAAGATTTGTTTTTCTCTTTCTGACTTACTTCACTCTGTATGACAGTCTCTAGATCCATCAACGTCTCTACAAATGACCCAATTTCATTCCTTTTTATGGCTTAGTAATATTCCATTTTATATATGTACCACTTCTTTATGCATTCGTCTGTCTGTGGGCATTTAGGTTGCTTCCATTACCTGGATATTGTAAATAGTGATGCAATGAACATTGCGGTGAATGTCTCTTTTTGATTTATGGTTTTGTCTGGGTATATGCCCAGTAGTGGGATTGCTGTATCATATGGTAATTCTATTCTTAGTTTTATAAGAAACTCCATAATGTTCTCCACAGTGACTGTATCAATTTACATTCCCAACAATAGTGGAAGAGGGTTCCTTATCTCCACACCCTTTCCAGCATTTGTTGCTTGTAGATTTTCTGATGATGCCCATTCTAACAGGTGTGAGGTGATACACCATGGATGAGTCTATTTCGTTGAGCAAAGAGTAGGTCTTGTCTAGTACATATTTGGCTTATGGAAAGGTATCTGTGCTAATTTCTATCTCTGGTTTTATACAGCACCGCAACTCAACTTTCCCCTTAAGCAAGCATAAGTTTTTATCTAAATGTGAGACTCTGTTCGGTTTTGGAATTCAGTTTATGTGTAGCCAAGTTTACACTCTCTCTAGTAGTGATATCTTATGATAATTATCTTTCTCTGTGTGACCTATTTCTCTTAGAATCATCATACTTAAATCCACTCAATTTGCTGCTACAGGCCTGATGACATTGATTTCATTGTTGAGTGATATTCCGTTGTATGTAAGTAGCACAACTCCTTTATCCATTTTTTTCTTTCTGGGATATTTAATTTGTACTGGACTCAAGGTTCTTGTAAACACAGCAGCCCTAAATTTTGTGTTGGCTGTGTCTTGTTGATTTTAATTTTCCTAAGCTATAGGGCCAAAAGTGGAAGTGCCCTAGGGTCTGTAGGTTTGTTTTTCAGATGTTTCAGGATACACCATAAACATCTCCAGAGTGTCTGTTGGCAATTTACATCCCGCCCATCAGCATAACAAGGCTCCCTGTTCTCCATGGCCTGTCCTGTGTTTCTGGTTTTTACACTTTTTTCAGATGGCCCTTTTGACGAATGGGAAATGAGACTTCATTGTAGTGTGGATTTCCATTTCTCGAGTGCTTGGTTGGCCAAAAAGGGCATATGTGTTTTTTCCTGAATATATTCAGGAAAAAATGTTTACGCACTTTTGTCCAAGTGCATCACTGTCAAAGATCTGCCGCTTTTCACATGCTTTAAATGCAATTCCAATCTACCTCCTGAAATATGATTCCTGCAATTCTGCCTCGTTTCCAAGTCCTCTTTGCAGACTTACTTCAATATATTTTTGCCAATAGCTGTCATTTATAACTCTGCAGGTTTGTGAATTACAGTGCCCGTGATTTCCTTTCTTAACTCGTTTCCTTGAAAACTGGCCACAGAACCGCAGGTTTGCTTCAGGCTGTAATCAGGGTCCGGCACGGCACACTGAGACTTTGGTTCTTTCCACTTCCTGGTGGGAAATTAGAGTAAAATGTGCCCCTCCAGACACCTGCCTCACTCCTAGCCCCTTGGTGATGTGTGTCCTCTGGTTTGAGGCCACATGTGCTGGGTTCCTCACCTTTGGCTGATGTGGCCCCACTGGTGTGAGGACACTCCTGCCTGGTTCCCATCCCCTTGGTGATGTGGGCCCTCTGGTGAGAGTCTGATCCTGGTTGGGCTCCTCACACTTCTGTGAGGTGGGCCCTCTGCTGTGAGGTCACTCCTGCCTGGCTGGCACACCCCGCCTTGGCGACGTCGGCCCTCTGGTGGGATTTGGTGCCTGCTGGGTGTCTCCTCCCCTCGGTAATGAGGGCCCTCTGGCGTCAGGCCCTAACTCCTGGGCTCCCAATATTTTCTGATATGCGCCCTGTGGTTCGAGTACACTCCTGCCAGGTTCCCAACCCCATGGGAATGTGGGCCTTCTGCTCTGTGGTCCCAACCGTGGGTTGCTCAGTTTCATGATGAGGGCCCTCTGCTGTGAGTTCTCTATGGCCTGGATCCCATAGCCTCGCTGCTCCTGGCCACCTGCTGGGAGGTTACAACTGCGGGATTCCTCACCTTTTTTCTTCTATGGGCCCTCTGTTTTGAGACTCCTCCTGCCTGCCTCACTCCCAGCCCCTTGGTGATGTGTGTCCTCTGGTTTGAGGCCACGTATGCTGGGTCCCTCGCCTTTCGATGATGTGGCCCCACTAGTGTGAGGACACTCCTGCCTGGTTCCTATCCCCTTGATGATGTGGGCCCTCTGGTGAGAGTCTGATCCTGGCTGGGATCCTCACCCTTCTGTGAGGTGGGCCCTCTGCTGTGAGGTCACTCCTGCCTGGCTGGCACACCCCACCTGGGCAACATCGGCCCTCTTGTGGCAGTTGGAGCCTGCTGGGAACCTCCCCTCGGTGATGGGGGCCCTCTTGCGTCAGGCCCTAACTGCTGGGTACCCACATTTTCTGATACGTGCTTAGTGGTGTGAGGACACTCCTGCGAGGTTCCCATCCCCATGGGCATGTGGGCCTTCTGCTCTAAGGTCCCAACACCTGTGTTGTTCACCGTTTCATGATGTTGGCTCTCTGGTGTTAGTTCACTCAGGCCTTGATCCCATAGACTCTGTGCTCTGAGCGGCCTGCTGGGAGGTTCCTACTGCTGGATTCCTTACCTTTTTTATTCTTTGGGTCCTGTGTTTTCATGCTCCTACTTCCTGACTCACTCCCAGCCCATTTGTGATGGAGGTCCTCTGGTTTAAGGCCACATGTACCGGTTTCCTCACCTTTATTGATGTGGCCCCACTGGTGTGAGGACACTCCTGCCTGGTTCCCATCCCCTTGGTGATGGGGGCCCTCTGATGAGAGTCTGATCCTGTCTGGATTGCTCACACTTCTGGGAGGTGGGCCCTCTGCTGTGAGGTCACTCCTGCCTGGCTGGCACACGTCACCTTGGCGATGTGGGCCCTCTGGTGGGATTTGGTGCCTGCTGGGTGTCTCCTCCCCTCGGTAATGAGGGCCCTCTGGCGTCAGACCCTAACTCCTGGGCTCCCAATATTTTCTGATATGCGCCCTGTGGATCGAGTACACTCCTGCCAGGTTCCCAACCACATGGGAATGTGGGCCTTCTGCTCTGAGGTCACAACCGTGGGTTGCTCAGTTTCATGATGAGGGCCCTCTGCTGTGAGTTCTCTATGGCCTGGATCCCATAGCCTAGCTGCTCTTGGCCACCTGCTGGGAGGTTACAACTGCGGGATTCCTCACCTTTTTTCTTCTATGGGCCCTCTGTTTTGAGACTCCTCCTGCCTGCCTCACTCCCAGCCCCTTGGTGATGTGTGTCCTGTAGTTTGAGGCCACGTGTGCTGGGTCCGTCACATTTCGGTGATGTGGCCCCACTGGTGTGAGGACACTCCTGCCTGGTTTCCATTCCCTTGGTGATGGGGGCCCTGTGGTGACAGTCTGATCCTGTCTGGATTCCTCCCACTTCTGGGAGGTGCGCCCTCTGCTGTGAGGTCACTCCTGCCTGGCTGGCACACCCCGCCTTGGCCATGTCGGCCCTCTTGTGGCAGTTGGAGCCTGCTGGGAGCCTCCTCCCCTCGGTGATGAGGGCCCTCTGGCGTCAGGCCCTAACTGTTGGGTACCCACATTTTCTGATACGTGCTAAGTGGTGCGAGGACACTCGTGCCATGTTCCCAACCCCATGGGGATGTGGGCCTTCTGCTCTGAGGTCCCAACGGCTGGGTTGCTCACAGTTTCATGATGTGGGCCCTCTGCTGTGAGTTCACTGCGGCCTGGATCGCATAGACTCCGTGCTCTGGGCCGCCTGCTGGGAGGTTCCCACTGCAGGATTCCTCAGCTTTTTTATTCTATTGGCCCTGTGTTGTGAGACTACTCCTGCTTGCCTCACTCCGAGCCCCTTGGAGATCTGGATCCTCTGGTTTAGGCCACATGTGCTGGGTTCCTCACCTTTCTATGATGTGGCCACCCTGGTGTGAAGACAGTCCTGCCTGGTTCTGATGCCCTTGGTGATGTGGGCCCTCTGGTGAGAGTCTTACCCTGGCTGGGTTCCTCACCATTCTGTGAGGTAGGCCCTCAGCTGTGAGGTCACTCCTGCCTGGCTGTTGCACGTCACCTTGGCGACATGGGCCCTCAGTTGGGAGTTGGTGCCTGCTTGGGGTCTCCTCCCCTTGGTAATGAGGGCTCTCTGGCGTCAGGCCCTAACTTCTGGGCTCCCAAAATTCTCTGATGTGTGCCCTGTGGTGCGAGTACACTTCTGCCAGGTTCCCAACCACATGGGAATGTGGGCCTTCTGCTCTAAGGTCCCAACGGCTGGGTTGCTCACAGTTTCATGATGAGGGCCCTCTGTTTTGAGTTCAGTCAGGCCTGGATCCCATAGCCTCGCTGCTCCTGGCCACCTGCTGGGAGGTTCCAACTGCGGGATTCCTCACCTTTTTTACGCTATGGGCCCTCTGTTTGGAGGCTCCTCCTGCCTGCCTCACTCCCAGCCCCTTGGTGATGTGTGTCCTGTAGTTTGAGGCCACGTGTGCTGGGTCCGTCACATTTCGGTGATGTGGCCCCACTGGTGTGAGGACACTCCTGCCTGGTTTCCATTCCCTTGGTGATGTGGGCCCTCCGGTGAGAGTCTGATCCTCTTTGGGTTCCTCACACTTTTGTGTGGTTGGCCCTCTGCTCTGAGGTCACTCCTGCCTGGCTGGCACACCCTGCATTGGCGACGTCGGCCTTCTGGTAGCAGTTGGAGCTTGCTGGGAGGCTCCTCTCCTCAGTGATGAGGGCCCTCTGGCGTCCGGCCCTAACTGCTGGGCTCCCCACATTTTCTGATGTGTGCCCACTGGTGCGATGACACTCCTGCTTGGTTCCCTTCCCCATGGGGATGTGGGCCTTGTGCTCTGAGGTTACAACGGCTGGGTTGCTTACAGTATCACGATGAGGGCCCTCTGTTGTGAGTTCATCACTGCCTGGATCCCATAGCCTCGGTGCTCTGGGCCGCCTGCTGGGGTGTTCCAACTGCTGGATTCCTCACCTTTTTTATACAATGGGACATGTGTTTTGAGGTTAATCCTGCCTGCCTCGCTCCGAGACCCATGGTGATGTGGGTCCTCTGGTTTGAGGCCACATGTGCTGGGTACCTCAACTTTCGATGATGTGGCCCCACGGGTGTGAGGACACTCCTGCCTGGTTCCCAGCCCCTTGCTTATGTGGGCACTCTGGTGAGAGTCTGATCCTGACTGTGTTCCTTACCCTTCTGTGAGGTGGGCCTTCTGATGTGAGGTCACTCCTGCCTGGATGGCTCATGTCGCCTTGGCGACGTAGGCCCTCTCATGGCCACTGAAGCATGCTGGGAGCCTCCTACCCTCTTTAATAAGGGCCCTGGAAGAAACGCATATGCCCTTTTTGACCAAGTGCATCATTGTCGAGGTTCTGCCTCTTCTCCTATACTTTCAGAGGACTTCCCGTCTACCTCCTGAAATCGTATTCCTGGAATTCTGCCCCGCGTTCAAGTCCTCTTTGCAGCCTTACTTCAATATATTTTTGGACGATAGCTGTCATTTATAACTCTGCATGTTTCTGAATTACAGTGCCCCTGAGCTCCTTTCTTCAACTCGCTTTCTTGTGAGCTGGCCACAAAACCGCAGGATTGCTTCAGGCCCTAATCTGGTTCCGGCACGGCATGCTGAGCCTTTGTCTAATTCCTCTTCCTGGTGGGAAATGAGCGTTAAATTTGTTCGTGCATACACCTACAGCTAATCTCTCATTGGTTCTCCCTATTCCTGTTCATCTTGCGCAGAAATTTCAAATTGTGCCAAACAGGAGGTTAAAGGCACTGACTCTGCAAGTGGGGAGAGTTTTAGTAAAGCGTCTGGATTGGTAAAACCGAGTACGAGGGGACGAAAACTGAGATGCATTTAGAAAGTTTTCCTGGGCACACGGTGGACCATATTCTGGGTTGCCCATGCATGTTTTAGCTGAAGGAAGAATCCCTTAAACCTGGAGAGTTGGGACCCATGGAATGGGTACCGTGCAGTATGACTTCAAAGGGTTGCCTTTGCTCACCGAACGTCACCAATGCTTTCAGCCCGAAGTGTCCAGCCTTATGTCTCACTCAGCTCGGGGTGTAGATGTGGTAAATCCACGTTGCATCACAAGCCCTGAATGAATTATTTAAGAATTGCTCTGTATTTCACTGTCATTGTGTTTTGTTTTTGTAATTTATTTTGATAATGGGATTTATCGGATTTTCACTGCTGCGTTTATGCCGCTGTACACATGCTTGATTCTTTTATGGAGACATATAAATCCATGGGTTTTCAGATTCTTACTAGTCAGGTATATTCCTAGGCATTGAATATGGGGTGTTGAGTCCATTTCGTGAAGCAAGGAGTAGGTCCTGACTATTACATATTTGCTTATGGAAAGGTATCTGTTCTAATTTCCATCTCTGGTTTTATGCAACACCACAACTCACCTTTCCCCTTAAGCAAGCATAAGTTGGTTTTCTAAATTTGGGATCCTTTTCTGTTTTGTAATTGAGTTCATGTGCAGCCATGTTTACATTCCGTGTATTTGAGATATCTTAGGGTGTTTATGTTTCTGTGTGACTTAGTTAACTTAGAATCATCGCACCTGAATCCACTCATTATACCACGATGGGCCTCATGACATAGATTTCATTGCTGAGTGATATTCCATTGTACGCACGTACAACAACTTCTTTATCCATTTTTCGCATTCTGGGATATTTCACTTGTACCGTAAACGAGGTTCTTGTAAGCAGAGCCGTCCAAAATTTATGGGTGGCTGTGTCTTTTTGATTTTAATTTACCTAAGCTATAGAACCATAAGTTGAAGTGCCGTAGGCACTGTTGCTTAGTTTTTTAGGTGTATGAGGAAACACCATACAGTTCTCCACAGTGGCTGTTGGCAATTTACATCCCGCCCATCAGCATAACAAGGCTCCCTGTTCTCCATGACCTGTCCTGCCTTTCTGGATTTTACATTTTTTTCAGATGGCCCTTTTGACCGGGGGGCAGTGAGACTTCATTGTAGTGCAGATTTCCTTTACATGCTTGCTTGGTTGGCCAAAAAGGGCGTATGCGTTTTTTTCTGAATATATACAGGAAAAAACGCATACGCCCTTTTTGGCCAAGTGCATCATTGTCGACATTCTGCCTCTTTTCCTATGTTTTAAGTGCAATTCCAGTCTACCCCCTGAAATCGTTTTCCTGAAATTCTGCCCCGCTTTCAAGTCCTCTTCGAATTCTTACTACAGTACATTTTTGGACGATAGCTGTCATTCATAACTCTGCAGGTTTGTGAATTACAGTGCCCCTGAGCTCCTTTCTTCAACTCGCTTTCTTGTGAGCTGGCCGAAAAACCGCATGATTGCTTCTGGCCCTAATCTGTTTCCAGCAAGGCACGCTGAGCCTTTGGTTAATTCTTCTTCCTGGTCGGAAATGAGCGTTCCATTTGCCCGTGAAGACACCTACAGCTAGTCTCTCATTGGTTCTCCCTATTCCTGTTCATCTTGCGCAGAAATTGCAAACTGTGCCAAACAGGAGGTTAAAGGCACTGACTCTCCAAGTGGGGAGAGTGTTAGTAAAGCATCTGGAACGGTGCACCCGAGTACCAGGGGACGAAACCGGAGATGCATTTGAAAACGTTTCCCAATCACACGGTGGACCATACTCTGTGTTTCCCATGCATGTTTTAGCTGAAGGAAGAATCCCTTAAACCTGGAGAGTTCGGTCCCATGGAATGGGTACCATGCAGTATGACTTCAAAGGGTCTGCGTTTGCTCACCGAACCTCACCAATGCTATCAGCCCGAAGTGTCCAGCCTTATGTCTCACCCAGCTGTGGGTGTAGATGTGGTAAATCCAGGTTGCATCACAAGCCCTGAATGAACTATTTAAGAATTGCTCTCTATTTCACTGTCATTGTGTTTTGTTTTTGAAATTTATTTTGATAATGGGATTTATCGGATTCTCACTGCTGCGTTTAGGCCACTGTACACATGCTTGATTTCCTTATGGAGACATATAAATCCATGGGTTTTATGATTCTTACTTGACAGGTATCTTCCCAGGCGTTGAATATGTGGTTTTGAGTCCATTTCGTTGAGCAAGCAGTAGGTCTTGTCTATTATATATTTGGCTTATGGAACGGCATCTGTGCTAATTTCAATCTCTGGTTTTATGCAGCACCCCAACTCACCTTTCCCCATAAGCAAGCATAAGTTGGTTTTCTAAATTTGAGACCCTGTTCTGTTTTGTAATTCAGTTCATGTGTAGCCAAGTTTACATTCCGTGTATTAGTGATATCTTATGATGTTTCTTTTTCTGTGTGACTTATTTCTCGTAGAATCGTCGTACCTGAATCCACTCATTATGCCGCTATGGGCCTGATGACGTAGATTTCATTGCTGAGTGATATTCCATTGTACGTGCGTATCACAATTTCTTTATCCATTTTCTGCTTTCTCGGATATTTAACTAGTACCGTAGATGAGGTTCTTGTAAACAGAGCCGTCCCAAACTTTGGGGTGGCTGTGTGTTTTTGATTTTAATTTCCCTAAGCTATAGGACCATAAGTGGAAGTGCCATAGGCTGTGTTGCTTTGTTTCCTACGCGTTTCAGGAAACACCATAAACATCTCCAGAGTGGCTGTTGTCAATTTACATCCGCCCATCAGCATAACAAGGCTCCCTGTTCTCCATGAACTCTCCTGCCTTTCTGGATTTTACACTTTTTTCAGATGGCCCTTTTGACCGGGGGGCAGTGAGACTTCATTGTAGTGCAGATTTCCTTTACATGCTTGCTTGGTAGGCCAAAAAGTGCGTATGCGTTTTTTTCCTGAATATATTCAGAAAAAACGCATATACCCTTTTTGGCCAAGTGCATCATTGTCGATATTCTGCCTCTTTTCCGAAGCTTTAAGTGCAATTCCGGTCTATCCCTTGAAATCGTTTTCCTGAAATTCTGCCCCGCGTTCAAGTCCTCTTCGAAGACTTACTTCAATACAATTTTGGACGATAGCTGTCATTCATAACTCTGCAGGTTTGTGAATTACAGTGCCCCTGAGCTCCTTTGTTCAACTCGATTTCTTGTGAGCTGGCCGCAAAACCGCACGATTGCTTCAGGCCATAATCTGTTTCCGGCAGGGCACGCTGAGCCTTTGGTGAATTCCTCTTCCTGGTGGGAAATGAGCGTTCCATTTGCCCGTGCAGACACCTACAGCTAGTCTCTCATTGGTTCTCCCTATTCCTGTTCATCTTGCGCAGAAATTGCAAACTGTGCCAAACAGGAGGTTAAAGGCACTGACTCTCCAAGTGGGGAGAGTGTTAGTAAAGCGTCTGGAATGGTGAACCCGAGTGCCCGGGGACGAAAACTGAGATGCATTTGAAAACGTTTCCCGGTCACACAGTGCACTGTAATGTGGGTTTCCCATGCATGTTTTAGCTGAAGGAAGAATCCCTTAAACCTGGAGAGTTGGGACCCATGGAATGGGTACCATGCAGTATGACTTCAAAGGGTCTGCGTTTGCTCACCGAACCTCACCAATGCTATCAGCCCGAAGTGTCCAGCCTTATGTCTCACCCAGCTCTGGGTGTAGATGTGGTAAATCCAGGTTGCATCACAAGCCCTGAATGAATTATTTAAGAATTGCTCTCTATTTCACTGTCACTGCGTTTTGTTTTTGAAATTTATTTTGATAAAGGGATTTATCGGATTTTCACTGCTGCGTTTAGGCCGCTGTACACACACTTGATTTCCTTATGGAGACACATAAATCCATGGGTTTTAAGATTCTTACTTGTCAGGTATCTTCTCAGACGTTGAATATGGGTTGTTGAGTCCATTTCGTTGAGCAAGGAGTAGGTCTTGTCTATTATATATTTGGCTTATGGAACGGCATCTGTGCTAATTTCAATCTCTGGTTTGATGCAGCACCCCAACTCACCTTTCCCCATAAGCAAGCATAAGTTGGTTTACTAAATTTGAGACCCTGTTCTGTTCTGTCATTCAGTTCATGTGTAGCCAAGTTTACATTCCGTGTATTAGTGATATCTTATGATGTTTCTTTTCCTGTGTGACTTATTTCTCGTAGAGTCATCATACCTGAATCCACTCATTATGCCGCTACGGGCCTGATGACGTAGATTTCATTGCTGAGTGATATTCCATTGTACGTGCGTACCAGAACTTCTTTATCCATTTTTTGGTTTCTCGGATATTTAACTAGTACCGTAGAAGAGGTTCTTGTAAACAGAGCCGTCCCAAACTTTGGGGTGGCTGTGTCTTTTTGATTTTAATTTCCCTAAGCTATAGGACCATAAGTGGAAGTGCCATAGGCTGTGTTGCTTTGTTTCCTTCGTGTTTCAGGAAACACCATACACTTCTCCAGAGTGGCTGTTGGCAATTTACATCCCGCCCATCAGCATAACAAGTCTCCCTGTTCTCCATGACCTGTTCTGCTTTTCTGGATTTTGCCCTTTTTTAGAAGGCCCTTTTGACCTGGTGGCAGTGAGACTTCATTGTAGTGCAGATTTCCTTTACACGCTTGCTTGGTTGGCAAAAAAGGGCGTATGCGTTTTTTCCTGAATATATTCAGAAAAAAACGCATACGCCCTTTTTGGCCGAGTACATCATTTTCGACATTCTGTCTCTTTTCCTATGCTTTAAGTGCAATTCCAGTCTACCCGCTGAAATCGTTTTCCTGAAATTCTGCCCCACTTTCAAGTCCTCTTCGAAGACCTACTTCAATACATTTTTGTACGATAGTTGTCATTCATAACTCTGCAGGTTTGTGAATTACAGTGCCCCTGAGCTCCTTTCTTCAACACGCTTTCTTGTGAGTAGGCCGCAAACCACAGAATTGCTTCAGGCCCTAATCTGTTTCCCGCAGGGCACGCTGAACCTTTGGTTTTTTCCTCTTCCTGGTGGGAAATGAGCGTTCCATTTGCCCGTGCAGACACCTACAGCTAGTCTCTCATTGGTTCTCCCTATTCCTGTTCATCTTGCGCAGAAATTGCAAACTGTGCCAAACAGGAGGTTAAAGGCACTGACTCTCCAAGTGGGGAGAGTGTTAGTAAAGCGTCTGGAACGGTGCACCCGAGTACCAGGGGCCGAAACCTGAGATGCATTTGAAAACGTTTCCCAATCACACGGTGGACCATACTCTGGGTTTCCCATGCATGTTTTATCTGAAGGAAGAATCCCTTAAACCTGGAGAGTTGGGACCCATGGAATGGGTACCATGCAGTATGACTCAAAGGATCTGCGTTTGCTCACCGAAGCTCACCAATGCTATCAGCCCGAAGTGTCCAGCCTTATGTCTCACCGAGCTGTGGGTGTAGATGTGGTAAATCCAGGTTTCCTCACAAGCCCTGAATGAATTATTTAACAATTGCTCTCTATTTTACTGTCATTTTTTTTTGTTTTTGAAATTTATTTTGGTAATGGGATTTATCGGATGTTCACTGCTGTGTTTATGCCGCTGTACACACGCTTGATTTCCTTATGGAGACATATAAATCCATGGGTTTTAAGATTCTTACTTGTCATGTATATTGCCAGGCGTTGAATATGGGGTGTTGATTCCATTTCGTTGAGCAAGGAGTAGGTCTTGTCTATTATATATTTGGCTTATGGAACGGTATCTGTGCTAATTTCCATCTCTGGTTTGATGCAGCAATCCAACTCACCTTTCCCCATAAGCAAGCATAAGTTGGTTTTCTCAATTTGAGACCCAGTTCTGTTTTGTCATTCAGTTCATGTGTAGCCAAATTTACATTCCGTGTATTAGTGATATCTTATGATGTTTCTTTTTCTGTGTGACTTATTTCTCGTAGAATCATCGTACCTGAATCCACTCATTATGCTGCTAGGGGCCTGATGACGTAGATTTCATTGCTGAGTGACATTCCATTGTACGTGCATACCACAAATTCTTTATCCATTTTATGCTTTCTCGGATATGTAACTTGTACCGTAGACGAGGTTCTTGTAAACAGAGCTTTCCCAAACTTTGGGGTGGCTGTGTGTTTTTGATTTTAATTTCCCTAAGCTATAGGACCATAAGTGGAAGTGCCATAGGCTGTGTTGCTTTGTTTCCTACGTGTTTCAGGAAACACCATACACTTCTCCAGAGTGGCTGTTGGCAATTTACATCCCGCCCATCAGCATAACCAGGCTCCCTGTTCTCCATGGCCTGGCCTGTGTTTCTGGTTTTTACACTTTTTCCAGATAGCCCTTTTGGCGAATGGGAAATGAGACTTCAGTGTAGTGCGGATTTCCATTTCTCGAGTGCTTGGTTGGCCAAAAAGAGCATATGTGTTTTTTCCTTAATATATTCAGGAAAAAATGTTTACGCACTTTTGTCCAAGTGCATCACTGTCAAAGATCTGCCGCTTTTCACATGCTTTAAATGCAATTCCAATCTACCTCCTGAAATATGATTCCTGCAATTCTGCCTCGTTTTCAAATCCTCTTTGCAGACTTACTTCCATATATTTTTGCCAATAGCTGTCATTTATAACTCTGCAGGTTTGTGAATTACAGTGCCAGTGATTTCCTTTCTTAACTCGTTTCCTTGAAAACTGGCCACAGAACCGCAGGTGTGCTTCAGGCCGTAATCAGGGTCCGGCACGGAACTCTGAGACTTTGGTTCATTCCACTTCCTGGTGGGAAATTAGAGTTAAATGTGCCCCTCCAGACACCTGCCTCACTCCTAGCCCCTTGGTGATATGTGTCCTCTGGTTTGAGGCCACATGTGCTGGGTTCCTCACCTTTGGCTGATGTGGCCCCACTGGTGTGAGGACACTCCTGCCTGTTTCCCATCCCCTTGGTGATGTGGTCCCTCCGGTGAGAGTCTGATCCTGGTTGGGTTCCTCACACTTCTGTGAGGTGGGCCCTCTTCTCTGAGGTCACTCCTGCCTGGCTGGCACACCCCGCCTTGGCGACGTCGGCCCTCTGGTGGGATTTGGTGCCTGCTGGGTGTCTCCTCCCCTCGGTAATGAGGGCCCTCTGGCGTCGGGCCCTAACTCTGGGGCTCCCAATATTTTCTGATATGTGCCCTGTGGTTCGAGTACACTCCTGCCAGGCTCCCAACCCCATGGGAATGTGGGCCTTCTGCTCTGAGGTCCCAACCCTGGGTTGCTCAGTTTCATCACGAGGGCCCTCTGCTGTGAGTTCTCTCTGGCCTGGATCCCATAGCTTCGCTGCTCCTGGCCACCTGCTGGGAGGTTCCAACTGTGGGATTCCTAACCTTTTTTCTTCTATGGGCCCTCTGTTTTGAGACTCCTCCTGCCTGCCTCACTCCCAGCCCCTTGGTGATGTGTGTCCTCTGGTTTGAGGCCACGTATGCTGGGTCCCTCGCCTTTCGATGATGTGGCCCCACTGGTGTGAGGACACTCCTGCCTGGTTCCTATCCCCTTGATGATGTGGGCCCTCTGGTGAGAGTCTGATCCTGGCTGGGTTCCTCACCCTTCTGTAAGGTGGGCCCTCTGCTGTGAGGTCACTCCTGCCTGGCTGGCACACCCCACCTGGGCAACATCGGCCCTCTTGTGGCAGTTGGAGCCTGCTGGGAACCTCCCCTCGTTGATGGGGGCCCTCTTGCATCAGGCCCTAACTGCTGGGTACCCACATTTTCTGATACGTGCTTAGTGGTGCGAGGACACTCCTGCGAGGTTCCCATCCCCATGGGCATGTGGGCCTTCTGCTCTAAGGTCCTAACACCTGTGTTGTTCACCGTTTCATGATGTTGGCTCTCTGGTGTTAGTTCACTCAGGCCTAGATCCCATAGACTCTGTGCTCTGAGCGGCCTGCTGGGAGGTTCCTACTGCTGGATTCCTTACCTTTTTTATTCTTTGGGTCCTGTGTTTTCATGCTCCTACTTCCTGACTCACTCCCAGCCCATTTGTGATGGAGGTCCTCTGGTTTAAGGCCACATGTACCGGTTTCCTCACCTTTATTGATGTGGCCCCACTGGTGTGAGGACACTCCTGCCTGGTTCCCATCCCCTTGGTGATGGGGGACCTCTGGTGAGAGTCTGATCCTGTCTGGATTGCTCACACTTCAGGGAGGTGGGCCCTCTGCTGTGAGGTCACTCCTGCCTGGGTGGCACTTGTCACTTTGGCGATGTGGGCCCTCAGTTGGGAGTTGGTGCCTGCTGGGAGTCTCCTCCCCTCGGTAATGAGGGCCCTCTGGCGTCAGGCCCTAACTCATGGGCTCCCAAAATTTTCGGATGTGTGCCCTGTCGTGCGAGTACACTTCTGCCAGGTTCCCAACCACATGGGAATGTGGGCCTTCTGCTCTAAGGTCCCAACGGCTGGGTTGCTCACAGTTTCATGATGAGGGCCCTCTGTTTTGAGTTCAGTCAGGCCTGGATCCCATAGCCTCGCTGCTCCTGGCCACCTGCTGGGAGGTTCCAACTGCGGGATTCCTCACCTTTTTTACGCTATGGGCCCTCTGTTTGGAGGCTCCTCCTGCCTGCCTCACTCCCAGCCCCTTGGTGATGTGTGTCCTGTAGTTTGAGGCCACGTGTGCTGGGTCCGTCACATTTCGGTGATGTGGCCCCACTGGTGTGAGGACACTCCTGCCTGGTTTCCATTCCCTTGGTGATGTGGGCCCTCCGGTGAGAGTCTGATCCTCTTTGGGTTCCTCACACTTTTGTGTGGTTGGCCCTCTGCTCTGAGGTCACTCCTGCCTGGCTGGCACACCCTGCATTGGCGACGTCGGCCTTCTGGTAGCAGTTGGAGCTTGCTGGGAGGCTCCTCTCCTCAGTGATGAGGGCCCTCTGGCGTCCGGCCCTAACTGCTGGGCTCCCCACATTTTCTGATGTGTGCCCACTGGTGCGATGACACTCCTGCTTGGTTCCCTTCCCCATGGGGATGTGGGCCTTGTGCTCTGAGGTTACAACGGCTGGGTTGCTTACAGTATCACGATGAGGGCCCTCTGTTGTGAGTTCATCACTGCCTGGATCCCATAGCCTCGGTGCTCTGGGCCGCCTGCTGGGGTGTTCCAACTGCTGGATTCCTCACCTTTTTTATACAATGGGACATGTGTTTTGAGGTTAATCCTGCCTGCCTCGCTCCGAGACCCATGGTGATGTGGGTCCTCTGGTTTGAGGCCACATGTGCTGGGTACCTCAACTTTCGATGATGTGGCCCCACGGGTGTGAGGACACTCCTGCCTGGTTCCCAGCCCCTTGCTTATGTGGGCACTCTGGTGAGAGTCTGATCCTGACTGTGTTCCTTACCCTTCTGTGAGGTGGGCCTTCTGATGTGAGGTCACTCCTGCCTGGATGGCTCATGTCGCCTTGGCGACGTAGGCCCTCTCTTGGCCACTGAAGCATGCTGGGAGCCTCCTACCCTCTTTAATAAGGGCCCTGGAAGAAACGCATATGCCCTTTTTGACCAAGTGCATCATTGTCGAGGTTCTGCCTCTTCTCCTATACTTTCAGAGGACTTCCCGTCTACCTCCTGAAATCGTATTCCTGGTATTCTGCCCCGCGTGCAAGTCCTCTTTGCAGCCTTACTTCAATACATTTTTGGACGACAGCTGTCATTCATAACTCTGCAGTTTTGTGAATTACAGTGCCCCTGAGCTCCTTTCTTCAACTCGCTTTCTTGTGAGCTGGCCGCAAAACCGCAGGATTGCTTCAGGCCCTAATCAGGTTCCGGCACGGCATGCTGAGCCTTTGTCTAATTCCTCTTCCTGGTGGGAAATGAGCGTTAAATTTGCTCGTGCAGACACCTACAGCTAATCTCTCATTGGTTCTCCCTATTCCTGTTCATCTTGCGCAGAAATTCCAAACTGTGCCAAACAGGAGGTTAAAGGCACTGACTCTCCAAGTGGGGAGAGTGTTAGTAAAGCGTCTGGAATAGTAAAACCGAGTACGAGGGGACGAAAACTGAGATGCATTTAAAAAGGTTGCCCGGTCACACGGTGGACCATATTCTGGGTTGCCCATGCATGTTTTACCTGAAGGAAGAATCCCTTCAACCTGGAGAGTTGGGACCCTTGGAATGGGTACCATGCAGTATGACTTCAAAGGGCCTGCATTTTCTCAATGAACCTCACCAATGCTATCAGCCTGAAGTGTCCAGCCTTATGTCTCACACAGCTCTGGGTGTAGATGTGGTACATCCAGGTTGCATCACAAGCCCTGAATAAATTATTTAAGAATTGCTCTCTATTTCACTGTCATTGTGTTTTGTTTGTGAAATTTATTTTGATAATGGGATTTATCAGATTTTCACTGCTGTGTTTAGGCCGCTGTACACACGCTTGATTTCCTTATGGAGACATATAAATCCATGGGTCTTAAGATTCTTGTCAGGTATATTCCCCGGCTTTGAATATGGGGTGTTGTGTCCATTTCATTGAGCCAGGTATAGGACTTGTCTATTATATATTTCGCTTATGGAACAGTATCTGTAGATCTCATTGCTGAGTGAATATATTCAGGAAAAAACGCATACGCCCTTTTTGGCCAAGGGCATCATTGTGGACATTCTGCCTCTTTTCCTATGCTTTAAGTGCAATTCCAGTCTACCCCCTGAAATCGTTTTCCTGAAATTCTGCCACGCTTTCAAGTCCTCTTCGAAGACTTACTTCAATACATTTTTGGACGATAGCTGTCATTCATAACTCTGCAGGTTTGTGAATTACAGTGCCCCTGAGCTCCTTTCTTCAACTCGCTTTCTTGTGAGCTGGCCGCAAAACCGCAGGATTGCTTCAGGCCCTAATCTGGTTCCGGCAGGGCACGCTGAGGCTTTGGTTAATCCCTCTTCCTGGTGGGAAATGAGCGTTCCATTTGCACGTGCAGACACCTACAGCTAGTGTCTCATTGGTTCTCCCTATTCCTGTTCATCTTGCGCAGAAATTGCAAACTGTGCCAAACAGGAGGTTAAAAGCACTGACTCTCCAAGTGCGGAGAGTGTTAGTAAAGCGTCTGGAACGGTGAACCCAAGTACCAGGGCACGAAACCTGAGATGCATTTGAAAACGTTTCCCAATCACACGGTGGACCATACTCTGGGTTTCCCATGCATGTTTTAGCTGAAGGAAGAATCCCTTAAACCTGGAGAGTTGGGACCCTTGGAATGGGTACCATGCAGTATGACTTCAAAGGGTCTGCGTTTGCTCACTGAACCTCACCAATGCTATCAGCCCGAAGTGTCCAGCCTTATGTCTCACCCAGCTCTGGGTGTAGATGTGGTAAATCCAGGTTGCATCACAAGCCCTGAATGAATTATGTTAGAATTGCTCTCTATTTCACTGTCATTGTGTTTTGTTTGTGAAATTTATTTTGATAATGGGATTTATCGGATTTTCACTGCTGCATTTAGGCCGCTGTACACAGCCTTGATTTCCTTATGGAGACATATAAATCCATGGGTCTTAAGATTCTTACATGTGAGGTATATTCCCAGGCGTTGATTATGGGGTGTTGAGTCCATTTCGTTGAGCAAGGAGTAGGTCTTGTCAATTATATATTTGGCTTATGGAACGGTATCTGTGCTAATTTCCATCTCTGGTTTGATGCAGCACCCCAACTCACCTTTCCCCATAAGCAAGCATATGTTGGTTTTCTAAATTTGAGACCCTGTTCTGTTTTGTAATTCAGTTCATGTGTAGCCAAGTTTAGGTTCCGTGTATTAGTGATATCTTATGATATTTCTTTTCCTGTGTGACTTATTTCTCGTAGAATCGTCGTACCTGAATCCACTCCTTATGCCGCTACGGGCCTGATGACGTAGATCTCATTGCTGAGTGATATTCCATTGTACGTACGTACCACAACTTCTTTTTCCATTTTTTGCTTTCTCGGATATTTAACTTGTACCGTAGACGAGGTTCTTGTAAACAGAGCCGTCCCAAACTTTGGGGTGGCTGTGTGTTTTTGATGTTAATTTCCCTAATCTATAGGACCCTAAGTGGAAATGCCATAGGCTGTGTTGCTTTGTTTCCTACGTGTTTCAGGAAACACCATACACTTCTCCATAGTGGCTGTTGGCAATTTACATCCCGCCCATCAGCATAAAAAGGCTCCCTGTTCTCCATGACCTGTCCTGCCTTTCTGGATTTTACACTTCTTTCAGATGGCCCTTTTGACCGGGGGGCAGTGAGACTTCATTGTAGTGCAGATTTCCTTTACACGCTTGCTTGGTTGGCCAAAAAGTGCGTATGCGTTTTTTCCTGAATAATTTCAGGAAAAAACGCATATGCACATTTTGGCCAAGTGCATCATTGTGGACATTCTGCCTCTTTTCCCATGCTTTAAGTGCAATTCCAGTCTACCCCATGAAATCGTTTTCCTGAAATTCTGCCCCGCTTTCAAGTCCTCTTCGAAGACTTACTTCAATACATTTTTGGACGATAGCTGTCATTCATAACTCTGCAGGTTT
The DNA here is from genome assembly GCF_059928025.1 of Delphinapterus leucas. Taxonomy (NCBI): domain Eukaryota; kingdom Metazoa; phylum Chordata; class Mammalia; order Artiodactyla; family Monodontidae; genus Delphinapterus; species Delphinapterus leucas. The sequence goes on from NW_028322232.1 coordinate 16,546,132, forward strand.
GTGAATTACAGTGCCCCTGGGCTCCTTTCTTCAACTCCCTATCTTGTGAGCTGGCCGCAAAACCGCAGGATTGCTTCAGGCCCTAATCTGGTTCCGGCAGGGCACGCTGAGCCTTTGGTTAATTCCTCTTCCTGGTGGGAAATGAGCGTTCCATTTGCGTGTGCAGACACCTACAGCTAGTCTCTCATTGGTTCTCCCTATTCCTGTTCATCTTGCGCAGAAATTGCAAACTGTGACAAACAGGAGGTTAAAGGCACTGACTCTCCAAGTGGGGAGAGTGTTAGTAAAGCGTCTGGAACGGTGAACCCGAGTACCAGGGGACGAAACCTGAGATGCATATGAAAACGTTTCCCAAACACACGGTGGACCATACTCTGGGTTTCCCATGTATGTTTTAGCTGAAGGAAGAATCCCTTAAACCTGGAGAGTTGGGACCCATGGAATGGCTACCATGCAGTATGACTTCAAAGGGTCTGCGTTTGCTCACCGAACCTCACCAATGCTATCAGCCGGAAGTGTCCAGCCTTATGTCTCAACCAGCTCTGGGTGTAGATGTGGTAAATCCAGGTTCCATCACAAGGCCTGAATGAATTATTTAAGAATTGCTCTCTATTTCACTGTCATTGTGTTTTGTTTTTGAAATTTATTTTGTTAATGGGATTTATGGGATTTTCACTGCTACGTTTAGGCCACTGTACACAGGCTTGACTTCCTTATGGAGACATATAAATCCATGGGTCTTAAGATTCTTACTTGTCAGGTATATTCCCAGGCCTTGAATATGGTGTGTTGAGTCCATTTCGTTGACCAAGGAGTAGGTCTTGTCTATTATATATTTGGCTTATGGTACGGTATCTGTGCTAATTTCAATCTCTGGTTTTATGCAGCACCCCAACTCACCTTTCCCCATAAGCAAGCATAAGTTGGTTTTCTAAATTTGAGACCCTGTTCTGTTTTGTAATTCAGTTCATGTGTAGCCAAGTTTACGTTCCGTGTATTAGTGGTATCTTATGATCTTTCTTTTCCTGTGTGACTTATTTCTCGTAGAATCGTCGTACCTGAATCCACTCATTATGCCGCTACGGGCCTGATGACGTAGATCTCATTGCTGAGTGATATTCCATTGTACGTACGTACCACAACTTCTTTATCCATTTTTTGCTTTCTCGGATATTTAACTTGTATCGTAGACGAGGTTCTTGTAAACAGAGCCGTCCCAAAATTTGGGGTGGCTGTGTGTTTTTATTTTAATTTCCCTTAGCTATAGGACCATAAGTGGAAGTGCCAAAGGCTGTGTTGCTTTGTTTCCTACGTGTTTCAGGAAACACCATACACTTCTCCAGAGTGGCTGTTGGCAATTTACATCCCGCCCATCAGCATAACAAGGCTCCCTCTTCTCCATGACCTGTTCTGCCTTTCGGTATTTTACACTTGTTTCCGATGGCCTTTTGGACCGGGGGGCTGTGAGACTTCATTGTAGTGCAGATTTCCTTTACACGCTTGCTTGGTTGGCCAACAAGAGCGTATGCGTTTCTTCCTGAATATATTCAGGAAAAAACACATACGCCCTTTTTGGCCAAGTGCATCATTGTCGACATTCTGGCTCTTTTCCTATGCTTTAAGTGCAATTCCAGTCTACGCCCTGAAATCGTTTTCCTGAAATTCTGCCCCGCATTCAAGTCCTCTTCGAAGACTTACTTCAATACATTTTTGGACGATAGCTGTCATTCATAACTCTGCAGGTTTGTGAATTACAGTGCCCCTGAGCTCCTTTCTTCAACTCGCTTTCTTGTGAGCTGGCCGCAAAACCGCAGGATTGCTTCAGGCCCTAATCTGGTTCCGGCAGGGCACGCTGAGCCTTTGGTTAATCCCTCTTCCTGGTGGGAAATGAGCGTTCCATTTGCCCTTGCTGACACCTACAGCTAGTCTCTCATTTGTTCTCCCTATTCCTGTTCATCTTGCGCAGAAATTGCAAACTGTGCCAAACAGGAGGTTAAAGGCACTGAGTCTCCCAGTGGGGAGAGTGTTAGTAAAGCGTCTGGAACGGTGAACCCGAGTACCAGGGGAAGAAACCTCAGATGCATTTGAAAACGTTTCCCAATCACATGGTGGACCATACTCTGGGTTTCCCATGCATGTTTTAGCTGAAGGAAGAATCCCTTAAACCTGGAGAGTTGGGACCCATGGAATGGGTACCATGCAGTATGACTTCAAAGGGTCTGCGTTTGCTCAACGAACCTCACCAACGCTATCAGCCCGAAGTGCCCAGCCTTATGTCTCACCGAGCTGTGGGTGTAGATGTGGTAAATCCAGGTTGATTCACAAGCCCTGAAGGAATTATTTAAGAATTGCTCTCTATTTCACTGTCATTGTGTTTTGTTTTTGAAATATATATTGATAATGGGATTTATCGGATTTTCACTGCTGCGTTTAGGCCGGTGTACACACGCTTGATTTCCTTATGGAGACATATAAATCCATGGGTCTTAAGATTCTTACTTGTCAGGTATATTCCCAGGCGTTGAATATGGGGTGTTGAGTCCATTTCGTTGAGCAAGGAGTAGGTCTTGTCTATTATATATTTGGCTTATGGAACGGTATCTGTGCTAATTTCAATCTCTGGTTTGATGCAGCACCCCAACTCACCTTTCCCCATAAGCAAGCATAAGTTGGTTTTCTAAATTTGAGACCCAGTTCTGTTTTGTAATTCAGTTCATGTGTAGCCAAGTTTACGTTCCGTGTATTAGTGATATCTTATGATGTTTCTTTTTCTGTGTGACTTATTTCTCGTAGTATCGTCGTACCTGAATCCACTAATTATGCCGCTACGGGCCTGATGACATAGATTTCATTGCTGAGAGATATTACATTGTACGTACGTACCACAACTTCTTTATCCATTTTTTGTTTTCTCGGATATTTAACTTGTACCGTAGACGAGGTTCTTGTAAACAAAGCCGTCCCAAATTTTGGGGTGGCTGTGTGTTTTTGATTTTAATTACCCTAAGCTATAGGACCATAAGTGGAAGTCCCATAGGCTGTGTTGCTTTGTTTTCTACGTGTTTCAGGAAACACCATACACTTCTACAGAGTGGCTGTTGGCAATTTACATCCCGCCCATCAGCATAACAAGGCTCCATCTTCTCCATGACCTGTCCTGCATTTCTGGATTTTACACTTGTTTCAGATGGCCGTTTGGACTGGGGGTAGTGAGACTTCATTGTAGTGCAGATTTCCTTTACACGCTTGCTTGGTTGGCCAAAAAGGGCGTATGCGTTTTTTCCTGAATATATTCAGGAAAAAACGCATACGCCCTTTTTGGCCAAGTGCACCATTATCGACGTTCTGCCTCTTTTCCTATGCTTTAAGTTCAATTCCAGTCTACCCCCTGAAATCGTTTTCCTGAAATTCTGCCCCGCATTCAAGTCCTCTTCCAAGACTTACTTCAAAACATTTTTGGACGATAGCTGTCATTCATAACTCTGCAGGTTTGTGATTACATTGCCCCTGAGCTCCTTTCTTCAACTCGCTTTCTTGTGAGTTGCCCGCAAAACCGCAGGATTGCTTCAGGCCCTAATCTGGTTCCGGCAGGGCACGCTGAGCCTTTGGTTAATTCCTCTTCCTGGTGGGAAATGTGCGTTCCATTTGCCCGTGCAGACACCTACAGCTAGTCTCTCATTGGCTCTCGCTATTCCTGTTCATCTTGCGCCGAAATTGCAAACTGTGCAAAACAGGAGGTTAAAGACACTAACTCTCCAAGTGGGGAGAGTGTTAGTAAAGCGACTGGAACGGTGAACCTGAGTACCAGGGGTCGAAACCTGAGATGCATTTGAAAACGTTTCCCAATCACACGGTGGACCATACTCTGGGTTTCCCATGCATGTTTTAGCTGAAGGAAGAATCCCTTAAACCTGGAGAGTTGGGACCCATGGAATGGGTACCATGCAGTTTGACTTCAAAGGGTCTGCGTTTGCTCACCAAACCTCACCAATACTATCAGCTCGATCTGTCCAGCCTTATGTCTCAACCAGCTCTGGGTGTAGATGTGGTAAATCCAGGTTGCATCACAAGCCCTGAATGAATTATTTAAGAATTCCTCTCTATTTCACTGTCATTGTGTTTTGTTTTTGAAATTTATTTTGTTAATGGGATTTATCGGATTTTCACTGCTGCGTTTAGGCCACTGTACACATGCTTGACTTCCTTATGGAGACATATAAATCCATGGGTCTTAAGTTTCTTACTTGTCAGGTATATTCCCAGGTGTTGAATATGGGGTGTTGAGTCCATTTCGTTGAGCAAGGAATAGGTCGTGTCTATTATATATTTGCCTTATGGAACGGTATCTGTGCTAATTTCAATCTCTGGTTTTATGCAGCACCCCAACTCACCTTTCCCCATAAGCAAGCATAAGTTGGTTTTCTAAATTTGAGACCCTGTTCTGTTTTGTAATTCAGTTCATGTGTAGCCAAGTTTACGTTCCGTGTATTAGTGATATCTTATGATGTTTCTTTTTCTATGTGATTTATTTCTCGTAGAATCGTCGTACCTGAATCCACTCATTATGCCGCTACGGGCCTGATGACGTAGATCTCATTGCTGAGTGATATTCCATTGTACGTACGTACCACAACTTCTTTATCCATTATTTGCTTTCTCGGATATTTAACTTGTACCGTAGACGAGTTTCTTGTAAACAGAGCCGTCCCAAACTTTGGGGTGGCTGTGTGTTTTTGATTTTAATTTCCCTAAGCTATAGGACCCTAAGTGGAAGTGCCATAGGCTGTGTTGCTTTGTTTCCTACTTGTTTCAGGAAACACCATACACTTCTCCACAGTGGCTGTTGGCAATTTACATCCCGCCCATCAGCATAACAAGGCTCCCTGTTCTCCATGACCTGTCCTGCCTTTCTGGATTTTACACTTTTTTCAGATGGCCGTTTGGACCGGGGGGCAGTGAGACTTCACTGTAGTGCATATTTCCTTTACACGCTTGCTTGTTTGGCCAAAAAGGGCGTATGTGTTTTCTCCTGAATATATTCAGGAAAAAACGCATACGCCCTTTTTGGCCAAGTGCATCATTGTCGACATTCTGCCTCTTTTCCTATGCTTTAAGTGCAATTCCAGTCTACCCCCTGAAATGGTTTTCCTGCAATTCTGCCCCGCTTTCAAGTCCTCTTCGAAGACTTACTTCAATACATTTTTGGACGATAGCTGTCATTCATAACTCTGCAGGTTTGTGAATTACAGTGCCCCTGAGCTCCTTTCTTCAACTCGCTTTCTTGCGAGCTGGCCGCAAAACCGCAGGATTGCTTCAGGCCCTAATCTGGTTCCGGCACGGCACGCTGAGCCTTTGGTTAATCCCTCTTCCTGGTGGGAAATGTGCGTTCCATTTGTCCGTGCAGAAACCTACAGCTAGCCTCTCATTGGTTCTCCCTATTCCTGTACATCTTGTGCAGAAATTGCAAACTGTGCCAAACAGGAGGTTAAAGGCACTGACTCTCCAAGTGGGGAGAGTGTTAGTAAAGCGCCTGGAACATTGAACCCGAGTACCCCTGGACGAAACCTGAGCTGCATTTGAAAACGTTTCCCAATCACACGGTGGACCATACTCTGGGTTTCCCATGCATGTTTTAGCTGAAGGAAGAATCCCTTAAACCTAGAGTGTTGGGACCCATGGAATGGCTGCCTTGCAGTATGACTTCAAAGGGTCTGAGTTTGCTCAGCGAACCTCACCAATGCTATCAGCTCGAAGTGTCCAGCCTTATGTCTCACCCAGCTCTGGGTGTAGATGTGGTTAATCCAGGTTACATCACAAGCCCTGAATGAATTATTTAAGAATTGCTCTCTATTTCACTGTCATTGTGTTTTGTTTTTGAAATTTATTTTGATAATGGGATTTATCGGATTTTCACTGCTGCGTTTCGGCCACTGTACACACGCTTGATTTCCTTATGGAGACATATAAATCGATGGGTCTTAAGATTCTTACTTGTCAGGGATATTCCCAGGAGTTGAATATGGGGTGTTGAGTCCATTTCGTTGAGCAAGGAGTAAGTCTTGTCTATTATATATTTGCCTTATGGAACGGTATCTGTGCTAATTTCAATCTCTGGTTTGATGCAGCAAACCAATTCACATTTCCCCATAAGCAAGCATAAGTTGGTTTTCTAAATTTGAGACCCTGTTCTGTTTTGTAGTTCAGTTCATGTGTAGCCAAGTTTACGTTCCGTGTATTAGTGATATCTTATGATGTTTCTTTTTCTGAGTGACTTATTTCTCGTAGAATCGTCGTACCTGAATCCACTCATTATGCCGCTACGGGCCTGATGACGTAGATCTCATTGCTGAGTGATATTCCATTGTACGTACGTACCACAACTTCTTTATCCATTTTTTGCTTTCTCGGATATTTAACTTGCACCGTAGACGAGGTTTTTGTAAACAGAGCCGTCCCAAACTTTGGGGTGGCTGTGTGTTTTTGATTTTAATTTCCCTAAGCTATAGGACCATAACTGGAAGTGCCATAGGCTGTGTTGCTTTGTTTCCTACGTGTTTCAGGAAACACCATACACTTCTCCAGTGTGGCTGTAGGCTATTTACATCCCGCCCATCAGCATAACAAGGCTCCCTGTTCTCCATGACCTGTCCTGCCTTTCTGGATTTTACACTTGTTTCAGATGGCCTTTTGGACCGGGGGGCAGTGAGACTTCATTGTAGTGCAGATTTCCTTTACACGCTTGCTTGTTTGGCCAAAAAGTACGTATAAGTTTTTTCCTGAATATATTCAGGAAAAAACGCATAAGCCCTTTTTGGCCAAGTGCATCATTGTCGACATTCAGCCTCTTTTCCTATACTTTAAGCGCAATTCCAGTCTACCCCCTGAAATCGTTTTCCTGAAATTATGCCCCGCTTTCAAGTCCTCTTCGAAGACTTACTTCAAAACATTTTTGGACGATAGCTGTCATTCATAACTCTGCAGGTTTGTGAATTACAGTGCCCCTGAGCTCCTTTCTTCCACTCGCTTCAACTCGCTTTCTTGTGAGCTGGCCGCAAAACCGCAGGATTGCTTCAGGCCCTAATCTGGTTCCGGCACAGCACGCTGAGCCTTTGGTTAGTCCCTCTTCCTGGTGGGAAATGAGCGTTCCATTTGCTCGTGCAGACACCTACAGCTAGTCTCTCATTGGTTGTCCCTATTCCTGTTCATATTGCGCAGAAATTGCAAACTGTGCCAAACAGGATGTTAAAGGCACTGACTCTCCAAGTGGGGAGAGTTTTAGCAAAGCGTCTGGAACGGTGAACCCGAGTACCAGGGGTCGAAACCTGAGACGCATTTGAAAACGTTTCCCAATCACATGGTGGACATTACTCGGGGGTCCCATGCATGTTTTAGCTGAAGGAAGAATCCCTTAAACCTGGAGAGTTGGGACCCATGGAATGGGTACCATGCAGTATGACTTCAAAGGGTCTGCGTTTGCTCACCGAACCTCACCAATGCTATCAGCCCGAAGTGTCCAGCCTTATGTCTCACCCAGCTCTGGGTGTAGATGTGGTAAATCCAGGTTGCATCACAAGCCCTGAATGCATTATTTAAGAATTGTTCTCTATTTCACTGTCATTGTGTTTTGTTTTTGAAATATATTTTGATAATGGGATTTTTCGGATTTTCACTGCTGCGTTTAGGCCGCTGTACACACGCTTGATATCCTTATGGAGACATATAAATCCATGCGTCTTAAGTTTCTTACTTGTCAGGTATCTTCCCAGGCATTGAATATGGGGCGTTGAGTCCATTTCGTTGAGCAAGGTGTAGGTCGTGTCTATTATATATTTGCCTTATGGAACAGTATCTGTGCTAATTTCAATCTCTGGTTTGATGCAGCACCCCAACTCACCTTTCCCCATAAGCAAGCATAAGTTGGTTTTCTAAATTTGAGACCCTGTTCTGTTTTGTAATTCAGTTCATGTGTAGCCAAGTTTACGTTCCGTGTATTAGTGATATCTTATGATGTTTCTTTTTCTGTGTGATTTATTTCTCGTAGAATCATCATACCTGAATCCACTCATTATGCCGCTACGGGCCTGATGACGTAGATCTCATTGCTGAGTGATATTCCATTGTACATACGTACCACAACTTCTTTATCCATTTTTTGCTTTCTCAGATATTTAACTTGTACCGTAGACGATGTTCTTGTAAACAGAGCCGTCCCAAATTTTGGGGTGGCTGTGTGTTTTTGATTTTAATTTCCCTAAGCTATAGGACCCTAAGTGGAAGTGCCATAGGCTGTTTTGCTTTGTTTCCTACCTGTTTCAGGAAACACCATACACTTCTCCAGAGTGGCTGTTGGCAATTTACATCCCGCCCATCAGCATAACAAGGCTCCCTGTTCTCCATGACCTGTCCTGCCTTTCTGGATTTTACACTTGTTTCAGATGGCCCTTTTGACCGGGGGGCAGTGAGACTTCATTGTAGTGCAGATTTCCTTTACACGCTTGCTTGGTTGGCCAAAAAGTGCGTATGCGTTTTTTCCTGAATATATTCAGGAAAAAACGCATACGCACTTTTTGGCCAAGTGCATCATTGTCGACATTCTGCCTCTTTTCCTATGCTTTAAGTGCAATTCCAGTCTCCCCCCTGAAATCGTTTTCCTGAAATTCTGCCCCGCTTTCAAGTCCTCTTCGAAGACTTACTTCAAAACATTGTTGGACGATAGCTGTCATTCATAACTCTGCAGGTTTGTGATTTACTGTGCCCCTGAGCTCCTTTCTTCAACTCGTTTTCTTGTTAGTTGCCCGCAAAACTGCAATATTGCTTCAGACCCTAATCTGGTTCCGGCAGGGCACGATGAGCCTTTGGTTAATTCCTCTTCCTGGTGGGAAATGAGCGTTCCATTTGCCCGTGCAGACACCTACAGCTAGTCTCTCATTGGTTCTCCCTATTCCTGTTCATCTTGCGCAAAAATTGCAAACTGTGCCAAACAGGAGGTTAAAGACACTGACTCTCCAAGTGGGGAGAGTGTTAGTAAAGCGTCTGGAAAGGTGAACCCGAGTACCAGGGGTCGAAACCTGAGATGCATTTGAAAACGTTTCCCAATCACGGTGGACCATACTCTGGGTTTCCCATGCATGTTTTACCTAAAGGAAGAATCCCATAAACCTGGAGAGTTGGGACCCATGGAATGGGTACCATGCAGTATGACTTCAAAGGGTCTGCGTTTGTTCACCAAACCTCACCAATGCTATCAGCCCGATGTGTCCAGCCTTATGTCTCAACCAGCTCTGGGTGTAGATGTGGTAAATCCAGGTTGCATCACAAGCCCTGAATGAATTATTTAAGAATTGCTCTCTATTTCACTGTCATTGTGTTTTGTTTTTGAAATTTATTTTGTTAATGGGATTTATCGGATTTTCACTGCTGCGTTTAGGCCCTTGTACACACGCTTGACTTCCTTATGGAGACATATAAATCCATGGGTCTTAAGTTTCTTACTTGTCAGGTATATTCTCAAGTGTTGAATATGGGGTGTTGAGTCCATTTCGTTGAGCAAGGAGTAGGTCTTGTCTATTATATATTTGGCTTATGGAACGGTATCTGTGCTAATTTCAATCTCTGGTTTGATGCAGCACCCCAACTCACCTTTCCCCATAAGCAAGCATAAGTTGGTTTTCTAAATTTGAGACCCTGTTCTGTTTTGTAATTCAGTTCATGTGTAGCCAAGTTTACGTTCCGTGTATTAGTGATATCTTATGATCTTTCTTTTTCTGTGTGACTTATTTCTCGTAGAATCGTCGTACCTGAATCCACTCATTATGCCGCTACGGGCATGATGACGTGGATCTCATTGCTGAGTGATATTCCATTGTACGTACGTACCACAACTTCTTTATCCATTTTTTGCTTTCTCGGATATTAAACTTGTACCGTAGACGAGGTTCTTGTAAACAGAGCCGTCCCAAACTTTGGGGTGGCTGTGTGTTTTTGATTTTAATTTCCCTAAGCTATAGGACCCTAAGTGGAAGTGCCATTGGCTGTGTTGCTTTGTTTCCTACGTGTTTCAGGAAACACCATACACTTCTCCAGAGTGGCTGTTGGCAATTTACATCCCGCCCATCAGCATAACAAGGCTCCCTGTTCTCCATGACCTGTCCGGCCTTTCTGGATTTTACACTTTTTTCAGATGTCCCTTTTGACGGGGGGGCAGTGAGACTTCATTGTAGTGCAGATTTCCTTTACATGCTTGCTTGGTTGGCCAAAAACTGCGTATGCGTTTTTTCCTGAATATATTCAGGAAAAAACGCATACGCCCTTTTTGGCCAAGTGCATCATTGTGGACATTCTGCCTCTTTTCCTATGCTTTAAGTGCAATTCCAGTCTACCCCCTGAAATCGTTTTCCTGAAATTCTGCCCCGCTTTCAACTCCTCTTCGAAGACTTACTTCAATACATTTTTGGACGATAGCTGTCATTCATAACTCTGCAGGTTTGTGAATTACAGTGCCCCTGAGCTCCTTTCTTCAACTCGCTTTCCTGTGAACTGGCCGCAAAACCGCAGGATTGCTTCAGGCCCTAATCTGGTACCCGCAGGGCACGCTGAGCCTTTGGTTATTTCCTCTTCCTGGTGGGAAATGAGCGTTTCATTTGCCCGTGCAGACACCTACAGCTAGTCTCGCATTGGTTCTCCCTATTCCTGTGCATCTTGCGCAGAAATTGCAAACTGTGACAAACAGGAGGTTAAAGGCACTGACTCTCCATGTGGGGATACTGTTAGTAAAGCATCTGGAACGGTTCACCCGAGTACCAGGGGACGAAACCTGAGATGCATTTGAAAACGTTTCCCAATCACATGGTGGACCATACTCTGGGTTTCCCATGCATGTTTTAGCTGAAGGAAGAATCCCTTAAACCTGGAGAGTTGGGACCCATGGAATGGTTACCATGCAGTATGACTTCAAAGGGTCTGCCTTTGCTCACCGAACCTCACCAATGCTATCAGCCCGAAGTGTCCAGCCTTATGTCTCACCCAGCTCTGGGTGTAGATGTGGTAAATCCAGGTTGCATCACAAGGCCTGAATGAATTATGTAAGAATTGCTCTCTATTTCACTGTCATTGTGTTTTGTTTTTGAAATTTATTTTGTTAATGGGATTTATCGGATTTTCACTGCTGCGTTTAGGCCCCTGTACACACGCTTGACTTCCTTATGGAGACATATAAATCCATGGGTCTTAAGTTTCTTACTTGTCAGGTATATTCCCAGGCGTTGAATATGGGGTGTTGAGTCCATTTCGTTGAGCAAGGAGTAGGTCTTGTCTATTATATATTTGGCTTATGGAACGGTATCTGTGCTAATTTCAATCTCTGGTTTTATGCAGCACCCCAACTCACCTTTCCCCATAAGCAAGCATAAGTTGGTTTTCTAAATTTGAGACCCTGTTCTGTTTTGTAATTCAGTTCATGTGTAGCCAAGTTTACGTTCCGTGTATTAGTGATATCTTATGATCTTTCTTTTCCTGTGTGACTTATTTCTCGTAGAATCGTCGTACCTGAATCCACTCATTATGCCGCTACGGGCCTGATGACGTAGATCTCATTGCTGTGTGATATTCCATTGTACGTACGTACCACATCTTCTTTATCCATTTTTTGCTTTCTCGGATATTTAACTTGTACCGTAGACGAGGTTCTTGTAAACAGAGCCGTCCCAAACTTTGGGGTGGCTGTGTGTTTTTGAATTTAATTGCCCTAAGCTATAGGACCATGAGTGGAAGTGCCATAGGCTGTGTTGCTTTGTTTCCTACGTGTTTCAGGAAACACCATACACTTCTCCAGAGTGGCTGTTGGCAATTTACATCCCGCCCATCAGCATAACAAGGCTCCCTGTTCTCCATGACGTGTCCTGCCTTTCTGGATTTTACGCTTGTTTCAGATGGCCCTTTTGACCGGGGGGCAGTGAGACTTCATTTTAGTGCAGATTTCCTTTACACGCTTGCTTGGTTGGCCAAAAAGGGCGTATGCGTTTCTTCCTGAATATATTCAGGAAAAAACGCAGACGCCCTTTTTGGCCAAGTGCATCATTGTCGACATTCTGCCTTCTTTCTATGCTTTAAGTGCAATTCCAGTCTACCCCCTGAAATCGTTTTCCTGAAATTCTGCCCCGCTTTCAAGTCCTCTTCGAAGACTTACTTCAATACATTTTTGGATGATAGCTGTCATTCATAACTCTGCAGGTTTGTGAATTACAGTGCCCCTGAACTCCTTTCTTGAACTCGCTTTCTTGTGAACTGGCCGCAAAACCGCAGGATTGCTTCAGGCCCTAATCTGGTTCCGGCAGGGCACGCTGAGCCTTTGGTTATTTCCTCTTCCTGGTGGGAAATGAGCGTTTCATTTGCCCGTGCAGACACCTACAGCTAGTCTCTCATTGGTTCTCCCTATTCCTGTGCATCTTGCGCAGAAATTGCAAACTGTGACAAACAGGAGGTTAACGGCACTGACTCTCCATGTGGGGATACTGTTAGTAAAGCGTCTGGAACGGTTCACCCGAGTACCAGGGGACGAAATCTGAGATGCATTTGAAAACGTTTCCCAATCACATGGTGGACCATACTCTGGGTTTCCCATGCATGTTTTAGCTGAAGGAAGAATCCCTTAAACCTGGAGAGTTGGGACCCATGGAATGGGTACCATGCAGTATGACTTCAAAGGGTCTGCCTTTGCTCACCGAACCTCACCAATGTTATCAGCCCGAAGTGTCCAGCCTTATGTCTCAACCAGCTCTGTGTGTAGATGTGGTCAATCCAGGTTGCATCACAAGGCCTGAATGAATTATTTAAGAATTGCTCTCTATTTCACTGTCATTGTGTTTTGTTTTTGAAATTTATTTTTTTAATGGGATTTATCGGATTTTCAATGCTGCGTTTAGGCCACTGTACACATGCTTGACTTCCTTATGGAGACATATAAATCCATGGGTCTTAAGATTCTTACTAGACAGGTATATTCCCAGACGTTGAATATGGGGTGTTGAGTCCATTTCGTTGAGCAAGGAGTAGGTCATATCTATTATATATTTGGCTTATGGAACAGTATCTGTGCTAATTTCAATCTCTGTTTTTATGCAGCACCCCAACTCACCTTTCCCCATAAGCAAGCATAAGTTGGTTTTCTAAATTTGAGACCCTGTTCTGTTTTGTAATTCAGTTCACGTGTAGCCAAGTTTACGTTCCGTGTATTAGTGATATCTTATGATCTTTCTATTTCTGTGTGACTTATTCCTCGTAGAATCGTCGTAGCTGAATCCACTCATTATGCCGCTACGGGCCTGATGACGTAGATCTCATTGCTGGGTGATATTCCATTGTACGTACGTACCACAACTTCTTTATCCATTTTTTGCTTTCTCGGATATTTAACTTGTACCGTAGACGAGGTTCTTCTAAACAGAGCCGTCCCAAACTTTGGGGTGGCTGTGTGTTTTTGATTTTAATTTCCCTAAGCTATTGGACCCTAAGTGGAAGTGCCATAGGCTGTGTTGCTTTGTTTCCTACGTGTTTCAGGAAACACCATACACTTCTCCAGAGTGGCTGTTGGCAATTTACATCCCGCCCATCAGCATAACAAGGCTCCCTGTTCTCCATGACCTGTCCTGCCTTTCTGGATTTTACACTTGTTTCAGATGGCCCTTTTGACCGGGGGGCAGTGAGACTTCATTGTAGTGAAGGTTTCCTTTACACGCTTGCTTGGTTGGCCAAAAAGGGCGTATGCGTTTTTTCCTGAATATATTCAGGAAAAAACGCATACGCCCTTTTTGGCCAAGTGCATCATTGTCGACATTCTGCCTCTTTTCCTATGCTTTAAGTGCAATTCCAGTCTACCCCCTGAAATCGTTTTCCTGAAATTCTGCCCCGCTTTCAAGTCCTCTTCGAAGACTTACTTCAGTACATTTTTGGATGATAGCTGTCATTCATAACTCTGCAGGTTTGTGAATTACAGTGCCCCTGGGCTCCTTTCTTCAACTCGCTATCTTGTGAGCTGGCCGCAAAACCGCAGGATTGCTTCAGGCCCTAATCTGGTTCCGGCAGTGCACGCTGAGCCTTTGGTTAATTCCTCTTCCTGGTGGGAAATGAGCGTTCCATTTGCCCGTGCAGACACCTACAGCTAGACTCTCATTGGTTCTCCCTATTCCTGTTCATCTTGCGTAGAAATTGCAAACTGTGCCAAACAGGAGGTTAAAGGCACTGACTCTCCAAGTGGGGATAGTGTAGTAAAGCGTCTGGAACGGTGCACCCGAGTACCAGGGGACGAAACCTGAGATGCATTTGAAAACGTTTCCCAATCACACGGTGGACCATACTCTGGGTTTCCCATGCATGTTTTAGCTGAAGGAAGAATCCCTTAAACCTGGTGAGTTGGGACCCATGGAATGGCTGCCATGCAGTATGACTTCAAAGGGTCTGCCTTTGCTCACCGAACCTCACCAATGCTATCAGCCTGAAGTGTCCAGCCTTATGTCTCAACCAGCTCTGGGTGTAGATGTTGTAAATCCAGGTTTCATCACAAGGCCTGAATGAATTATTTAAGAATTGCTCTCTATTTCTCTGTCATTGTGTTTAGTTTGTGAAATTTATTTTGTTAATGGGATTTATCGGATTTTCACTGCTGCGTTTAGGCCACTGTACACACGCTTGACTTCCTTATGGAGACATATAAATCCATGGGTCTTAAGATTCTTACTTGTCAGGTATATTCCCAGACGTTGAATATGGGGTGTTGAGTCCATTTCGTTGAGCAAGGAGTAGGTCTTGTCTATTATATATTTGGCTTATGGAACGGTATCTGTGCTAATTTCAATCTCTGGTTTGATGCAGCACCCCAACTCACCTTTCCCCATAAGCAAGCATAAGTTGGTTTTCTAAATTTGAGACCCTGTTCTGTTTTGTAATTCAGTTCACGTGTAGCCAAGTTTACGTTCCGTGTATTAGTGATATCTTATGATCTTTCTTTTTCTGTGTGACTTATTTCTCGTAGAATCGTCGTACCTGAATCCACTCATTATGCCGCTACGGGCCTGATGACGTAGATCTCATTGCTGAGTGATATTCCATTGTACGTACGTACCACATCTTCTTTAACCATTTTTTGCTTTCTCGGATATTTAACTTGTACCGTAGACGAGGTTCTTGTAAACAGAGCCGTCCCAAACTTTGGGGTGGCTGTGTGTTTTTGATTTTAATTTCCCTAATCTATAGGACCGTAAGTGGAAGTGCCATAGGCTGTGTTGCTTTGTTTCCTACGTGTTTCAGGAAACACCATACACTTCTCCAGAGTGGCTGTTGGCAATTTACATCCCGCCCATCAGCATAACAAGGCTCCCTGTTCTCCATGACCTGTCCTGCCTTTCTGGATTTTACACTTGTTTCAGATGGCCCTTTTGACCGGGGGGCAGTGAGACTACATTGTAGTTCAGATTTCCTTTACACGCTTGCTTGGTTGGCCAAAAAGGGCGTATGCGTTTTTTCCTGAATATATTCAGGAAAAAACGCATACGCCCTTTTTGGCCAAGTGCATCATTGTCGACATTCTGCCTCTTTTCCTATGCTTTAAGTGCAATTCCAGTCTACCCCCTGAAATCGTTTTCCCGAAATTCTGCCCCGCTTTCAAGTCCTCTTCGAAGACTTACTTCAGTACATTTTTGGATGATAGCCGTCATTCATAACTCTGCAGGTTTGTGAATTACAGTGCCCCTGGGCTCCTTTCTTCAACTCGCTATCTTGTGAGCTGGCCGCAAAACCGCAGGATTGCTTCAGGCCCTAATCTGGTTCCGGCAGGGCACGCTGAGCCTTTGGTTAATTCCTCTTCCTGGTGGGAAATGAGCGTTCCATTTGCCCGTGCAGACACCTACAGCTAGTCTCTCATTGGTTCTCCCTATTCCTGTTCATCTTGCGCAGAAATTGCAAACTGTGCCAAACAGGAGGTTAAAGGCACTGACTCTCCAAGTGGGGAGAGTGTTAGTAAACCGTCTGGAACGGTGCACCCGAGTAGCAGGGGACGAAACCTGAGATGCATTTGCAAACGTTTCTCAATCACATGGTGGACCATACTCTGGGTTTCCCATGCATGTTTTAGCTGAAGGAAGAATCCCTTAAACCTGGAGAGTTGGGACCCATGGAATGGGTACCATGCAGTATGACTTCAAAGGGTCTGCGTTTGCTCACCGAACCTCACCAATGCTATCAGCCCGAAGTGTCCAGCCTTATGTCTCACCCAGCTCTGGGTGTAGATGTGGTAAATCCAGGTTGCATCACAAGGCCTGAATGAATTATTTAAGAATTGCTCTCTATTTCACTGTCATTGTGTTTTGTTTTTGAAATTTATTTTGTTAATGGGATTTATCGGATTTTCACTGCTGCGTTTAGGCCCCTGTACACACGCTTGACTTCCTTATGGAGACATATATATCCATGGGTCTAAAGTTTCTTACTTGTCAGGTATATTCCCAGGCGTTGAATATGGGGTGTTGAGTCCATTTTGTTGAGCAAGGAGTAGGTCTTGTCTATTATATATTTGGCTTATGGAACGGTATCTGTGCTAATTTCAATCTCTGGTTTTATGCAGCACCCCAACTCACCTTTCCCCATAAGCAAGCATAAGTTGGTTTTCTAAATTTGAGACCCTGTTCTGTTTTGTAATTCAGTTCATGTGTAGCCAAGTTTACGTTCCGTGTATTAGTGATATCTTATGATCTTTCTTTTTCTGTGTGACTTATTTCTCGTAGAATCGTCGTACCTGAATCCACTCATTATGCCGCTACGGGCCTGATGACGTAGATCTCATTGCTGAGTGATATTCCATTGTACGTACGTACCACAACTTTTTTATCCATTTTTTGCTTTCTCGCATATTTAACTTGTACCGTAGACGAGGTTCTTGTAATTAGAGCAGTCCCAAACTTTGGGGTGGCTGTGTGTTTTTGATTTTAATTTCCCTAAGCTATAGGACCCTAAGTGGAAGTGCCATAGGCTGTGTTGCTTTGTTTCCTACGTGTTTCAGGAAACACCATACACTTCTCCAGAGTGGCTGTTGGCAATTTACATCCCGCCCATCAGCATAACAAGGCTCCCTGTTCTCCATGACCTGTCCTGCCTTTCTGGATTTTACACTTGTTTCAGATGGCCGTTTGGACCGGGGGGCCGTGAGACTTCATTGGAGTGCAGATTTCCTTTACACGCTTGCTTGGTTGGCCAAAAAGGGCGTATGCGTTTTTTCCTGAATATATTCAGGAAAAAACGCATACGCCCTTTTTGGCCAGGTGCATCATTGTCGACATTCTGCCTCTTTTCCTATGCTTTAAGTGCAATTCCAGTCTACCCCCTGAAATCGTTTTCCTGCAATTCTGCCCCGCTTTCAAGTCCTCTTCGAAGACTTACTTCAATACATTTTTGGACGATAGCTGTCATTCATAACTCTGCAGGTTTGTGAATTACAGTGCCCCTGAGCTCCTTTCTTCAACTCGCTTTCTTGTGAGCTGGCCGCAAAACCACAGGATTGCTTCAGGCCCTAATCTGGTTCCCGCAGGGCACGCTGAGCCTTTGGTTAATCCCTCTTCCTGGTGGGAAATGAGCGTTCCATTTGCACGTGCAGACACCTACAGCTTGTCTCTCATTGGTTCTCCCTATTCCTGTTCATCTTGCGCAGAAATTGCAAACTGTGCCAAACAGGAGGTTAAAGGCACTGACTCTCCAAGTGGGGATACTGTTAGTAAAGCATCTGGAATGGTTCACCCGAGTCCCAGGGGACGATATCTGAGATGCATTTGAAAACGTTTCCCAATCACACGGTGGATCATACTCTGGGTTTCCCATGCATGTTTTAGCTGAAGGAAGAATCCCTTAAACCTGGTGAGTTGGGACCCATGGAATGGCTGCCATGCAGTATGACTTCAAAGGGTCTGCCTTTGCTCACCGAACCTCACCAATGCTATCAGCCCGAAGTGTCCAGCCTTATGTCTCAACCAGCTCTGGGTGTAGATGTTGTAAATCCAGGTTGCATCACAAGGCCTGAATGAATTATTTAAGAATTGCTCTCTATTTCTCTGTCATTGTGTTTTGTTTGTGAAATTTATTTTGTTAATGGGATTTATCGGATTTTCACTGCTGTGTTTAGGCCACTGTACACACACTTGACTTCCTTATGGAGACATATAAATCCATGGGTCTTAAGATTCTTACTTGTCAGGTATATTCCCAGGCGTTGAATAGGGGTGTTGAGTCCATTTCGTTGAGCAAGGAGTAGGTCTTGTCTATTATATATTTGGCTTATGGAACGGTATCTGTGCTAATTTCAATCTCTGGTTTGATGCTGCACCCCAACTCACCTTTCCCCATAAGCAAGCATAAGTTGGTTTTCTAAATTTGAGACCCTGTTCTGTTTTGTAATTCAGTCCATGTGTAGCCAAGTTTACGTTCCGTGTATTTGTGATATCTTATGATGTTTCTTTTTCTGAGTGACTTATTTCTCGTAGAATCGTCGTACCTGAATCCACTCATTATGCCGCTACGGGCCTGATGACGTAGATCTCATTGCTGTGTGATATTCCATTGTACGTACGTACCACATCTTCTTTAACCATTTTTTGCTTTCTCGGATATTTAACTTGTACCGTAGACGAGGTTCTTGTAAACAGAGCCGTCCCAAACTTTGGGGTGGCTGTGTGTTTTTGAATTTAATTTCCCTAAGCTATAGGACCATGAGTGGAAGTGCCATAGGCTCTGTTGCTTTGTTTCCTACGTGTTTCAGGAAACACCATACACTTCTCCAGAGTGGCTGTTGGCAATTTACATCCCGCCCATCAGCAAAACAAGGCTCCCTGTTCTCCATGACCTGTCCTGCCTTTCTGGATTTTACGCTTGTTTCAGATGGCCCTTTTGACCGGGGGGCAGTGAGACTTCATTGTAGTGCAGATTTCCTTTACACGCTTGCTTGGTTGGCCAAAAAGGGCGTCTGCGTTTCTTCCTGAATATATTCAGGAAAAAACGCAGACGCCCTTTTTGGCCAAGTGCATCATTGTCGACATTCTGCCTTCTTTCCTATGCTTTAAGTGCAATTCCAGTCTACCCCCTGAAATCGTTTTCCTGAAATTCTGCCCCGCTTTCAAGTCCTCTTCGAAGACTTACTTCAATACATTTTGGGACGATAGCTGTCATTCATAACTCTGCAGGTTTGTGAATTACAGTGCCCCTGAACTCCTTTCTTGGACTCGCTTTCTTGTGAACTGGCCGCAAAACCGCAGGATTGCTTCAGGCCCTAATCTGGTTCCGGCTTGGCACGCTGAGCCTTTGGTTATTTCCTCTTCATGGTGGGAAATGAGCGTTTCATTTGCCCGTGCAGACACCTACAGCTAGTCTCTCATTGGTTCTCCCTATTCCTGTGCATCTTGCGCAGAAATTGCAAACTGTGACAAACAGGAGGTTAACGGCACTGACTCTCCAAGTGGGGATAGTGTTAGTAAAGCGTCTGGAACGGTGCACCCGAGTACCAGGGGACGAACCCTGAGATGCATTTGAAAACGTTTCCCGGTCACACGGTGGACCATACTCTGGGTTTCCCATGCATGTTTTAGCTGAAGGAAGAATCCCTTAAACCTGGAGACTTGGGACCCATGGAATGGGTACCATGCAGTATGACTTCAAAGGGTCTGCCTTTGCTCACCGAACCTCTCCAATGCTATCAGCCCGAAGTGTCCAGCCTTATGTCTCAACCAGCTCTGGGTGTAGATGTGGTAAATCCTGGTTGCATCACAAGGCCTGAATGAATTATGTAAGAATTGCTCTCTATTTCACTGTCATTGTGTTTTGTTTTTGAAATTTATTTTGTTAATGGGATTTATCGGATTTTCACTGCTGCGTTTAGGCCACTGTACACACGCTTGACTTCCTTATGGAGACATATAAATCCATGGGTCTTAAGTTTCTTACTTGTCAGGTATATTCCCAGGCGTTGATTATGGGGTGTTGAGTCCATTTCGTTGAGCAAGGAGTAGGTCTTGTCTATTATATATTTGGCTTATGGAACGGTATCTGTGCTAATTTCAATCTCTGGTTTTATGCAGCACCCCAACTCACCTTTCCCCATAAGCAAGCATAAGTTGGTTTTCTAAATTTGAGACCCTGTTCTGTTTTCTAATTCAGTTCATGTGTAGCCAAGTTTACGTTCCCTCTATTAGTGATATCTTATGATCTTTCTTTTTCTGTGTGACTTATTTCTCGTAGAATCGTCGTAGCTGAATCCACTCATTATGCCGCTACGGGCCTGATGACGTAGATCTCATTGCTGAGTGATATTCCATTGTACGTACGTACCACAACTTCTTTATCCATTTTTTGCTTTCTCGGATATTTAATTTGTAACGTAGACGAGGTTCTTGTAACCAGAGCTGTCCCAAACTTTGGGGTGGCTGTGTGTTTTTGATTTTAATTTCCGTAAGCTATAGGACCATAAGTGGAAGTGCCATAGGCTGTGTTGCTTTGTTTCCTACGTGTTTCAGGAAACACCATACACTTCTCCAGAGTGGCTGTTGGCAATTTACATCCCGCCCATCAGCATAACAAGGCTCCCTGTTCTCCATGACCTGTCATGCCTTTCTGGATTTTACACTTGTTTCAGATGGCCCTATTGACCGGGGGGCAGTGAGACTTCATTGTAGTGCAGATTTCCTTTACACGCTTGCTTGGTTGGCCAAAAAGTGGGTATACATTTTTTCCTGAATATATTCAGGAAAAAACGCATACGCCATTTTTGGCCAAGTGCATCATTGTCGACATTCTGCCTCTTTTCCTATGTTTAAGTGCAATTCCAGTCTACCCCCTGAAATAGTTTTCCTGAAATTCTGCCCCGCTTTCAAGTCCTCTTCGAAGACTTACTTCAATACATTTTTGGATGATAGCTGTCATTCATAACTCTGCAGGTTTGTGAATTACAGTGCCCCTGGGCTCCTTTCTTCAACTCGCTATCTTGTGAGCTGGCTGCAAAACCAAAGGATTGCTTCAGGCCCTAATCTGGTTCTGGCAGGGCACGCTGAGCCTTTGGTTAATTCCTCTTCCTGGTGGGAAATGAGCGTTCCATTTGCCCGTGCAGACACCTACAGCTAGACTCTCATTGGTTCTCCCTATTCCTGTTCATCTTGCGCAGAAATTGCAAACTGTGCCAAACAGGAGGTTAAAGGCACTGACTCTCCAAGTGGGGATAGTGTTAGTAAAGCATCTGGAACGGTGCACCCCAGTACCAGGGGACGAACCCTGAGATGCATTTGAAAACGTTTCCCAATCACACGGTGCACCATACTCTGGGTTTCCCATGCATGTTTTAGCTGAAGGAATAATCCCTTAAACCTGGAGACTTGGGACCCATGGAATGGGTACCATGCAGTATGACTTCAAAGGGTCTGCCTTTACTCACCGAACCTCTCCAATGCTATCAGCCCGAAGTGTCCAGCCTTATGTCTCACCCAGCTCTGGGTGTAGATGTGGTAAATCCAGGTTGCATCACAAGGCCTGAATGAATTATGTAAGAATTGCTCTCTATTTCACTGTCATTGTGTTTTGTTTTTGAAATTTATTTTGTTAATGGGGTTTATCGGATTTTCACTGCTGCGTTTAGGCCCCTGTACACACGCTTGACTTCCTTATGGAGACATATAAATCCATGGGTCTTAAGTTTCTTACTTGTCAGGTATATTCCCAGGCGTTGAATATGGGGTGTTGAGTCCATTTCGTTGAGCAAGGTGTAGGTCTTGTCTATTATATATTTGGCTTATGGAAAGGTATCTGTGCTAATTTCAATCTCTGGTTTGATGCAGCACCCCAACTCACCTTTCCCCATAAGCAAGCATAAGTTGGTTTTCTAAATTTGAGACCCTGTTCTGTTTTGTAATTCAGTTCATGTGTAGCCAAGTTTACGTTCCGTGTATTAGTGATAACTTATGATGTTTCTTTTTCTGTGTGACTTACTTCTCGTAGAATCGTCGTACCTGAATCCACTCATTATGCCACTACGGGCCTGATGACGTAGATTTCATTGCTGAGTGATATTCCATTGTACGTACGTACCACAACTTCTTTATCCATTTTTTGCTTTCTCGGATATTTAACTTGTACTGTAGACGAGGTTCTTGTAAACAGAGCCGTCCCAAACTTTGGGGTGGCTGTGTGTTTTTGATTTTAATTTTCCTTAGCTATAGGACCATAAGTGGAAGTGCCATAGGCTGTGTTGCTTTGTTTCCTACGTGTTTCAGGAAACACCATACACTTTTACAGAGTGGCTTTTGGCAATTTACATCCCGCCCCTCAGCATAACAAGGCTCCCTGTTCTCCATGACCTGTCCTGCCTTTGTGGATTTTACACTTGTTTCAGATGGCCCTTTTGACCGGGGGTCAGTGAGACTTCATTGTAGTGCAGATTTCCTTTACACGCTTGCTTGGTTGGCCAAAAAGGGCGTATGCGTTTTTTCCTGAATATATTCAGGAAAAAACGCATACGCACTTTTTGGCCAAGTGCATCATTGTCGACATTCTGCCTCTTTTCCTATGCTTTAAGTGCAATTCCAGTCTCCCCCCTGAAATCGTTTTCCTGAAATTCTGCCCCGCTTTCAAGTCCTCTTCGAAGACTTACTTCAATACATTTTTGGACGATAGCTGTCATTCATAACTCTGCAGGTTTGTGAATTACAGTGCCCCTGAGCTCCTTTCTTCAACTCGCTTTCTTGTGAGCTGGCCGCAAAACCGCAGGATTGCTTCAGGCCCTAATCTGGTTCCGGCAGGGCACGCTGATCCTTTGGTTAATTCCTCTTCCTGGTGGGAAATGAGCGTTCCATTTGCACGTGCACACACCTACATCTAGTCTCTCATTGGTTCTCCCTATTCCTGTTCATCTTGCGCAGAATTTGCAAACTGTGACAAACAGGAGGTTAAAGGCACTGACTCTCCAAGTGGGGAGAGTGTTAGTAAAGCGTCTGGAACGGTGAACCCGAGAACCAGGGGACGAATACTGAGATGCATTTGAAAACGTTTCCCAATCACACGGTGGACCATACTCTGGGTTTCCCATGCATGTTTTAGCTGAAGGAAGAATCCCTTAAACCTGGAGAGTTGGGAACCATGGAATGTGTACCATGCAGTATGACTTCAAAGGGTCTGCGTTTGCTCACCGAACCTCACCAATGCTATCAGCCCCAAGTGTCCAGCCTTATGTCTCACCCAGCTCTGGGTGTAGATGTGGTAAATCCAGGTTGCATCACAAGCCCTGAATGAATTATTTAAGAATTGCTCTCTATTTCACTGTCATTGTGTTTTGTTTGTGAAATTTATTTTGATAATGGGATTTATCGGATTTTCACTGCTGTGTTTAGGCCGCTGTACACATGCTTGATTTCCTTATGGAGACATATAAATCCATGGGTCTTAAGATTCTTACTTGTCAGGTATATTCCCAGGCGTTGAATATGGGGCGTTGAGTCCTTTTCGTTGAGCAAGGAGTAGGTCTTGTCTATTATATATTTGGCTTATGGAATGGTATCTGTGCTAATTTCAATCTCTGGTTTGATGCAGCACCCCAACTCACCTTTCCCATAAGCAAGCATAAGTTGGTTTTCTAAATTTGAGACCCTGTTCTGTTTTGTAATTCAGTTCATGTGTAGCCAAGTTTACGTTCCGTGTATTAGTGATATCTTATGATGTTTCTTTTTCTGTGTGACTTATTTCTCGTAGAATCATCGTACCTGAATCCACTCATTATGCGGCTACGTACCTGATGACGTAGATCTCATTGCTGAGTGATATTCCATTGTACGTACGTACCACAACTTCTTTATCCATTTTTTGCTTTCTCGGATATTTAGCTTGTACCGTAGACAAGGTTCTTGTAAAGAGAGCCGTCCCAAACTTTGGGGTGGCTGTGTGTTTTTGATTTAAATTTCCCAAAGCTATAGGACCCTAAGTGGAAGTGCCATAGGCTGTGTTGCTTTGTTTCCTACGTGTTTCAGGAAACACCATACACTTCTCCAGGGTGGCTGTTGGCAATTTACATCCCGCCCATCAGCATAACCAGGCTCCCTGTTCTCCATGACCTGTCCTGCCTTTCTGGATTTTACACTTTTTTCAGATGGCCCTTTTGACCGGGGGGCAGTGAGACTTCATGGTAGTGCAGATTTACTTTACACGCTTGCTTGGTTGGCCAAAAAGTGCGTATGCGTTTTTTCCTGAATATATTCAGGAAAAAACGCATACGCCCTTTTTGGCCAAGTGCATCATTGTCGACATTCTGCCTCTTTCCTATGCTTTAAGTGCAATTCCAGTCTACCCCCTGAAATCATTTTCCTGAAATTTTGCCCCGCTTTCAAGTATTCTTCGAAGAAATACTTCAATATATTTTTGGACGATAGCTGTCATTCATAACTCTGCAGGTTTGTGAATTACAGTGCCCCTGAGCTCCTTTCTTCAACTCGCTTTCTTGTGAGCTGGCCGCAAACCCGCAGGATTGCTTCAGGCCCTAATCAGGTTCCGGCACGGCATGCTGGTTCATTCTTCTTCCTGGTGGGAAATGAGCGTTAAATTTCCAGTGCAGACACCTACAGCTAGTCTCTCATTGGTTCTCCCTATTCCTGTTCATCTTGCGCAGAAATTGCAAACTGTGCCAAACAGGAGGTTAAAGGCACTGACTCTCCAAGTGGGGAGAGTGTTAGTAAAGGTCTGGAATGGTGAACCCGAGTAAAAGGGGACGAAAACTGAGATGCATTTGAAAACGTTTCCTGGTCACACGGTGCAGCATACTGTGGGTTTCCCATGCACGTTTTAGCTGAAGGAAGAATCCCTTAAAACTGGAGAGTTGGGACCCATGGAATGGGTACCATGCAGTATGACTTCAAAGGGTCTTCATTTGCTCATCGAACCTCACCAATGCTATCAGCCCGAAGTGTCCAACCTTATGTCTCACTCAGCTCTGGGTGTAGATGTGGTAAATCCAGGTTGCATCACATGCCCTGAATGAATTATTTAAGAATTGCTCTCTATTTCACTGTCATTGTGTTTTGTTTTTGTAATTTATTTTGATAATGGGATTTATTGGATTTTCTCTGCTGCATTCATGCAGCTGTACACACGCTTGATTGTCTTACGGAGACATATAAATCCATGGGTTTGAAGATTCTTACTAGTCAGGTGTATTCCTAGGCGTTGAATATGAGGTGTTTAGTCCATTTCGTTGAGCAAGGGGTAGGTCTTGACTATTATATATTTGGCTTATGGAAAGGTATCTGTGCTAATTTCTATCTCTGCTTTTATGCAGCACCCCAACTCACTTTTCCCCTTAAGCAAGCATAAGTTGCTTTTCTAAATTTGAGACCCTGTTCTGTTTTGTAATTCAGTTCATGTGTAGCCAAGTTTACATTCTGTGTATTAGTGATAACTTATGATGTTTCATTTTCTGTGTGACTTATTTCACTTAGAATCATCGTACCTGAATCCACTCATTATGCCGCAACGGACCTGATGAAATAGATTTCATTGGTGATTGATATTCCTTTGTACGTATGTACCACACTTCTTTATCCATTTTTCGCTTTCTGGGATATTTAACTTGTACCGTAGACGAAGTTCTTGTAAACAGAGCCGTCCGAATCTTTGGGGTGGCTGTGTGTTTTTGATTTTAATTTCCCTAAGCTATAGGACCATAAGTGGTAATGCCGTAGGCTCCGTTGATTTGTTTTTTAGGTTTTTGAGGAAACACCATACAATTCTCCAGAGTGGCTGTTGGCAATTTACATCCGCCCATCAGCATAACAAGGCTCCCTTTTCTCCATGACCTGTCCTGCCTTTCTGGATTTTACACTTTTTTCAGATGGCCCTTTTGACCGGGGGCAGTGAGACTTCATTGTAGTGCAGATTTCCTTTACACGCTTGCTTGGTTGGCCAAAAAGGGCGTATGCGTTTTTTCCTGAATATATTCAGGAAAAAACGCATACGCCCTTTTTGGCCAAGTGCATCATTGTCAACATTCTGCCTGTTTTCCTATGCTTTAAGTGCAATTCCAGTCTACCCCCTGAAATCGTTTTCCTGAAATTCTGCCCCGCTTTCAAGTCCTCTTCGAAGACTTACTTCAATACATTTTTGGACGATAGCTGTCATTCATAACTCTGCAGGTTTGTGAATTACAGTGCCCCTGAGCTCCTTTCTTCAACTCGCTTTCTTGTGAGCTGGCCGCAAAACCGCAGGATTGCTTCAGGACATAATCTCTTTCCAGCAGGGCACGCTGAGCCTTTGGTTAATTCCTCTTCCTGGTGGGAAATGAGCGTTCCATTTGCCCGTGCAGACACCTACAGCTAGTCTCTCATTGGTTCTCCCTATTCCTGTCCATCTTGCGCAGAAATTGCAAACTGTGCCTAACAGGAGGTTAAAGGCACTGACTCTCCATGTGGGGAGAGTGTTAGTAAAGCGTCTGGAATGGTGCACTCGAGTACAAGGGGACGAAAACTGAGATGCATCTGAAAACGTTTCCCAATCACACGGTGGAGCATACTCTGGGTTTCCCATGCATGTTTTAACTGAAGCAAGAATCCCTTAAACCTGGAGATTTGGGAACCTTGGAATGGGTACCATGCAGTATGACTTCAAAGGGTCTGCGTTTGCTCACCGAACCTCACCAATGCTATCAGCCCGAAGTGTTCAGCCTTATGTCTCACGCAGCTCTGGGTGTAGATGTGGTAAATCCAGGTTGCATCACAATCCCTGAATGAATTATTTAAGCATTGCTCTCTATTTCTCTGTCATTGTGTTTTGTTTTTGAAATTTATTTTGATAATGGGATTTATCGGATTTTCACTGCTGCATTTAGGCCGCTGTACACACTCTTGATTTCCTTATGGAGACATATAAATCCGTGGGTATTAAGATTCTTACTTGTCAGGTATCTTCCCAGGCGTTGAATATGGGGTGTTGAGTCCATTTCGTTGAGCAAGGAGTAGATCTTGTCTATTATATATTTTGCTTATGGAACGGTATCTGTGCTAATTTCAATCTCTGGTTTTATGCAGTACCCCAACTCACCTTTCCCCGTAAGCAAGCATAAGTTGGTTTTCTAAATTTGAGACCCTGTTCTGTTTTGTAATTCAGTTCATGTGTAGCCAAGTTTACATTCCGTGTATTAGTGATATCTTATGATGTTTCTTTTTCTGTGTGACTTATTTCTCGTAGAATCATCGTACCTGAATCCACTAATTATGCCACTAGGGACCTGATGACGTAGATTTCATTGCTGAGTGATATTCCTTTGTGCGTGCGTACCACAACTTCTTTATCCATTTTTTGCTTTCTCGGATATTTAACTTGTACCGTAGACGAGATTCTTGTAAACAGAGCCGTCCCAAACTTTGGGGTGGCTGTGTGTTTTTGATTTTAATTTCCCTAAGCTATAGGACCATAAGTGGAAGTGCCATAGGCTGTGTTGCTTTGTTTCCTACGTGTTTCAGAAACACCATAAACATCTCCAGAGTGGCTGTTGGCAATTTACATCCGCCCATTAGCATAACAAGGCTCCCTGTTCTCCATGTCCTGTCCTGCCTTTCTGGATTTTACACTTTTTTCAGATTGCGCTTTTGACCGGGGGGCATTGAGACTTCATTGTAGTGCAGATTTTTTTAACATGCTTGCTTGGTTGGCCAAAAAGGGCGTATGCGTTTTTTCCTGAATATATTCAGGAAAAAACGCATACGCCCTTTTTGGCCAACTGAATCATTGTCGACGTTCTGCCTCTTTTCCTATGCTTTAAGTGCAATTCCAGTCTACCCCCTGAAATCGTTTTCCTGAAATTCTGCCCCGCTTTCAAGTCCTCTTCGAAGACTTACTTCAATACAATTTTGGACGATAGCTGTCATTCATAACTCTGCAGGTTTGTGAATTACAGTGCCCCTGAGCTCCTATCTTCAACTCGCTTTCTTGTGAGCTGGCTGCAAAACCGCAGGATTGCTTCACGCCCTAATCTCTTTCAGGCAGGGCACGCTGAGCCTTTGGTTAATTCCTCTGCCTGGTCGGAAATGAGCGTTCCATTTGCCCGTGCAGTCACCTACAGCTAGTCTCTCATTGGTTCTCCCTATTCCTGTTCATCTTGCGCAGAAATTGCAAACTGTGCCAAACAGGAGGTTAAAGGCACTGACTCTCCAACTGGGGAGGGTGTTAGTAAAGCGTCTGGAATGGTGAACACGAGTACCAGGGGATGAAAACTGAGATGCATTTGAAAACGTTTCCTGGTCACACGGTGCACCATACTGTGGATTTCCCATGCACGTTTTAGCTGAAGGAAGAATCCCTTAAAACTGGAGAGTTGGGACCCATGGAATGGGTACCATGCAGTATGACTTCAAAGGGTCTTCATTTGCTCATCGAACCTCACCAATGCTATCAGCCCGAAGTGTCCAACCTTATGTCTCACTCAGCTCTGGGTGTAGATGTGGTAAATCCAGGTTACATCACATGCCCTGAATGAATTATTTAAGAATTGCTCTCTATTTCACTGTCATTCTGTTTTGTTTTTGAAATTCATTTTGATAATGGGATTTATCGGATTTTCACTGCTGCTTTTAGGCCACTGTTCACACGCTTGATTTCCTTATGGAGACATATAAATCCATGGGTTTTAAGATTCTTCCTCGTCAGGTATCTTCCCAGGCATTGAATATAGGGTGTTGAGGCTATTTCGTTGAGCAAAGGATAGGTGTTGTCTATTATATATTTGGCTTATGGAACGGTATCTGTGCTAATTTCAATCTCTGGTTTTATGCAGCATCCCAACTCACCTTTCCCCATAAGCAAGCATAAGTTGGTTTGCTAAATTTGAGACCCTGTTCTGTTTTGTATTTCAGTTCATGTGTAGCCAAGGTTATGTTCCGTGTATTAGTGATATCTTATGATGTTTCTTTTTCTGTGTGACTTATTTCTCGTCGAATCATCGTACCTGAATCCACTCATTATGCCGCTACGGGCCTGATGACGTAGATCTCATTGCTGAGTGATATTCCATTGTACGTACGTACCACAACTTCTTTATCCATTTTTTGCTTTCTCAGATAATTAACTTTTACCGTAGACGAAGTTCTTGTAAACAGAGCCGTCCCAAATTTGGGGTGGCTGTGTGTTATTGATTTTAATTTCCCTAAGCTATAGGACCATATGTGGAAGTGCCATAGGCTGTGTTGCTTTGTTTCCTACGTGTTTCAGGAAACACCATACACTTTTCCAGAGTGGCTGTTGGCAATTTACATCCCGCCCATCAGCATAACAAGGCTCCCTGTTCTCCATGACCTGTCCTGCCTTTCTGGATTTTACACTTTTTTCAGATGGCCGTTTGGACCAGTGGGCAGTGAGACTTCATTTTATTGCAGATTTCCTTTACACGCTTGCTTGGTTAGCCAAAAAGGGCGTATGCATTTTTTCCTGAATATATTCAGGAGAAAACGGATACGCCGTTTTTGGCCAAGTGCATCACTCTCGACATTCTGCCTCTTTTCCTATGCTTTAAGTGCAATTCCAGTCTACCCCCTGAAATCGTGTTCCTGAAATTCTGCCGCGCTTTCAAGTCCTCTTCGAAGACTTACTTCAATACATTTTTGGACGATAGCTGTCATTCATAACTCTGCAGGTTTGTGAATTACAGTGCCCCTGAGCTCCTTTCTTCAACTCGCTTTCTTGTGAGCTGGCCGCAAAACCGCAGGATTGTTTCAGGCTCTAATCTGGTTCCCGCAGGGCACGCTGAGCCTTTGGTTAGTCCCTCTTCCTGGTGGGAAATGAGCGTTCCATTTGCCCGTGCAGACACCTACAGCTAGTCTCTCATTGGCTCTCGCTATTCCTGTTCATCTTGTGCCGAAATTGCAAACTGTGCCAAACAGGAGGTTAAAGACACTGACTCTCCAAGTGGGGAGAGTGTTAGTAAAGCGTCTGGAACGGTGAACCCGAGTACCAGGGGTCGAAAACTGAGATGCATTTGAAAACGTTTCCCAATCACACGGTTGACCATACTCTGGGTTTCCCATGCATGTTTTAGCTGAAGGAAGAATCCCTTAAACCTGGAGAGTTGGGACCCATGGAATGGGTACCATGCAGTATGATTTCAAAGGGTCTGCGTTTGCTCACCAAACCTCAACAATACTATCAGCTCGATGTGTCCAGCCTTATGTCTCATCCAGCTCTGGGTGTAGATGTGGTAAATCCAGGTTGCATCACAAGCCCTGAATGAATTATTTAAGAATTGCTCTCTATTTCACTGTCATTGTGTTTTGTTTTTGAAATTTATTTTGTTAATGGGATTTATCGGATTTTCACTGCTGCGTTTAGGCCCCTGTACACATGCTTGACTTCCTTATGGAGACATATAAATCCATGGGTCTTTAGATTCTTACTTGTCAGGTATATTTCCAGGCGTTGAATATGGGGTGTTGAGTCCATTTCGTTGAGCAAGGTGTAGGTCTTGTCTCTTATATATTTGGCTTATGGAACGGTATCTGTGCTAATTTCAATCTCTGGTTTGACGCAGCACCTGAACTCACCTTTCCCCATAAGCAAGCATAAGTTGGTTTTCTAAATTTGAGAGCCTGTTCTGTTTTGTAGTTCAGTTCATGTGTAGCCAAGTTTACGTTCCGTGTATTAGTGATATCTTATGATGTTTCTTTTTCTCTGTGACTTATTTCTCGTCGAATCATCGTACCTGAATGCACTCATTATGCCGCTACGGGCCTGATGACGTAGATCTCATTGCTGAGTGATATTCCATTGTACGTACGTACGACAACTTCTTTATCCATTTTTTGCTTTCTCGGATATTTAACTTGTATCGTAGAGGAGGTTCTTGTAAACAGAGCCGTCCCAAACTTTGGAGTGGCTGTGTGTTTTTGATTTTAATTTCCCTAAGCTATAGGACCCTAAGTGGATGTGCCATAGGCTGTGTTGCTATGTTTCCTACGTGTTTCACAAACACCATACACTTCTCCAGAGTGGCTGTTGGCAATTTACATCCCACCCATCAGCATAACAAGGCTCCCTGTTCTCCATGACCCATCCAGCCTTTCTGGATTTTACACTTGTTTCAGATGGCCGTTTGGACCAGGGGGCAGGGAGACTTCATTGTAGTGCAGATTTCCTTTACACGCTTGCTTGGTTGGCCAAAAAGTGCGTATGCGTTTTTTCCTGAATATATTCAGGAAAAAACGCAGACGCCCTTTTTAGCCAAGGGCATAATTGTGGACATTCTGCCCCTTTTCATATGATTTAAGTGCAATTCCAGTCTACCCCCTGAAATCGTTTTCCTGAAATTCTGCCCCGCTTTCAAGTCCTCTTCGAAGACTTACTTCAATACATTTTTGGACGATAGCTGTCATTCATAACTCTGCAGGTTTGTGAATTACAGTGCCACTGAGCTCCTTTCTTCAACTCGCTTTCTTGTGAGCTGGCCGCAAAACCGCAGGATTGCTTCAGGCCCTAATCTGGTTCCCGCAGGGCACGCTGAGCCTTTGGTTAATCCCTCTTCCTGGTGGGAAATGAGCGTTCCATTTGCACGTGCAGACACCTACAGCTAGTCTCTCATTGGTTCTCCCTATTCCTGTTCATCTTGCGCAGAAATTGCAAACTGTGCCAAACAGGAGGTTAAAGGCCCTGACTCTCCAAGTGGGGAGAGTGTTAGTAAAGCGTCTGGAACGGTGAACCCGGGTACCAGGGGACGAAACCTGACATGCATTTGAAAACGTTTCCCAATCACACGGTGGACCATACTCTGGGTTGCCCATGCATGTTTTAGCTGAAGGAAGAATCCCTTAAACCTGGAGAGTTGGGACCCATGGAATGGCTACCATGCAGTATGACTTCAAAGGGTCTGCGTTTGTTCAACAAACCTCACCAATGCTATCAGCCCGATGTGTCCAGCCTTATGTCTCAACTAGCTCTGGGTGTAGATGTGGTAAATCCAGGTTGCATCACAAGCCCTGAATGAATTATTTAAGAATTGCTCTCTATTTCACTGTCATTGTGTTTGGTTTTTGAAATTTATTTGGTTAATGGGATTTATCGGATTTTCACTGCTGCGTTTAGGCCGCTGTACACACGCTTGATATCCTTATGGAGACATATAAATCCATGGGTCTTAAGTTTCTTACTTGTCAGGTATATTCCCAGGTGTTGAATATGGGGTGTTGAGTCCATTTCGTTGAGCAAGGAGTAGGTCTTGTCTATTATATATTTGGCTTATGGAACGGTATCTGTGCTAATTTCAATCTCTGGTTTTATGCAGCACCCCAACTCACCTTTCCCCATAAGCAAGCATAAGTTGGTTTTCTAAATTTGAGACCCTGTTCTGTTTTGTAATTCAGTTCATGTGTATCCAAGTTTTCGTTCCGTGTATTAGTGATATCTTATGATATTTCTTTTCCTGTGTGACTTATTTCTCGTAGAATCATCGTACCTGAATCCACTCAATATGCCGCTACGGGCCTGATGACGTAGATCTCATTGCTGAGTGATATTCCATTGTACGTACATACCACAACTTCTTTATCCATTTTTTGATTTCTCGGATATTTAACTTGTACCGTAGACGAGGTTCTTGTAAACAGAGCCGTCCCAAACTTTGGGGTGGCTGTGTGTTTTTGATTTTAATTTCCCTAAGCTATAAAACCATAAGTGGAAGTGCCATAGGCTGTGTTGCTTGGTTTCCTACGTGTTTCAGGAAACACCATACACTTCTCCAGAGTGGCTGTTGGCAATTTACATCCCGCCCATCAGCATAACAAGGCTCCCTGTTCTCCATGACCTGTCCTGCCTTTCTGGATTTTACACTTGTTTCAGATGGCCGTTTGTACCGGGGGTAGTGAGACTTCATTGTAGTGCAGATTTCCTTTACACCCTTGCTTGGTTGGCCAAAAAGGGCGTATGCGTTTTTTCCTGAATATATTCAGGAAAAAACGCATACGCCCTTTTTGGCCAAGTGCATCATTGTGGACATTCTGCCTCTTTTCCTATGCTTTAAGTGCAATTCCAGTCTACCCCCTGAAATCGTTTTCCTGAAATTCTGCCCCGCTTTCAAGTCCTCTTCAAAGACTTACTTCAATATAATTTTGGACGATAGCTGTCATTCATAACTCTGCATGTTTGTGAATTACAGTGCCCCTGAGCTCCTTTCTTCAACTCGCTTTCTTGTGAGTTGCCCGCAAAACCGCAGGATTGCTTCAGGCCATAATCTTGTTCCGGCAGGGCACGCTGAGCCTTTGGTTAGTCCCTCTTCCTGGTGGGAAATGAGCGTTCCATTTGCCCGTGCAGACACCTACAGCTAGTCTCTCATTCGTTGTCCCTATTCCTGTTAATATTGCGCAGAAATTGCAAACTGTGCCAAACAGGAGGTTAAAGGCACTGACTCTCCAAGTGGGGAGAGTGTTAGTAAAGCGTCTGGAACGGTGAACCCGAGTACCAGGGGTCGAAACCTGAGACGCATTTGAAAACGTTTCCCAATCACATGGTGGACATTACTCTGGGTTTCCCATGCATGTTTTAGCTGAAGGAAGAATCCCTTAAACCTGGAGAGTTGGGACCCATGGAATGGGTACCATGCAGTATGACTTCAAAGGGTCTGCGTTTGCTCACCGAACCTCTCCAATGCTATCAGCCCGAAGTGTCCAGCCTTATGTCTCACCCAGCTCTGGGTGTAGATGTGGTAAATCCAGGTTGCATCACAAGCCCTGAATGAATTATTTAAGAATTGTTCTCTATTTCACTGTCATTGTGTTTTGTTTTTGAAATATATTTTGATAATGGGATTTATCGGATTTTCACTGCTGCGTTGAGGCCGCTGTACACACGCTTGATATCCTTATGGAGACATATAAATCCATGGGTCTTAAGTTTCTTACTTGTCAGGTATATTCCCAGGCGTTGAATATGGGGTGTTGAGTTCATTTCGTTGAGCAAGGAGTAGGTCTTGTCTATTATATATTTGCCTTATGGAACGGAATCTGTGCTAATTTCAATCTCTGGTTTTATGCAGCACCCCAACTCACCTTTCCCCATAAGCAAGCATAAGTTGGTTTTCTAAATTTGAGACCCTGTTCTGTTTTGTAATTCAGTTCATGTGTAGCCAAGTTTACGTTCCGTGTATTAGTGATATCTTATGATGTTTCTTTTTCTGTGTGACTTATTTCTCGTAGAATCGTCGTACCTGAATCCACTCATTATGCCGCTACGGGCGTGATGACGTGGATCTCATTGCTGAGTGATATTCCATTGTACGTACGTACCACAACTTCTTTATCCATTTTTTGCTTTCTCGCATATTTAACTTGTACCGTAGACGAGGTTCTTGTAAACAGAGCCGTCCCAAACTTTGGGGTGGCAGTGTGTTTTTGAATTTAATTTCCCTAAGCTATAGGACCGTAAGTGGAAGTGCCATAGGCTGCGTTGCTTTGTTTCCTACGTGTTTCAGGAAACACCATACACTTCTCCAGAGTGGCTGTTGGCAAATTACATCCCGCCCATCAGCATAACAAGGCTCCCTCTTCTCCATGACCTGTCCTGCCTTTCTGGATTTTACATTTTTTCAGATGGCCCTTTTGACCGGGGGGCAGTGAGACTTCATTGTAGTGCAGATTTCCTTTACACGCTTGCTTGGTTGGCCAAAAAGGGCGTATGCGTTTTTTCCTGAATATATTCAGGAAAAAACGCAGACGCCCTTTTTGGCCAAGTGCATCATTGTGGACATTCTGCCTCTTTTCCTTTGCTTTAAGTGCAATTCCAGTCTACCCCCTGAATTCGTTTTCCTGAAATTCTGCCCCGTTTTCAAGTCCTCTTCGAAAACTTACTTCAATACATTTTTGGACGATAGCTGTCATTCATAACTCTGCAGGTTTGTGAATTACAGTGCCCCTGAGCTCCTTTCTTCAACTCGCTTTCTTGCGAGTTGCCCGCAAAACCGCAGGATAGCTTCAGGCCCTAATCTGGTTCCGGCAGGGCACGCTGAGCCTTTGGTTAATTCCTCTTCCTGGTGGGAAATGAGCGTTCCATTTGCCCGTGCAGACACCTACAGCTAGTCTCTCATTGGCTCTCGCTATTCCTGTTCATCTTGCGCCGAAATTGCAAACTGTGCCAAACAGGAGGTTAAAGACACTGACTCTCCAAGTGGGGAGATTGTTAGTAAAGCGTCTGGAACGGTGAATCCGAGTACCAGGGGTCGAAACCTGAGACGCATTTGAAAATGTTTCCCAATCACATGGTGGACATTTCTCTGGGTTTCCCATGCATGTTTTACCTGAACGAAGAATCCCTTAAACCTGGAGAGTTGGGACCTATGGAATGGCTACCATGCAGTATGACTTCAAAGGGTCTGCGTTTGCTCACCGAACCTCACCAATGCTATCAGCCCGAAGTGTCCAGCCTTATGTCTCACCCAGCTCTGGGTGTAGATGTGGTAAATCCAGGTTGCATCACAAGCCCTGAATGAATTATTTAAGAATTGTTCTCTATTTCACTGTCATTGTGTTTTGTTTTTGAAATATATTTTGATAATGAGATTTATCGGATTTTCACTGCTGCGTTTAGGCCGCTGTACACACGCTTGATATCCTTATGGAGACAATAAATACATGGGTCTTAAGATTCTTACTTGTCAGGTATATTCCCAGGCGTTGAATATGGGGTGTTGAGTTCATTTCGTTGAGCAAGGAGTAGGTCTTGTCTATTATATATTTGGCTTATGGAATGGTATCTGTGCTAATTTCAATCTCTGGTTTGATGCAGCACCCCAACTCACCTTTCTCCATAAGCAAGCATAAGTTGGTTTTCTAAATTTGAGACCCTGTTCTGTTTTGTAATTCAGTTCATGTGTAGACAAGTTTACGTTCCGTGTATTAGTGATATCTTATGATGTTTCTTTTTCTGTGTGACTTATTTCTCGTAGAATCGTCGTACCTGCATCCACTCATTATGCCGCTACGGGCCTGATGACGTAGATTTCATTGCTGAGAGATATTCCATTGTACGTACATACCACAACTTCTTTATCCTTTTTTTGCTTTCTCGGATATTTAACTTGTACCGTAGACGAGGTTCTTGTAAACAGAGCCGTCCCAAACTTTGGGGTGGCTGTGTGTTTTTGATTTTAATTTCTCTAAGCTATAGGACCATAAGTGGAAGTGCCATAGGCTGTGTTGCTTTGTTTCCTACGTGTTTCAGGAAACACCATACACTTCTCCAGAGTGGCTATTGGCAAATTACATCCCGCCCATCAGCATAACAAGGCTCCCTGTTCTCCATGACCTGTCCTGCCTTTCTGCATTTTACACTTTTTTCAGATGGCCCTTTTGACCGGGGGGCAGTGAGACTTCATTGTAGTGCAGGTTTCCTTTACACGCTTGCTTGGTTGGCCAACAAGGGCGTATGAGTTTCTTCCTGAATATATTCAGGAAAAAACGCATACGCTCTTTTTGGCCAAGTGCATCATTGTCGACATTCTGCCTCTTTTCCTATGCTTTAAGTGCAATTCCAGTCTACGCCCTGAAATCGTTTTCCTGAAATTCTGCCCCGCTTTCTAGTCCTCTTCGAAGACTTACTTCAATACATTTTTGGACGATAGCTGTCATTCATATCTCTGCAGGTTTGTGAATTACAGTGCCCCTGAGCTCCTTTCTTCAACTCGCTTTCTTGTGAGCTGGTCGAAAAACCGCAGGATTGCTTCAGGCCCTAATCTGGTTCCGGTAGGGCACGCTGAGCCTTTGGTTAATCCCTCTTCCTGGTGGGAAGTGAGCGTTCCATTTGCTCTTGCAGACACCTACAGCTAGTCTCTCATTTGTTCTCCCTATTCCTGTTCATCTTGCGCAGAATTTGCAAACTGTGCCAAACAGGAGGTTAAAGGCAATTACTCTCCAAGTGGGGAGAATGTTAGTAAAGCGTCTGGAACGGTGAACCCGAGTACCAGGGGACGAAACCTGAGATGCATTTCAAAACGTTTCCCAATCACACGGTGGACATTACTCTGGGTTTCCCATGCATGTTTTAGCTGAAGGAAGAATCCCTTAAACCTGGAGTGTTGGGACCCATGGAATGGGTACCATGCAGTATGACTTCAAAGGGTCTGCGTTTGCTCACCGAACCTCACCAATGCTATCAGCCCGAAGTGTCCAGCCTTATGTCTCACCGAGCTGTGGGTGTAGATGTGGTAAATCCAGGTTGATTCACAAGCCCTGCATGAATTATTTAAGAATTGCTCTCTATTTCACTGTCATTGTGTTTTGTTTTTGAAATATATTTTGATAATGGGATTTATCGTATTTTCACTGCTGCGTTTAGGCCACTGTACACACGCTTGATTTCCTTATGGAGACATATAAATCCATGGGTCTTAAGATTCTTACTTGTCAGGTATATTCCCAGGCGTTGAATATGGGGTGTGAGTCCATTTCGTTGAGCAAGGAGTAGGTCTTGTCTATTATTATATTTGGCTTATGGAACGGTATCTGTGCTAATTTCAATCTCTGGTTTGATGCAGCACCCCAACTCACCTTTCCCCATAAGCAAGCATAAGTTGGTTTTCTAAATTTGAGACCCTGTTCTGTTTTGTAATTCAGTTCATGTGTAGACAAGTTTACGTTCCGTGTATTAGTGATATCTTATGATATTTCTTTTTCTGTGTGACTTATTTCTCGTAGAATCGTCGTACCTGAATCCACTCATTATGCCGCTACGGGCCTGATGACATAGATTTCATTGCTGAGAGATATTCCATTGTACGTATGTACCACAACTTCTTTATCCATTTTTTGCTTTCTCGGATATTTAACTTGTACCGTAGACGACGTTCTTGTAAACAGAGCCGTCCCAAACTTTGAGGTGGCTGTGTGTTTTTGATTTTAATTTCCCTAAGCTATAGGACCCTAAGTGGAAGTGCCATAGGCTGTGTTGCTTTGTTTCCTACGTGTTTCAGGAAACACCATACACTTCTCCAGAGTGGCTGTTGGCAATTTACATCCCGCCCATCAGCATAACAAGGCTCCCTGTTCTCCATGACCTGTCCTGCCTTTCTGGATTTTACACTTGTTTCAGATGACCGTTTGGACCGGGGGTAGTGAGACATCATTGTAGTGGAGATTTCCTTTACACGCTTGCTTGTTTGGCCAAAAAGGGCGTATGCGTTTCTTCCTGAATATATTCAGGAAAAAACGCATACGCCCTTTTTGGCCAAGTGCACCATTGTCGACATTCTGCCTCTTTTCCTATGCTTTAAGTGCAATTCCAGTCTACCCCCTGAAATCGTTTTCCTGAAATTCTGCCCCGCATTCAAGTCCTCTTCGAAGACTTACTTCAATACATTTTTGGACGAAAGCTGTCATTCATAACTCTGCAGGTTTGTGAATTACAGTGTCCCTGAGCTCCTTTCTTCAACTGGCTTTCTTGTGAGCTGGCCGCAAACCCGCAGGATTGCTTCAGGCCCTAATCTGGTTTCGGCAGGGCACGCTGAGCCTTTGGTTAATCCCTCTTCCTGGTGGGAAGTGAGCGTTCCATTTGCTCTTGCAGACACCTACAGCTAGTCTCTCATTTGTTCTCCCTATTCCTGTTCATCTTGCGCAGAAATTGCAAACTGTGCCAAACAGGAGGTTAAAGGCACTGAGTTTCCCAGTGGGTAGAGTGTTAGTAAAGCGTCTGGAACGGTGAACCCGAGAACCAGGGGACGAAACCTGAGATGCATTTCAAAACGTTTCCCAATCACACGGTGGACATTACTCTGGGTTTCCCATGCATGTTTTAGCTGAAGGAAGAATCCCTTAAACCTGGAGTGTTGGGACCCATGGAATGGGTACCATGCAGTATGACTTCAAAGGGTCTGCGTTTGCTCACCGAACCTCACCAATGCTATCAGCCTGAAGTGTCCAGCCTTATGTCTCACCGAGCTGTGGGTGTAGATGTGGTAAATCCAGGTTGATTCACAAGCCCTGCATGAATTATTTAAGAATTGCTCTCTATTTCACTGTCATTGTGTTTTGTTTTTGAAATATATTTTGATAATGAGATTTATCGTATTTTCACTGCTGCGTTTAGGCCACTGTACACACGCTTGATTTCCTTATGGAGACATATAAATCCATGGGTCTTAAGATTCTTACTTGTCAGGTATATTCCCAGGCGTTGAATATGGGGTGTGAGTCCATTTCGTTGAGCAAGGAGTAGGTCTTGTCTATTATATATTTGGCTTATGGAACGGTATCTGTGCTAATTTCAATCTCTGGTTTGATGCAGCACCCCAACTCACCTTTCCCCATAAGCAAGCATAAGTTGGTTTTCTAAATTTGAGACCCTGTTCTGTTTTGTAATTCAGTTCATGTGTAGCCAAGTTTACGTTCCGTGTATTAGTGATATCTTACGATATTTCTTTTTCTATGTGACTTATTTCTCGTAGAATCGTCGTACCTGAATCCACTCATTATGCCGCTACGGGCCTGATGACATAGATTTCATTGCTGAGAGATATTCCATTGTACGTATGTACCACAACTTCTTTATCCATTTTTTGCTTTCTCGGATATTTAACTTGTACCGTAGACGACGTTCTTGTAAACAGAGCCGTCTCAAACTTTGAGGTGGCGGTGTGTTTTCGATTTTAATTTCCCTAAGCTATAGGACCCTAAGTGGAAGTGCCATAGGCTGTGTTGCTTTGTTTCCTACGTGTTTCAGGAAACACCATACACTTCTCCAGAGTGGCTGTTGGCAATTTACATCCCGCCCATCAGCATAACAAGGCTCCCTGTTCTCCATGACCTGTCCTGCCTTTCTGGATTTTACACTTGTTTCAGATGACCGTTTGGACCGCGGGTAGTGAGACATCATTGTAGTGCAGATTTCCTTTACACGCTTGCTTGTTTGGCCAAAAAGGGCGTATGCGTTTCTTCCTGAATATATTCAGGAAAAAACGCATACGCCCTTTTTGGCCAAGTGCACCATTGTCGACATTCTGCCTCTTTTCCTATGCTTTAAGTGCAATTCCAGTCTACCCCCTGAAATCGTTTTCCTGAAATTCTGCCCCGCTTTCAAGTCCTCTTCGAAGACTTACTTCAATATATTTTTGGACGATAGCTGTCAATCATAACTCTGCAGGTTTGTGAATTACAGTGTCCCTGAGCTCCTTTCTTCAACTGGCTTTCTTGTGAGCTGGCCGCAAACCCGCAGGATTGCTTCAGGCCCTAATCTGGTTCCAGCAGGGCACGCTGAGCCTTTGGTTAATCCCTCTTCCTGGTGGGAAGTGAGCGTTCCATTTGCTCTTGCAGACACCTACAGCTAGTCTCTCATTTGTTCTCCCTATTCCTGTTCATCTTGCGCAGAAATTGCAAACTGTGCCAAACAGGAGGTTAAAGGCACTGAGTCTCCCAGTGGGTAGAGTGTTAGTAAAGCGTCTGGAACGGTGAACCCGAGTACCAGGGGACGAATCTTGATATGCATTTGAAAACGTTTCCCAATCACACGGTGGACCATACTCTGGGTTTCCCATGCATGTTTTAGCTGAAGGAAGAATCCCTTAAACCTGGAGAGTTGGGACCCATGGAATGGGTACCATGCAGTATGACTTCAAAGGGTCTGCCTTTGCTCACCGAACCTCACCAATGCTATCAGCCCGAAGTGTCCAGCCTTATGTCTCACCCAGCTCTGGGTGTAGATGTGGTAAATCCAGGTTGCATCACAAGGCCTGAATGAATTATGTAAGAATTGCTCTCTATTTCACTGTCATTGTGTTTTGTTTTTGAAATTTATTTTGTTAATGGGATTTATCGGATTTTCACTGCTGCGTTTAGGCCCCTGTACACACGCTTGACTTCCTTATGGAGACATATAAATCCATGGGTCTTAAGTTTCTTACTTGTCAGGTATATTCCCAGGCGTTGAATATGGGGTGTTGAGTCCATTTCGTTGAGCAAGGAGTAGGTCTTGTCTATTATATATTTGGCTTATGGAACGGTATCTGTGCTAATTTCAATCTCTGGTTTTATGCAGCACCCCAACTCACCTTTCCCCATAAGCAAGCATAAGTTGGTTTTCTAAATTTGAGACCCTGTTCTGTTTTGTAATTCAGTTCATGTGTAGCCAAGTTTACGTTCCGTGTATTAGTGATATCTTATGATCTTTCTTTTTCTGTGTGACTTATTCCTCGTAGAATCGTCGTAGCTGAATCCACTCATTATGCCGCTACGGGCCTGATGACGTAGATCTCATTGCTGGGTGATATTCCATTGTACGTACGTACCACAACTTCTTTATCCATTTTTTGCTTTCTCGGATATTTAACTTGTACCGTAGACGAGGTTCTTCTAAACAGAGCCGTCCCAAACTTTGGGGTGGCTGTGTGTTTTTGATTTTAATTTCCCTAAGCTATTGGACCCTAAGTGGAAGTGCCATAGGCTGTGTTGCTTTGTTTCCTACGTGTTTCAGGAAACACCATACACTTCTCCAGAGTGGCTGTTGGCAATTTACATCCCGCCCATCAGCATAACAAGGCTCCCTGTTCTCCATGACCTGTCCTGCCTTTCTGGATTTTACACTTGTTTCAGATGGCCCTTTTGACCGGGGGGCAGTGAGACTTCATTGTAGTGCAGATTTCCTTTACACGCTTGCTTGGTTGGCCAAAAAGGGCGTATGCGTTTTTTCCTGAATATATTCAGGAAAAAACGCATACGCCCTTTTTGGCCAAGTGCATCATTGTCGACATTCTGCCTCTTTTCCTATGCTTTAAGTGCAATTCCAGTCTACCCCCTGAAATCGTTTTCCTGAAATTCTGCCCCGCTTTCAAGTCCTCTTCGAAGACTTACTTCAATACATTTTTGGATGATAGCTGTCATTCATAACTCTGCAGGTTTGTGAATTACAGTGCCCCTGGGCTCCTTTCTTCAACTCGCTATCTTGTGAGCTGGCCGCAAAACCGCAGGATTGCTTCAGGCCCTAATCTGGTTCCGGCAGGGCACGCTGAGCCTTTGGTTAATTCCTCTTCCTGGTGGGAAATGAGCGTTCCATTTGCCCGTGCAGACACCTACAGCTAGACTCTCATTGGTTCTCCCTATTCCTGTTCATCTTGCGCAGAAATTGCAAACTGTGC
Organism: Delphinapterus leucas; assembly: GCF_059928025.1. Lineage (NCBI taxonomy): Eukaryota > Metazoa > Chordata > Mammalia > Artiodactyla > Monodontidae > Delphinapterus > Delphinapterus leucas. The sequence continues at coordinate 16,588,271 of NW_028322232.1, forward strand.
CAAACAGGAGGTTAAAGGCACTGACTCTCCAAGTGGGGTAGTGTAGTAAAGCGTCTGGAACGGTGCACCCGAGTACCAGGGGACGAAACCTGAGATGCATTTGAAAACGTTTCCCAATCACACGGTGGACCATACTCTGGGTTTCCCATGCATGTTTTAGCTGAAGGAAGAATCCCTTAAACCTGGTGAGTTGGGACCCATGGAATGGCTGCCATGCAGTATGACTTCAAAGGGTCTGCCTTTGCTCACCGAACCTCACCAATGCTATCAGCCCGAAGTGTCCAGCCTTATGTCTCAACCAGCTCTGGGTGTAGATGTTGTAAATCCAGGTTTCATCACAAGGCCAGAATGAATTATTTAAGAATTGCTCTCTATTTCTCTGTCATTGTGTTTTGTTTGTGAAATTTATTTTGTTAATGGGATTTATCGGATTTTCACTGCTGCGTTTAGGCCACTGTACACACGCTTGACTTCCTTATGGAGACATATAAATCCATGGGTCTTAAGATTCTTACTTGTCAGGTATATTCCCAGACGTTGAATATGGGGTGTTGAGTCCATTTCGTTGAGCAAGGAGTAGGTCTTGTCTATTATATATTTGGCTTATGGAACGGTATCTGTGCTAATTTCAATCTCTGGTTTGATGCAGCACCCCAACTCACCGTTCCCCATAAGCAAGCATAAGTTGGTTTTCTAAATTTGAGACCCTGTTCTGTTTTGTAATTCAGTTCACGTGTAGCCAAGTTTACGTTCCGTGTATTAGTGATATCTTATGATCTTTCTTTTTCTGTGTGACTTATTTCTCGTAGAATCGTCGTAGCTGAATCCACTCATTATGCCACTACGGACCTGATGACGTAGATCTCATTGCTGAGTGATATTCCATTGTACGTACGTACCACATCTTCTTTATCCATTTTTTGCTTTCTCGGATATTTAATTTGTACCGTAGACGAGGTTCTTGTAAACAGAGGTGTCCCAAACTTTGGGGTGGCTGTGTGTTTTTGATTTTAATTTCCCTAAGCTATAGGACCATAAGTGGAAGTGCCATAGGCTGTGTTGCTTTGTTTCCTACGTGTTTCAGGAAACACCATACACTTCTCCAGAGTGGCTGTTGGCAATTTACATCCCGCCCATCAGCATAACAAGGCTCCCTGTTCTCCATGACCTGTCATGCCTTTCTGGATTTTACACTTGTTTCAGATGGCCCTATTGACCGGGAGGCAGTGAGACTTCATTGTAGTGCAGATTTCCTTTACACGCTTGCTTGGTTGGCGAAAAAGTGCGTATACATTTTTTCCTGAATATATTCAGGAAAAAACGCATACGCCATTTTTGGCCAAGTGCATCATTGTCGACATTCTGCCTCTTTTCCTATGCTTTAAGTGCAATTCCAGTCTACCCCATGAAATCGTTTTCCTGAAATTCTGCCCCGCTTTCAAGTCCTCTTCGAAGACTTACTTCAATACATTTTTGGATGATAGCTGTCATTCATAACTCTGCAGGTTTGTGAATTACAGTGCCCCTGAGCTCCTTTCTTCAACTCGCTTTCTTGTGAGCTGGCCGCAAAACCACAGGATTGCTTCAGGCCCTAATCTGGTTCCCGCAGGGCACGCTGAGCCTTTGGTTAATCCCTCTTCCTGGTGGGAAATGAGCGTTCCATTTGCACGTGCAGACACCTACAGCTAGTCTCTCATTGGTTCTCCCTATTCCTGTTCATCTTGCGCAGAAATTGCAAACTGTGCCAAACAGGAGGTTAAAGGCACTGGCTCTCCAAGTGGGGAGAGTGTTAGTAAAGCGTCTGGAACGGTTCAGCCGAGTACCAGGGGACGAAATCTGAGATGCATTTGAAAACGTTTCCCAATCACATGGTGGACCATACTCTGGGTTTCCCATGCATGTTTTAGCTGAAGGAAGAATCCCTTAAACCTGGAGAGTTGGGACCCATGGAATGGGTACCATGCAGTATGACTTCAAAGGGTCTGCCTTTGCTCACCGAACCTCACCAATGCTATCAGCCCGATGTGTCCAGCCTTATGTCTCACCCAGCTCTGGGTGTATATGTGGTAAATCCAGGTTGCATCACAAGGCCTGAATGAATTATTTAAGAATTGCTCTCTATTTCACTGTCATTGTGTTTTGTTTTTGAAATTTATTTTGTTAATGGGATTTATCGGATTTTCACTGCTGCGTTTAGGCCCCTGTACACACGCTTGACTTCCTTATGGAGACATATATATCCATGGGTCTTAAGTTTCTTACTTGTCAGGTATATTCCCAGGCGTTGAATATGGGGTGTTGAGTCCATTTTGTTGAGCAAGGAGTAGGTCTTGTCTATTATATATTTGGCTTATGGAACGGTATCTGTGCTAATTTCAATCTCTGGTTTTATGCAGCACCCCAACTCACCTTTCCCCATAAGCAAGCATAAGTTGGTTTTCTAAATTTGAGACCCTGTTCTGTTTTGTAATTCAGTTCATGTGTAGCCAAGTTTACGTTCCGTGTATTAGTGATATCTTATGATCTTTCTTTTTCTGTGTGACTTATTTCTCGTAGAATCGTCGTACCTGAATCCACTCATTATGCCGCTACGGGCCTGATGACGTAGATCTCATTGCTGAGTGATATTCCATTGTACGTACGTACCACAACTTTTTTATCCATTTTTTGCTTTCTCGCATATTTAACTTGTACCGTAGACGAGGTTCTTGTAATTAGAGCAGTCCCAAACTTTGGGGTGGCTGTGTGTTTTTGATTTTAATTTCCCTAAGCTATAGGACCCTAAGTGGAAGTGCCATAGGCTGTGTTGCTTTGTTTCCTACGTGTTTCAGGAAACACCATACACTTCTCCAGAGTGGCTGTTGGCAATTTACATCCCGCCCATCAGCATAACAAGGCTCCCTGTTCTCCATGACCTGTCCTGCCTTTCTGGATTTTACACTTGTTTCAGATGGCCGTTTGGACCGGGGGGCCGTGAGACTTCATTGGAGTGCAGATTTCCTTTACACGCTTGCTTGGTTGGCCAAAAAGGGCGTATGCGTTTTTTCCTGAATATATTCAGGAAAAAACGCATACGCCCTTTTTGGCCAAGTGCATCATTGTCGACATTCTGCCTCTTTTCCTATGCTTTAAGTGCAATTCCAGTCTACCCCCTGAAATCGTTTTCCTGCAATTCTGCCCCGCTTTCAAGTCCTCTTCGAAGACTTACTTCAATACATTTTTGGACGATAGCTGTCATTCATAACTCTGCAGGTTTGTGAATTACAGTGCCCCTGAGCTCCTTTCTTCAACTCGCTTTCTTGTGAGCTGGCCGCAAAACCACAGGATTGCTTCAGGCCCTAATCTGGTTCTCGCAGGGCACGCTGAGCCTTTGGTTAATCCCTCTTCCTGGTGGGAAATGAGCGTTCCATTTGCACGTGCAGACACCTACAGCTTGTCTCTCATTGGTTCTCCCTATTCCTGTTCATCTTGCGCAGAAATTGCAAACTGTGCCAAACAGGAGGTTAAAGGCACTGACTCTCCAAGTGGGGATACTGTTAGTAATGTGTCTGGAATGGTTCACCCGAGTACCAGGGGACGATATCTGAGATGCATTTGAAAACGTTTCCCAATCACACGGTGGATCATACTCTGGGTTTCCCATGCATGTTTTAGCTGAAGGAAGAATCCCTTAAACCTGGTGAGTTGGGACCCATGGAATGGCTGCCATGCAGTATGACTTCAAAGGGTCTGCCTTTGCTCACCGAACCTCACCAATGCTATCAGCCCGAAGTGTCCAGCCTTATGTCTCAACCAGCTCTGGGTGTAGATGTTGTAAATCCAGGTTGCATCACAAGGCCTGAATGAATTATTTAAGAATTGCTCTCTATTTCTCTGTCATTGTGTTTTGTTTGTGAAATTTATTTTGTTAATGGGATTTATCGGATTTTCACTGCTGTGTTTAGGCCACTGTACAAACACTTGACTTCCTTATGGAGACATATAAATCCATGGGTCTTAAGATTCTTACTTGTCAGGTATATTCCCAGGCGTTGAATAGGGGTGTTGAGTCCATTTCGTTGAGCAAGGAGTAGGTCTTGTCTATTATATATTTGGCTTATGGAACGGTATCTGTGCTAATTTCAATCTCTGGTTTGATGCTGCACCCCAACTCACCTTTCCCCATAAGCAAGCATAAGTTGGTTTTCTAAATTTGAGACCCTGTTCTGTTTTGTAATTCAGTCCATGTGTAGCCAAGTTTACGTTCCGTGTATTAGTGATATCTTATGATGTTTCTTTTTCTGAGTGACTTATTTCTCGTAGAATCGTCGTACCTGAATCCACTCATTATGCCGCTACGGGCCTGATGACGTAGATCTCATTGCTGTGTGATATTCCATTGTACGTACGTACCACATCTTCTTTAACCATTTTTTGCTTTCTCGGATATTTAACTTGTACCGTAGACGAGGTTCTTGTAAACAGAGCCGTCCCAAACTTTGGGGTGGCTGTGTGTTTTTGAATTTAATTTCCCTAAGCTATAGGACCATGAGTGGAAGTGCCATAGGCTGTGTTGCTTTGTTTCCTACGTGTTTCAGGAAACACCATACACTTCTCCAGAGTGGCTGTTGGCAATTTACATCCCGCCCATCAGCATAACAAGGCTCCCTGTTCTCCATGACCTGTCCTGCCTTTTTGGATTTTACGCTTGTTTCAGATGGCCCTTTTGACCGGGGGGCAGTGAGACTTCATTGTAGTGTGATTTCCTTTACACGCTTGCTTGGTTGGCCAAAAAGGGCGTCTGCGTTTCTTCCTGAATATATTCAGGAAAAAACGCAGACGCCCTTTTTGGCCAAGTGCATCATTGTCGACATTCTGCCTTCTTTCCTATGCTTTAAGTGCAATTCCAGTCTACCCCCTGAAATCGTTTTCCTGAAATTCTGCCCCGCTTTCAAGTCCTCTTCGAAGACTTACTTCAATACATTTTGGGACGATAGCTGTCATTCATAACTCTGCAGGTTTGTGAATTACAGTGCCCCTGGGCTCCTTTCTTCAACTCGCTATCTTGTGAGCTGGCCGCAAAACCGCAGGATTGCTTCAGGCCCTAATCTGGTTCCGGCAGGGCACGCTGAGCCTTTGGTTAATTCCTCTTCCTGGTGGGAAATGAGCGTTCCATTTGCCCGTGCAGACACCTACAGCTAGTCTCTCATTGGTTCTCCCTATTCCTGTTCATCTTGCGCAGAAATTGCAAACTGTGCCAAACAGGAGTTTAAAGGCACTGACTCTCCAAGTGGGGATAGTGTTAGTAAAGCGTCTGGAACGGTGCACCCAAGTACCAGGGGACGAAACCTGAGATGCATTTGCAAACGTTTCCCAATCACATGGTGGACCATACTCTGGGTTTCCCATGCATGTTTTAGCTGAAGGAAGAATCCCTTAAACCTGGAGAGTTGGGACCCATGGAATGGGTACCATGCAGTATGACTTCAAAGGGTCTGCCTTTGCTCACCGAACCTCACCAATGCTATCAGCCCGAAGTGTCCAGCCTTATGTCTCACCCAGCTCTGGGTGTAGATGTGGTAAATCCAGGTTGCATCACAAGGCCTGAATGAATTATTTAAGAATTGCTCTCTATTTCACTGTCATTGTGTTTTGTTTTTGAAATTTATTTTGTTAATGGGATTTATCGGATTTTCACTGCTGCGTTTAGGCCCCTGTACACACGCTTGACTTCCTTATGGAGACATATATATCCATGGGTCTTAAGTTTCTTACTTGTCAGGTATATTCCCAGGCGTTGAATAGGGGTGTTGAGTCCATTTTGTTGAGCAAGGAGTAGGTCTTGTCTATTATATATTTGGCTTATGGAACGGTATCTGTGCTAATTTCAATCTCTGGTTTGATGCAGCACCCCAACTCACCTTTCCCCATAAGCAAGCATAAGTTGGTTTTCTAAATTTGAGACCCTGTTCTGTTTTGTAATTCAGTTCATGTGTAGCCAAGTTTACGTTCCGTGTATTAGTGATATCTTATGATCTTTCTTTTTCTGAGTGACTTATTTCTCGTAGAATCGTCGTACCTGAATCCACTCATTATGCCGCTACGGGCCTGATGACGTAGATCTCATTGCTGAGTGATATTCCATTGTACGTACGTACCACAACTTTTTTATCCATTTTTTGCTTTCTCGCATATTTAACTTGTACCGTAGACGAGGTTCTTGTAATTAGAGCAGTCCCAAACTTTGGGGTGGCTGTGTGTTTTTGATTTTAATTTCCCTAAGCTATAGGACCCTAAGTGGAAGTGCCATAGGCTGTGTTGCTTTGTTTCCTACGTGTTTCAGGAAACACCATACACTTCTCCAGAGTGGCTGTTGGCAATTTACATCCCGCCCATCAGCATAACAAGGCTCCCTGTTCTCCATGACCTGTCCTGCCTTTTTGGATTTTACACTTGTTTCAGATGGCCGTTTTGACCGGGGGGCCGTGAGACTTCATTGGAGTGCAGATTTCCTTTACACGCTTGCTTGGTTGGCCAAAAAGGGCGTCTGCGTTTTTTCCTGAATATATTCAGGAAAAAACGCATACGCCCTTTTTGGCCAAGTGCATCATTGTCGACATTCTGCCTTCTTTCCTATGCTTTAAGTGCAATTCCAGTCTACCCCCTGAAATCGTTTTCCTGAAATTCTGCCCCGCTTTCAAGTCCTCTTCGAAGACTTACTTCAATACATTTTGGGACGATAGCTGTCATTCATAACTCTGCAGGTTTGTGAATTACAGTGCCCCTGAGCTCCTTTCTTCAACTCGCTTTCTTGTGAGCTGGCCGCAAAACCACAGGATTGCTTCAGGCCCTAATCTGGTTCTCGCAGGGCACGCTGAGCCTTTGGTTAATCCCTCTTCCTGGTGGGAAATGAGCGTTCCATTTGCACGTGCAGACACCTACAGCTTGTCTCTCATTGGTTCTCCCTATTCCTGTTCATCTTGCGCAGAAATTGCAAACTGTGCCAAACAGGAGGTTAAAGCACTGACTCTCCAAGTGGGGATACTGTTAGTAATGTGTCTGGAATGGTTCACCCGAGTACCAGGGGACGATATCTGAGATGCATTTGAAAACGTTTCCCAATCACACGGTGGATCATACTCTGGGTTTCCCATGCATGTTTTAGCTGAAGGAAGAATCCCTTAAACCTGGTGAGTTGGGACCCATGGAATGGCTGCCATGCAGTATGACTTCAAAGGGTCTGCCTTTGCTCACCGAACCTCACCAATGCTATCAGCCCGAAGTGTCCAGCCTTATGTCTCAACCAGCTCTGGGTGTAGATGTTGTAAATCCAGGTTGCATCACAAGGCCTGAATGAATTATTTAAGAATTGCTCTCTATTTCTCTGTCATTGTGTTTTGTTTGTGAAATTTATTTTGTTAATGGGATTTATCGGATTTTCACTGCTGTGTTTAGGCCACTGTACAAACACTTGACTTCCTTATGGAGACATATAAATCCATGGGTCTTAAGATTCTTACTTGTCAGGTATATTCCCAGGCGTTGAATAGGGGTGTTGAGTCCATTTCGTTGAGCAAGGAGTAGGTCTTGTCTATTATATATTTGGCTTATGGAACGGTATCTGTGCTAATTTCAATCTCTGGTTTGATGCTGCACCCCAACTCACCTTTCCCCATAAGCAAGCATAAGTTGGTTTTCTAAATTTGAGACCCTGTTCTGTTTTGTAATTCAGTCCATGTGTAGCCAAGTTTATGTTCCGTGTATTTGTGATATCTTATGATGTTTCTTTTTCTGAGTGACTTATTTCTCGTAGAATCGTCGTACCTGAATCCACTCATTATGCCGCTACGGGCCTGATGACGTAGATCTCATTGCTGTGTGATATTCCATTGTACGTACGTACCACATCTTCTTTAACCATTTTTTGCTTTCTCGGATATTTAACTTGTACCGTAGACGAGGTTCTTGTAAACAGAGCCGTCCCAAACTTTGGGGTGGCTGTGTGTTTTTGAATTTAATTTCCCTAAGCTATAGGACCATGAGTGGAAGTGCCATAGGCTGTGTTGCTTTGTTTCCTACGTGTTTCAGGAAACACCATACACTTCTCCAGAGTGGCTGTTGGCAATTTACATCCCGCCCATCAGCATAACAAGGCTCCCTGTTCTCCATGACCTGTCCTGCCTTTTTGGATTTTACGCTTGTTTCAGATGGCCCTTTTGACCGGGGGGCAGTGAGACTTCATTGTAGTGTGATTTCCTTTACACGCTTGCTTGGTTGGCCAAAAAGGGCGTCTGCGTTTCTTCCTGAATATATTCAGGAAAAAACGCAGACGCCCTTTTTGGCCAAGTGCATCATTGTCGACATTCTGCCTTCTTTCCTATGCTTTAAGTGCAATTCCAGTCTACCCCCTGAAATCGTTTTCCTGAAATTCTGCCCCGCTTTCAAGTCCTCTTCGAAGACTTACTTCAATACATTTTGGGACGATAGCTGTCATTCATAACTCTGCAGGTTTGTGAATTACAGTGCCCCTGGGCTCCTTTCTTCAGCTCGCTATCTTGTGAGCTGGCCGCAAAACCGCAGGATTGCTTCAGGCCCTAATCTGGTTCCGGCAGGGCACGCTGAGCCTTTGGTTAATTCCTCTTCCTGGTGGGAAATGAGCGTTCCATTTGCCCGTGCAGACACCTACAGCTAGTCTCTCATTGGTTCTCCCTATTCCTGTTCATCTTGCGCAGAAATTGCAAACTGTGCCAAACAGGAGGTTAAAGGCACTGACTCTCCAAGTGGGGATAGTGTTAGTAAAGCGTCTGGAACGGTGCACCCGAGTACCAGGGGACGAAACCTGAGATGCATTTGCAAACGTTTCCCAATCACACGGTGGACCATACTCTGGGTTTCCCATGCATGTTTTAGCTGAAGGAAGAATCCCTTAAACCTGGAGAGTTGGGACCCATGGAATGGGTACCATGCAGTATGACTTCATAGGGTCTGCCTTTGCTCACCGAACCTCACCAATGCTATCAGCCCGAAGTGTCCAGCCTTATGTCTCACCCAGCTCTGGGTGTAGATGTGGTAAATCCAGGTTGCATCACAAGGCCTGAATGAATTATTTAAGAATTGCTCTCTATTTCACTGTCATTGTGTTTTGTTTTTGAAATTTATTTTGTTAATGGGATTTATCGGATTTTCACTGCTGCGTTTAGGCCCCTGTACACACGCTTGACTTCCTTATGGAGACATATATATCCATGGGTCTTAAGTTTCTTACTTGTCAGGTATATTCCCAGGCGTTGAATATGGGGCGTTGAGTCCATTTCGTTGAGCAAGGAGTAGGTCTTGTCTATTATATATTTGGCTTATGGAACGGTATCTGTGCTAATTTCAATCTCTGGTTTGATGCAGCACCCCAACTCACCTTTCCCCATAAGCAAGCATAAGTTGGTTTTCTAAATTTGAGACCCTGTTCTGTTTTGTAATTCAGTTCATGTGTAGCCAAGTTTACGTTCCGTGTATTAGTGATATCTTATGATCTTTCTTTTTCTGTGTGACTTATTTCTCGTAGAATCGTCGTACCTGAATCCACTCATTATGCCGCTACGGGCCTGATGACGTAGATCTCATTGCTGAGTGATATTCCATTGTACGTACGTACCACAACTTTTTTATCCATTTTTTGCTTTCTCGCATATTTAACTTGTACCGTAGACGAGGTTCTTGTAATTAGAGCAGTCCCAAACTTTGGGGTGGCTGTGTGTTTTTGATTTTAATTTCCCTAAGCTATAGGACCCTAAGTGGAAGTGCCATAGGCTGTGTTGCTTTGTTTCCTACGTGTTTCAGGAAACACCATACACTTCTCCAGAGTGGCTGTTGGCAATTTACATCCCGCCCATCAGCATAACAAGGCTCCCTGTTCTCCATGACCTGTCCTGCCTTTCTGGATTTTACACTTGTTTCAGATGGCCGTTTGGACCGGGGGGCCGTGAGACTTCATTGGAGTGCAGATTTCCTTTACACGCTTGCTTGGTTGGCCAAAAAGGGCGTATGCGTTTTTTCCTGAATATATTCAGGAAAAAACGCATACGCCCTTTTTGGCCAAGTGCATCATTGTCGACATTCTGCCTCTTTTCCTATGCTTTAAGTGCAATTCCAGTCTACCCCCTGAAATCGTTTTCCTGCAATTCTGCCCCGCTTTCAAGTCCTCTTCGAAGACTTACTTCAATACATTTTGGGACGATAGCTGTCATTCATAACTCTGCAGGTTTGTGAATTACAGTGCCCCTGGGCTCCTTTCTTCAACTCGCTATCTTGTGAGCTGACTGCAAAACCAAAGGATTGCTTCAGGCCCTAATCTGGTTCTGGCAGGGCACGCTGAGCCTTTGGTTAATTCCTCTTCCTGGTGGGAAATGAGCGTTCCATTTGCCCGTGCAGACACCTACAGCTAGTCTCTCATTGGTTCTCCCTATTCCTGTTCATCTTGCGCAGAAATTGCAAACTGTGCCAAACAGGAGGTTAAAGGCACTGACTCTCCAAGTGGGGATAGTGTTAGTAAAGCATCTGGAACGGTGCACCCCAGTACCAGGGGACGAACCCTGAGATGCATTTGAAAACGTTTCCCAATCACACGGTGGACCATACTCTGGGTTTCCCATGCATGTTTTAGCTGAAGGAATAATCCCTTAAACCTGGAGACTTGGGACCCATGGAATGGGTACCATGCAGTATGACTTCAAAGGGTCTGCCTTTACTCACCGAACCTCTCCAATGCTATCAGCCCGAAGTGTCCAGCCTTATGTCTCAACCAGCTCTGGGTGTAGATGTGGTAAATCCAGGTTGCATCACAAGGCCTGAATGAATTATGTAAGAATTGCTCTCTATTTCACTGTCATTGTGTTTTGTTTTTGAAATTTATTTTGTTAATGGGGTTTATCGGATTTTCACTGCTGCGTTTAGGCCCCTGTACACACGCTTGACTTCCTTATGGAGACATATATATCCATGGGTCTTAAGTTTCTTACTTGTCAGGTATATTCCCAGGCGTTGAATATGGGGTGTTGAGTCCATTTCGTTGAACAAGGTGTAGGTCTTGTCTATTATATATTTGGCTTATGGAAAGGTATCTGTGCTAATTTCAATCTCTGGTTTGATGCAGCACCCCAACTCAGCTTTCCCCATAAGCAAGCATAAGTTGGTTTTCTAAATTTGAGACCCTGTTCTGTTTTGTAATTCAGTTCATGTGTAGCCAAGTTTACGTTCCGTGTATTAGTGATATCTTATGATGTTTCTTTTTCTGTGTGACTTACTTCTCGTAGAATCGTCGTACCTGAATCCACTCATTATGCCACTATGGGCCTGATGACGTAGATTTCATTGCTGAGTGATATTCCATTGTACGTACGTACCACAACTTCTTTATCCATTTTTTGCTTTCTCGGATATTTAACTTGTACTGTAGACGAGGTTCTTGTAAACAGAGCCGTCCCAAACTTTGGGGTGGCTGTGTGTTTTTGATTTTAATTTTCCTTAGCTATAGGACCATAAGTGGAAGTGCCATAGGCTGTGTTGCTTTGTTTCCTACGTGTTTCAGGAAACACCATACACTTTTCCAGAGTGGCTTTTGGCAATTTACATCCCGCCCCTCAGCATAACAAGGCTCCCTGTTCTCCGTGACCTGTCCTGCCTTTGTGGATTTTACACTTGTTTCAGATGGCCCTTTTGACCGGGGGTCAGTGAGACTTCATTGTAGTGCAGATTTCCTTTACACGCTTGCTTGGTTGGCCAAAAAGGGCGTATGCGTTTTTTCCTGAATATATTCAGGAAAAAACGCATACGCACTTTTTGGCCAAGTGCATCATTGTCGACATTCTGCCTCTTTTCCTATGCTTTAAGTGCAATTCCAGTCTCCCCCCTGAAATCGTTTTCCTGAAATTCTGCCCCGCTTTCAAGTCCTCTTCGAAGACTTACTTCAATACATTTTTGGACGATAGCTGTCATTCATAACTCTGCAGGTTTGTGAATTACAGTGCCCCTGAGCTCCTTTCTTCAACTCGCTTTCTTGTGAGCTGGCCGCAAAACCGCAGGATTGCTTCAGGCCCTAATCTGGTTCCGGCAGGGCACGCTGAGCCTTTGGTTAATTCCTCTTCCTGGTGGGAAATGAGCGTTCCATTTGCACGTGCAGACACCTACAGCTAGTCTCTCATTGGTTCTCCCTATTCCTGTTCATCTTGCGCAGAATTTGCAAACTGTGACAAACAGGAGGTTAAAGGCACTGACTCTCCAAGTGGGGAGAGTGTTAGTAAAGCGTCTGGAACGGTGAACCCGAGAACCAGGGGACGAATACTGAGATGCATTTGAAAACGTTTCCCAATCACACGGTGGACCATACTCTGGGTTTCCCATGCATGTTTTAGCTGAAGGAAGAATCCCTTAAACCTGGAGAGTTGGGAACCATGGAATGTGTACCATGCAGTATGACTTCAAAGGGTCTGCGTTTGCTCACCGAACCTCACCAATGCTATCAGCCCCAAGTGTCCAGCCTTATGTCTCACCCAGCTCTGGGTGTAGATGTGGTAAATCCAGGTTGCATCACAATCCCTGAATGAATTATTAAATAAATGCTCTTTATTTCACAGTCATTGTGTTGTGTTTGTGAAATTTATTTTGATAATGGGATTTATCGGATTTTCACTGTTGCGTTTAGGCCACTGTACACACGCTTGATTTCCTTATGGAGACATATAAATCCATGGGTCTTAAGATTCTTACTTGTCAGGTATATTCCCAGGCGTTGAATATGGGGTGTTGAGTCCATTTCGTTGAGCAAGGTGTAGGTCGTGTCTATTATATATTTGCGTTATGGAACGGTATCTGTGCTAATTTCAATCTCTGGTTTTATACAGCACCCCAACTCAGCTTTCCCCATAAGCAAGCATAAGTTGGTTTTCTAAATTTGAGACCCTGTTCTGTTTTGTAATTCAGTTCATGTGTAGCCAAGTTTACGTTCCGTGTATTAGTGATATCTTATGATGTTTCTTTTTCTCTGTGACTTACTTCTCGTAGAATCGTCGTACCTGAATCCACTCATTATGCCGCTACGGTCCTGATGACGCAGAATTCATTGCTGAGTGATATTCCATTGTACGTACGTACCACAGCTTCTTTATAAATTTTTTGCTTTCTCGGATATTGAACTTGTACCGTAGACGAGGTTCTTGTAAACAGAGCCGTCCCAAACTTTGGGGTGGCTGTGTGTTTTTGATTTTAATTTTCCTAAGCTATAGGACCCTAAGTGGAAGTGCCATAGGCTGTGTTGCTTTGTTTCCTACGTGTTTCAGGAAACACCATACACTACTCCAGAGTGGCTGTTGGCAATTTACATCCAGCCCATCAGCATAACAAGGCTCCCTGTTCTCCATGACCTGTCCTGCCTTTCAGGATTTTACACTTCTTTCAGATGGCCCTTTTCACCGGGGGGCAGTGAGACATCATTGTAGTGCAGATATCCTTTACACGCTTGCTTGGTTGGCCAAAAAGGGCATATGCGTTTTTTCCTGAATATATTCAGGAAAAACCGCATACGCCCTTTTTGGCCAAGTGCATCATTGTGGACATTCTGCCTCTTTTCCTATGCTTTAAGTGCAATTCCAGTCTACCCCCTGAAATCGTTTTCCTGAAATTCTGCCCCGCATTCAAGTCCACTTCGAAGACTTACTTCAATAATTTTTGGACGATAGCTGTCATTCATAACTCTGCAGGTTTGTGAATTACAGTGCCCCTGAGCTCCTTTTATCAACTCACTTTCTTGTGAGCTGGCCGCAAAACCGCAGGATTTCTTCAGGCCCTAATCTGGTTCCGGCAGGGCACGCTGAGCCTTTGTTTAATTCCTCTTCCTGGTGGGAAATGAGTGTTCCATTTGCCCGTGCAGACACCTACAGCTAGTCTCTCATTGGTTCTCCCTATTCCTGTTCATCTTGCGCAGAAATTGCAAATTGTGACAAACAGGAGATTAAAGGCACTGTCTCTCCAAGTGGGGAGAGAGTTAGTAAAGCCTCTGGAATGGTGAACCTGAGTACCAGGGGATGAAACCTGAGATGCATTTGAAAACGTTTCCCAATCACACGGTGGACCATAGTCTGGGTTTCCCATGCATGTTTTAGCTGAAGGAAGAATCCCTTAAACCTGGAGATTTGAGACCCATGGAATGGGTACCATGCAGTATGGCTTCAAAGGGTCTGCGTTTGCTCACCGAACCTCACCAATTCTATCAGCCCGAAGTGTCCACCCTTATGTCTCACTCAGCACTGGGTGTAGATGTGGTAAATCCAGGTTGCATCACAAGCCCTGAATGAATTATTTAAGAATTGCTCTCTATTTCACTGTCATTGTGTTTTGTTTGTGAAATTTATTTTGATAATGGGATTTATCGGATTTTCACTGCTGTGTTTAGGCCGCTGTACACACGCTTGATTTCCTTATGGAGACATATAAATCCATGGGTCTTAAGATTCTTACTTGTCAGGTATATTCCCAGGCGTTGAATATGGGGCGTTGAGTCCTTTTCGTTGAGCAAGGAGTAGGTCTTGTCTATTATATATTTGGCTTATGGAATGGTATCTGTGCTAATTTCAATCTCTGGTTTGATGCAGCACCCCAACTCACCTTTCCCATAAGCAAGCATAAGTTGGTTTTCTAAATTTGAGACCCTGTTCTGTTTTGTAATTCAGTTCATGTGTAGCCAAGTTTACGTTCCGTGTATTAGTGATATCTTATGATGTTTCTTTTTCTGTGTGACTTATTTCTCGTAGAATCATCGTACCTGAATCCACTCATTATGCGGCTACGTACCTGATGACGTAGATCTCATTGCTGAGTGATATTCCATTGTACGTACGTACCACAACTTCTTTATCCATTTTTTGCTTTCTCGGATATTTAGCTTGTACCGTAGACAAGGTTCTTGTAAAGAGAGCCGTCCCAAACTTTGGGGTGGCTGTGTGTTTTTGATTTAAATTTCCCAAAGCTATAGGACCCTAAGTGGAAGTGCCATAGGCTGTGTTGCTTTGTTTCCTACGTGTTTCAGGAAACACCATACACTTCTCCAGGGTGGCTGTTGGCAATTTACATCCCGCCCATCAGCATAACCAGGCTCCCTGTTCTCCATGACCTATCCTGCCTTTCTGGATTTTACACTTTTTTCAGATGGCCCTTTTGACCGGGGGGCAGTGAGACTTCATGGTAGTGCAGATTTACTTTACACGCTTGCTTGGTTGGCCAAAAAGTGCGTATGCGTTTTTTCCTGAATATATTCAGGAAAAAACGCATACGCCCTTTTTGGCCAAGTGCATCATTGTCGACATTCTGCCTCTTTCCTATGCTTTAAGTGCAATTCCAGTCTACCCCCTGAAATCATTTTCCTGAAATTTTGCCCCGCTTTCAAGTATTCTTCGAAGAAATACTTCAATATATTTTTGGACGATAGCTGTCATTCATAACTCTGCAGGTTTTTGAATTACAGTGCCCCTGAGCTCCTTTCTTCAACTCGCTTTCTTGTGAGCTGGCCGCAAACCCGCAGGATTGCTTCAGGCCCTAATCAGGTTCCGGCACGGCATGCTGGTTCATTCTTCTTCCTGGTGGGAAATGAGCGTTAAATTTCCAGTGCAGTCACCTACAGCTAGTCTCTCATTGGTTCTCCCTATTCCTGTTCATCTTGCGCAGAAATTGCAAACTGTGCCAAACAGGAGGTTAAAGGCACTGACTCTCCAAGTGGGGAGAGTGTTAGTAAAGGTCTGGAATGGTGAACCCGAGTAAAAGGGGACGAAAACTGAGATGCATTTGAAAACGTTTCCTGGTCACACGGTGCAGCATACTGTGGGTTTCCCATGCACGTTTTAGCTGAAGGAAGAATCCCTTAAAACTGGAGAGTTGGGACCCATGGAATGGGTACCATGCAGTATGACTTCAAAGGGTCTTCATTTGCTCATCGAACCTCACCAATGCTATCAGCCCGAAGTGTCCAACCTTATGTCTCACTCAGCTCTGGGTGTAGATGTGGTAAATCCAGGTTGCATCACATGCCCTGAATGAATTATTTAAGAATTGCTCTCTATTTCACTGTCATTGTGTTTTGTTTTTGTAATTCATTTTGATAATGGGATTTATTGGATTTTCTCTGCTGCATTCATGCAGCTGTACACACGCTTGATTGTCTTACGGAGACATATAAATCCATGGGTTTGAAGATTCTTACTAGTCAGGTGTATTCCTAGGCGTTGAATATGAGGTGTTTAGTCCATTTCGTTGAGCAAGGGGTAGGTCTTGACTATTATATATTTGGCTTATGGAAAGGTATCTGTGCTAATTTCTATCTCTGCTTTTATGCAGCACCCCAACTCACTTTTCCCCTTAAGCAAGCATAAGTTGCTTTTCTAAATTTGAGACCCTGTTCTGTTTTGTAATTCAGTTCATGTGTAGCCAAGTTTACATTCTGTGTATTAGTGATAACTTATGATGTTTCATTTTCTGTGTGACTTATTTCACTTAGAATCATCGTACCTGAATCCACTCATTATGCCGAAACGGACCTGATGAAATAGATTTCATTGGTGATTGATATTCCTTTGTACGTATGTACCACACTTCTTTATCCATTTTTCGCTTTCTGGGATATTTAACTTGTACCGTAGACGAAGTTCTTGTAAACAGAGCCGTCCGAATCTTTGGGGTGGCTGTGTGTTTTTGATTTTAATTTCCCTAAGCTATAGGACCATAAGTGGTAATGCCGTAGGCTCCGTTGATTTGTTTTTTAGGTTTTTGAGGAAACACCATACAATTCTCCAGAGTGGCTGTTGGCAATTTACATCCGCCCATCAGCATAACAAGGCTCCCTTTTCTCCATGACCTGTCCTGCCTTTCTGGATTTTACACTTTTTTCAGATGGCCCTTTTGACCGGGGGCAGTGAGACTTCATTGTAGTGCAGATTTCCTTTACACGCTTGCTTGGTTGGCCAAAAAGGGCGTATGCGTTTTTTCCTGAATATATTCAGGAAAAAACGCATACGCCCTTTTTGGCCAAGTGCATCATTGTCGACATTCTGCCTGTTTTCCTATGCTTTAAGTGCAATTCCAGTCTCCCCCCTGAAATCGTTTTCCTGAAATTCTGCCCCGCTTTCAAGTCCTCTTCGAAGACTTACTTCAATACATTTTTGGACGATAGCTGTCATTCATAACTCTGCAGGTTTGTGAATTACAGTGCCCCTGAGCTCCTTTCTTCAACTCGCTTTCTTGTGAGCTGGCCGCAAAACCGCAGGATTGCTTCAGGACATTATCTCTTTCCAGCAGGGCACGCTGAGCCTTTGGTTAATTCCTCTTCCTGGTGGGAAATGAGCGTTCCATTTGCCCGTGCAGACACCTACAGCTAGTCTCTCATTGGTTCTCCCTATTCCTGTCCATCTTGCGCAGAAATTGCAAACTGTGCCTAACAGGAGGTTAAAGGCACTGACTCTCCATGTGGGGAGAGTGTTAGTAAAGCGTCTGGAATGGTGCACCCGAGTACCAGGGGACGAAACCTGAGATGCATTTGAAAACGTTTCCCAATCACACGGTGGAGCATACTCTGGGTTTCCCATGCATGTTTTAACTGAAGGAAGAATCCCTTAAACCTGGAGATTTGGGAACCTTGGAATGGGTACCATGCAGTATGACTTCAAAGGGTCTGCGTTTGCTCACCGAACCTCACCAATGCTATCAGCCCGAAGTGTTCAGCCTTATGTCTCACCCAGCTCTGGGTGTAGATGTGGTAAATCCAGGTTGCATCACAATCCCTGAATGAATTATTTAAGCATTGCTCTCTATTTCTCTGTCATTGTGTTTTGTTTTTGAAATTTATTTTGATAATGGGATTTATCGGATTTTCACTGCTGCATTTAGGCCGCTGTACACACTCTTGATTTCCTTATGGAGACATATAAATCCGTGGGTATTAAGATTCTTACTTGTCAGGTATCTTCCCAGGCGTTGAATATGGGGTGTTGAGTCCATTTCGTTGAGCAAGGAGTAGATCTTGTCTATTATATATTTTGCTTATGGAACGGTATCTGTGCTAATTTCAATCTCTGGTTTTATGCAGTACCCCAACTCACCTTTCCCCGTAAGCAAGCATAAGTTGGTTTTCTAAATTTGAGACCCTGTTCTGTTTTGTAATTCAGTTCATGTGTAGCCAAGTTTACATTCCGTGTATTAGTGATATCTTATGATGTTTCTTTTTCTGTGTGACTTATTTCTCGTAGAATCATCGTACCTGAATCCACTAATTATGCCACTAGGGACCTGATGACGTAGATTTCATTGCTGAGTGATATTCCTTTGTACGTGCGTACCACAACTTCTTTATCCATTTTTTGCTTTCTCGGATATTTAACTTGTACCGTAGACGAGATTCTTGTAAACAGAGCCGTCCCAAACTTTGGGGTGGCTGTGTGTTTTTGATTTTAATTTCCCTAAGCTATAGGACCATAAGTGGAAGTGCCATAGGCTGTGTTGCTTTGTTTCCTACGTGTTTCAGAAACACCATAAACATCTCCAGAGTGGCTGTTGGCAATTTACATCCGCCCATTAGCATAACAAGGCTCCCTGTTCTCCATGTCCTGTCCTGCCTTTCTGGATTTTACACTTGTTTCAGATTGCGCTTTTGACCGGGGGGCATTGAGACTTCATTGTAGTGCAGATTTTTTTAACATGCTTCCTTGGTTGGCCAAAAAGGGCGTATGCGTTTTTTCCTGAATATATTCAGGAAAAAACGCATACGCCCTTTTTGGCCAACTGAATCATTGTCGACGTTCTGCCTCTTTTCCTATGCTTTAAGTGCAATTCCAGTCTACCCCCTGAAATCGTTTTCCTGAAATTCTGCCCCGCTTTCAAGTCCTCTTCGAAGACTTACTTCAATACAATTTTGGACGATAGCTGTCATTCATAACTCTGCAGGTTTGTGAATTACAGTGCCCCTGAGCTCCTATCTTCAACTCGCTTTCTTGTGAGCTGGCCGCAAAACCGCAGGATTGCTTCACGCCCTAATCTCTTTCAGGCAGGGCACGCTGAGCCTTTGGTTAATTCCTCTGCCTGGTCGGAAATGAGCGTTCCATTTGCCCGTGCAGTCACCTACAGCTAGTCTCTCATTGGTTCTCCCTATTCCTGTTCATCTTGCGCAGAAATTGCAAACTGTGCCAAACAGGAGGTTAAAGGCACTGACTCTCCAACTGGGGAGGGTGTTAGTAAAGCGTCTGGAATGGTGAACACGAGTACCAGGGGATGAAAACTGAGATGCATTTGAAAACGTTTCCTGGTCACACGGTGCACCATACTGTGGATTTCCCATGCACGTTTTAGCTGAAGGAAGAATCCCTTAAAACTGGAGAGTTGGGACCCATGGAATGGGTACCATGCAGTATGACTTCAAAGGGTCTTCATTTGCTCATCGAACCTCACCAATGCTATCAGCCCGAAGTGTCCAACCTTATGTCTCACTCAGCTCTGGGTGTAGATGTGGTAAATCCAGGTTACATCACATGCCCTGAATGAATTATTTAAGAATTGCTCTCTATTTCACTGTCATTGTGTTTTGTTTTTGAAATTCATTTTGATAATGGGATTTATCGGATTTTCACTGCTGCTTTTAGGCCACTGTTCACACGCTTGATTTCCTTATGGAGACATATAAATCCATGGGTTTTAAGATTCTTCCTCGTCAGGTATCTTCCCAGGCATTGAATATAGGGTGTTGAGGCTATTTCGTTGAGCAAAGGATAGGTGTTGTCTATTATATATTTGGCTTATGGAACGGTATCTGTGCTAATTTCAATCTCTGGTTTTATGCAGCATCCCAACTCACCTTTCCCCATAAGCAAGCATAAGTTGGTTTGCTAAATTTGAGACCCTGTTCTGTTTTGTATTTCAGTTCATGTGTAGCCAAGGTTATGTTCCGTGTATTAGTGATATCTTATGATGTTTCTTTTTCTGTGTGACTTATTTCTCGTCGAATCATCGTACCTGAATCCACTCATTATGCCGCTACGGGCCTGATGACGTAGATCTCATTGCTGAGTGATATTCCATTGTACGTACGTACCACAACTTCTTTATCCATTTTTTGCTTTCTCAGATAATTAACTTTTACCGTAGACGAAGTTCTTGTAAACAGAGCCGTCCCAAATTTGGGGTGGCTGTGTGTTATTGATTTTAATTTCCCTAAGCTATAGGACCATATGTGGAAGTGCCATAGGCTGTGTTGCTTTGTTTCCTACGTGTTTCAGGAAACACCATACACTTTTCCAGAGTGGCTGTTGGCAATTTACATCCCGCCCATCAGCATAACAAGGCTCCCTGTTCTCCATGACCTGTCCTGCCTTTCTGGATTTTACACTTTTTTCAGATGGCCGTTTGGACCAGTGGGCAGTGAGACTTCATTTTATTGCAGATTTCCTTTACACGCTTGCTTGGTTAGCCAAAAAGGGCGTATGCATTTTTTCCTGAATATATTCAGGAGAAAACGGATACGCCGTTTTTGGCCAAGTGCATCACTCTCGACATTCTGCCTCTTTTCCTATGCTTTAAGTGCAATTCCAGTCTACCCCCTGAAATCGTTTTCCTGAAATTCTGCCCCGCTTTCAAGTCCTCTTCGAAGACTTACTTCAATACATTTTTGGACGATAGCTGTCATTCATAACTCTGCAGGTTTGTGAATTACAGTGCCCCTGAGCTCCTTTCTTCAACTCGCTTTCTTGTGAGCCTGCCGCAAAACCGCAGGATTGCTTCAGGCCCTAATCTGGTTCCGGCAGGGCACGCTGAGCCTTTGGTTAATCCCTCTTCCTGGTGGGAAATGAGCGTTCCATTTGCCCGTGCAGACACCTACAGCTAGTCTCTCATTGATTCTCCCTATTCCTGTTCATCTTGCGCAGAAATTGCAAACTGTGCCAAATAGGAGGTTAAAGGCAATTACTCTCCAAGTGGGGAGAATGTTAGTAAAGCGTCTGGAACGGTGAACCCGAGTACCAGGGGACGAAACCTGAGATGCATTTGAAAACGTTTCCCAATCACACGGTGGACCATACTCTGGGTTTCCCATGCATGTTTTAGCTGAAGGAAGAATCCCTTAAACCTGGAGAGTTGGGACCCATGGAATGGCTACCATGCAGTATGACTTCAAAGGGTCTGCGTTTGCTCACCGAACCTCACCAATGCTATCAGCCCGAAGTGTCCAGCCTTATGTCTCACCCAGCTCTGGGTGTAGATGTGGTAAATCCAGGTTGCATCACAAGCCCTGAATGAATTATTTAAGAATTGCTCTCTATTTCACTGTCATTGTGTTTTGTTTGTGAAATTTATTTTGATAATGGGATTTATCGGAATTTCACTGCTGCGTTTAGGCCGCTGTACACACGCTTGATTTCCTTATGGAGACATATAAATCCATGGACCTTAAGATTCTTACTTGTCAGGTATATTCCCAGGAGTTGAATATGGGGTGTTGAGTCCATTTCGTTGAGCAAGGAGTAGGTCTTGTCTATTATATATTTGGCTTATGGAACGGTATCTGTGCTAATTTCAATCTCTGGTTTGATGCAGCACCCCAACTCACCTTTCCCCATAAGCAAGCATAAGTTGGTTTTCTAAATTTGAGACCCTGTTCTGTTTTGTAATTCAGTTCATGTGTAGCCAAGTTTACGTTCCGTGTATTAGTGATATCTTATGATGTTTCTTTTTCTCTGTGACTTATTTCTCGTCGAATCGTCGTACCTGAATCCACTCAATATGCCGCTACGGGCCTGATGACGTAGATCTCATTGCTGAGTGATATTCCATTGTACGTACGTACGACAACTTCTTTATCCATTTTTTGCTTTCTCGGATATTTAACTTGTATCGTAGAGGAGGTTCTTGTAAACAGAGCCGTCCCAAACTTTGGAGTGGCTGTGTGTTTTTGATTTTAATTTCCCTAAGCTATAGGACCCTAAGTGGATGTGCCATAGGCTGTGTTGCTATGTTTCCTACGTGTTTCAGGAAACACCATACACTTCTCCAGAGTGGCTGTTGGCAATTTACATCCCACCCATCAGCATAACAAGGCTCCCTGTTCTCCATGACCCGTCCAGCCTTTCTGGATTTTACACTTGTTTCAGATGGCCGTTTGGACCAGGGGGCAGGGAGACTTCATTGTAGTGCAGATTTCCTTTACACGCTTGCTTGGTTGGCCAAAAAGTGCGTATGCGTTTTTTCCTGAATATATTCAGGAAAAAACGCATACGCCCTTTTTAGCCAAGGGCATAATTGTGGACATTCTGCCCCTTTTCCTATGATTTAAGTGCAATTCCAGTCTACCCCCTGAAATCGTTTTCCTGAAATTCTGCCCCGCTTTCAAGTCCTCTTCGAAGACTTACTTCAATACATTTTTGGACGATAGCTGTCATTCATAACTCTGCAGGTTTGTGAATTACAGTGCCCCTGAGCTCCTTTCTTCAACTCGCTTTCTTGTGAGCTGGACTCAAAACCGCAGGATTGCTTCAGGCCCTAATCTGGTTCCCGCAGGGCACGCTGAGCCTTTGGTTAATCCCTCTTCCTGGTGGGAAATGAGCGTTCCATTTGCACGTGGAGACACCTACAGCTAGTCTCTCATTGGTTCTCCCTATTCCTGTTCATCTTGCGCAGAAATTGCAAACTGTGCCAAACAGGAGGTTAAAGGCCCTGACTCTCCAAGTGGGGAGAGTGTTAGTAAAGCGTCTGGAACGGTGAACCCGGGTACCAGGGGACGAAACCTGACATGCATTTGAAAACGTTTCCCAATCACACGGTGGACCATACTCTGGGTTGCCCATGCATGTTTTAGCTGAAGGAAGAATCCCTTAAACCTGGAGAGTTGGGAACCATGGAATGTGTACCATGCAGTATGACTTCAAAGGGTCTGCGTTTGCTCAACAAACCTCACCAATGCTATCAGCCCCAAGTGTCCAGCCTTATGTCTCACCTAGCTCTGGGTGTAGATGTGGTAAATCCAGGTTGCATCACAATCCCTGAATGAATTATTAAATAATTGCTCTTTATTTCACAGTCATTGTGTTGGGTTTGTGAAATTTATTTTGATAATGGGATTTATCGGATTTTCACTGTTGCGTTTAGGCCACTGTACACACGCTTGATTTCCTTATGGAGACATATAAATCCATGGGTCTTAAGATTCTTACTTGTCAGGTATATTCCCAGGCGTTGAATATGGGGTGTTGAGTCCATTTCGTTGAGCAAGGTGTAGGTCGTGTCTATTATATATTTGCGTTATGGAACGGTATCTGTGCTAATTTCAATCTCTGGTTTTATACAGCACCCCAACTCAGCTTTCCCCATAAGCAAGCATAAGTTGGTTTTCTAAATTTGAGACCCTGTTCTGTTTTGTAATTCAGTTCATGTGTAGCCAAGTTTACGTTCCGTGTATTAGTGATATCTTATGATGTTTCTTTTTCTGTGTGACTTACTTCTCGTAGAATCGTCGTACCTGAATCCACTCATTATGCCGCTACGGTCCTGATGACACAGAATTCATTGCTGAGTGATATTCCATTGTACGTACGTACCACAGCTTCTTTATAAATTTTTTGCTTTCTCGGATATTGAACTTGTACCGTAGACGAGGTTCTTGTAAACAGAGCCGTCCCAAACTTTGGGGTGGCTGTGTGTTTTTGATTTTAATTTTCCTAAGCTATAGGACCCTAAGTGGAAGTGCCATAGGCTGTGTTGCTTTGTTTCCTACGTGTTTCAGGAAACACCATACACTACTCCAGAGTGGCTGTTGGCAATTTACATCCCGCCCATCAGCATAACAAGGCTCCCTGTTCTCCATGACCTGTCCTGCCTTTCAGGATTTTACACTTCTTTCAGATGGCCCTTTTCACCGGGGGGCAGTGAGACATCATTGTAGTGCAGATATCCTTTACACGCTTGCTTGGTTGGCCAAAAAAGGCATATGCGTTTTTTCCTGAATATATTCAGGAAAAACCGCATACGCCCTTTTTGGCCAAGTGCATCATTGTGGACATTCTGCCTCTTTTCCTATGCTTTAAGTGCAATTCCAGTCTACCCCCTGAAATCGTTTTCCTGAAATTCTGCCCCGCATTCAAGTCCACTTCGAAGACTTACTTCAATATATTTTTGGACGATAGCTGTCATTCATAACTCTGCAGGTTTGTGAATTACAGTGCCCCTGAGCTCCTTTTATCAACTCACTTTCTTGTGAGCTGGCCGCAAAACCGCAGGATTTCTTCAGGCCCTAATCTGGTTCCGGCAGGGCACGCTGAGCCTTTGTTTAATTCCTCTTCCTGGTGGGAAATGAGCGTTCCATTTGCCCGTGCAGACACCTACAGCTAGTCTCTCATTGGTTCTCCCTATTCCTGTTAATCTTGCGCAGAAATTGCAAATTGTGACAAACAGGAGATTAAAGGCACTGACTCTCCAAGTGGGGAGAGAGTTAGTAAAGCGTCTGGAATGGTGAACCTGAGTACCAGGGGTCGAAACCTGAGATGCATTTGAAAACGTTTCCCAATAACATGGTGGACAATAGTCTGGGTTTCCCATGCATGTTTTAGCTGAAGGAAGAATCCCTTAAACCTGGAGAGTTGAGACCCATGGAATGGGTACCATGCAGTATGACTTCAAAGGGTCTGCGTTTGCTCACCGAACCTCACCAATGCTATCAGCCCGAAGTGTCCACCCTTATGTCTCACTCAGCACTGGGTGTAGATGTGGTAAATCCAGGTTGCATCACAAGCCCTGAATGAATTATTTAAGAATTGCTCTCTATTTCACTGTCATTGTGTTTTGTTTGTGAAATTTATTTTGATAATGGGATTTATCGGATTTTCACTGCTGTGTTTAGGCCGCTGTACACACGCTTGATATCCTTATGGAGACATATAAATCCATGGGTCTTAAGATTCTTACTTGTCAGGTATATTCCCAGGCGTTGAATATGTGGCGTTGAGTCCTTTTCGTTGAGCAAGGAGTAGGTCTTGTCTATTATATATTTGGCTTATGGAATGGTATCTGTGCTAATTTCAATCTCTGGTTTGATGCAGCACCCCAACTCACCTTTCCCATAAGCAAGCATAAGTTGGTTTTCTAAATTTGAGACCCTGTTCTGTTTTGTAATTCAGTTCATGTGTAGCCAAGTTTACGTTCCGTGTATTAGTGATATCTTATGATGTTTCTTTTTCTGGGTGACTTATTTCTTGTAAAATCGTCGTACCTGAATCCACTCATTATGCAGCTACGGGCCTGATGACGTGGATCTCATTGCTGAGTGATATTCCATTGTACGTACGTACCACAACTTCTTTATCCATTTTTTGCTTTCTCGGATATTTAACTTGTACCGTAGACGAGGTTCTTGTAAACAGAGCCGTCCCAAACTTTGGGGTGGCAGTGTGTTTTTGAATTTAATTTCCCTAAGCTATAGGACCGTAAGTGGAAGTGCCATAGGCTGCGTTGCTTTGTTTCCTACGTGTTTCAGGAAACACCATACACTTCTCCAGAGTGGCTGTTGGCAAATTACATCCCGCCCATCAGCATAACAAGGCTCCCTCTTCTCCATGACCTGTCCTGCCTTTCTGGATTTTACATTTTTTCAGATGGCCCTTTTGACCGGGGGGCAGTGAGACTTCATTGTAGTGCAGATTTCCTTTACACGCTTGCTTGGTTGGCCAAAAAGGGCGTATGCGTTTTTTCCTGAATATATTCAGGAAAAAACGCAGACGCCCTTTTTGGCCAAGTGCATCATTGTGGACATTCTGCCTCTTTTCCTTTGCTTTAAGTGCAATTCCAGTCTACCCCCTGAATTCGTTTTCCTGAAATTCTGCCCCGTTTTCAAGTCCTCTTCGAAAACTTACTTCAATACATTTTTGGACGATAGCTGTCATTCATAACTCTGCAGGTTTGTGAATTACAGTGCCCCTGAGCTCCTTTCTTCAACTCGCTTTCTTGCGAGTTGCCCGCAAAACCGCAGGATAGCTTCAGGCCCTAATCTGGTTCCGGCAGGGCACGCTGAGCCTTTGGTTAATTCCTCTTCCTGGTGGGAAATGAGCGTTCCATTTGCCCGTGCAGACACCTACAGCTAGTCTCTCATTGGCTCTCGCTATTCCTGTTCATCTTGCGCCGAAATTGCAAACTGTGCCAAACAGGAGGTTAAAGACACTGACTCTCCAAGTGGGGAGATTGTTAGTAAAGCGTCTGGAACGGTGAATCCGAGTACCAGGGGTCGAAACCTGAGACGCATTTGAAAATGTTTCCCAATCACATGGTGGACATTTCTCTGGGTTTCCCATGCATGTTTTACCTGAACGAAGAATCCCTTAAACCTGGAGAGTTGGGACCTATGGAATGGCTACCATGCAGTATGACTTCAAAGGGTCTGCGTTTGCTCACCGAACCTCACCAATGCTATCAGCCCGAAGTGTCCAGCCTTATGTCTCACCCAGCTCTGGGTGTAGATGTGGTAAATCCAGGTTGCATCACAAGCCCTGAATGAATTATTTAAGAATTGTTCTCTATTTCACTGTCATTGTGTTTTGTTTTTGAAATATATTTTGATAATGAGATTTATCGGATTTTCACTGCTGCGTTTAGGCCGCTGTACACACGCTTGATATCCTTATGGAGACAATAAATACATGGGTCTTAAGATTCTTACTTGTCAGGTATATTCCCAGGCGTTGAATATGGGGTGTTGAGTTCATTTCGTTGAGCAAGGAGTAGGTCTTGTCTATTATATATTTGGCTTATGGAATGGTATCTGTGCTAATTTCAATCTCTGGTTTGATGCAGCACCCCAACTCACCTTTCTCCATAAGCAAGCATAAGTTGGTTTTCTAAATTTGAGACCCTGTTCTGTTTTGTAATTCAGTTCATGTGTAGACAAGTTTACGTTCCGTGTATTAGTGATATCTTATGATGTTTCTTTTTCTGTGTGACTTATTTCTCGTAGAATCGTCGTACCTGCATCCACTCATTATGCCGCTACGGGCCTGATGACGTAGATTTCATTGCTGAGAGATATTCCATTGTACGTACATACCACAACTTCTTTATCCTTTTTTTGCTTTCTCGGATATTTAACTTGTACCGTAGACGAGGTTCTTGTAAACAGAGCCGTCCCAAACTTTGGGGTGGCTGTGTGTTTTTGATTTTAATTTCTCTAAGCTATAGGACCATAAGTGGAAGTGCCATAGGCTGTGTTGCTTTGTTTCCTACGTGTTTCAGGAAACACCATACACTTCTCCAGAGTGGCTATTGGCAATTTACATCCCGCCCATCAGCATAACAAGGCTCCCTGTTCTCCATGACCTGTCCTGCCTTTCTGCATTTTACACTTTTTTCAGATGGCCCTTTTGACCGGGGGGCAGTGAGACTTCATTGTAGTGCAGGTTTCCTTTACACGCTTGCTTGGTTGGCCAACAAGGGCGTATGAGTTTCTTCCTGAATATATTCAGGAAAAAACGCATACGCTCTTTTTGGCCAAGTGCATCATTGTCGACATTCTGCCTCTTTTCCTATGCTTTAAGTGCAATTCCAGTCTACGCCCTGAAATCGTTTTCCTGAAATTCTGCCCCGATTTCTAGTCCTCTTCGAAGACTTACTTCAATACATTTTTGGACGATAGCTGTCATTCATATCTCTGCAGGTTTGTGAATTACAGTGCCCCTGAGCTCCTTTCTTCAACTCGCTTTCTTGTGAGCTGGCCGCAAAACCGCAGGATTGCTTCAGGCCCTAATCTGGTTCCGGTAGGGCACGCTGAGCCTTTGGTTAATCCCTCTTCCTGGTGGGAAGTGAGCGTTCCATTTGCTCTTGCAGACACCTACAGCTAGTCTCTCATTTGTTCTCCCTATTCCTGTTCATCTTGCGCAGAAATTGCAAACTGTGCCAAACAGGAGGTTAAAGGCAATTACTCTCCAAGTGGGGAGAATGTTAGTAAAGCGTCTGGAACGGTGAACCCGAGTACCAGGGGACGAAACCTGAGATGCATTTGAAAACGTTTCCCAATCACACGGTGGACATTACTCTGGGATTCCCATGCATGTTTTAGCTGAAGGAAGAATCCCTTAAACCTGGAGTGTTGGGACCCATGGAATGGGTACCATGCAGTATGACTTCAAAGGGTCTGCGTTTGCTCACCGAACCTCACCAATGCTATCAGCCCGAAGTGTCCAGCCTTATGTCTCACCGAGCTGTGGGTGTAGATGTGGTAAATCCAGGTTGATTCACAAGCCCTGCATGAATTATTTAAGAATTGCTCTCTATTTCACTGTCATTGTGTTTTGTTTTTGAAATATATTTTGATAATGGGATTTATCGGATTTTCACTGCTGCGTTTAGGCCACTGTACACACGCTTGATATCCTTATGGAGACATATAAATCCATGGGTCTTAAGATTCTTACTTGTCAGGTATATTCCCAGGCGTTGAATATGGGGTGTGAGTCCATTTCGTTGAGCAAGGAGTAGGTCTTGTCTATTATATATTTGGCTTATGGAACGGTATCTGTGCTAATTTCAATCTCTGGTTTGATGCAGCACCCCAACTCACCTTTCCCCATAAGCAAGCATAAGTTGGTTTTCTAAATTTGAGACCCTGTTCTGTTTTGTAATTCAGTTCATGTGTAGACAAGTTTACGTTCCGTGTATTAGTGATATCTTATGATATTTCTTTTTCTGTGTGACTTATTTCTCGTAGAATCGTCGTACCTGAATCCACTCATTATGCCGCTACGGGCCTGATGACATAGATTTCATTGCTGAGAGATATTCCATTGTACGTATGTACCACAACTTCTTTATGCATTTTTTGCTTTCTCGGATATTTAACTTGTACCGTAGACGACGTTCTTGTAAACAGAGCCGTCCCAAACTTTGAGGTGGCTGTGTGTTTTTGATTTTAATTTCCCTAAGCTATAGGACCCTAAGTGGAAGTGCCATAGGCTGTGTTGCTTTGTTTCCTACGTGTTTCAGGAAACACCATACACTTCTCCAGAGTGGCTGTTGGCAATTTACATCCCGCCCATCAGC
This sequence comes from Delphinapterus leucas, assembly GCF_059928025.1. Classification (NCBI taxonomy): domain Eukaryota; kingdom Metazoa; phylum Chordata; class Mammalia; order Artiodactyla; family Monodontidae; genus Delphinapterus; species Delphinapterus leucas. The sequence goes on from NW_028322232.1 coordinate 16,617,335, forward strand.
ATAACAAGGCTCCCTGTTCTCCATGACCTGTCCTGCCTTTCTGGATTTTACACTTGTTTCAGATGACCGTTTGGACCAGGGGGCAGTGAGACTTCATTGTAGTGCAGGTTTCCTTTACACGCTTGCTTGTTTGGCCAAAAAGGGCGTATGCGTTTCTTCCTGAATATATTCAGGAAAAAACGCATACGCCCTTTTTGGCCAAGTGCACCATTGTCGACATTCTGCCTCTTTTCCTATGCTTTAAGTGCAATTCCAGTCTCCCCCCTGAAATCGTTTTCCTGAAATTCTGCCCCGCTTTCAAGTCCTCTTCGAAGACTTACTTCAATACATTTTTGGACGATAGCTGTCATTCATAACTCTGCAGGTTTGTGAATTACAGTGTCCCTGAGCTCCTTTCTTCAACTGGCTTTCTTTCGAGCTGGCCGCAAACCCGCAGGATTGCTTCAGGCCCTAATCTGGTTCCGGCAGGGCACGCTGAGCCTTTGGTTAATCCCTCTTCCTGGTGGGAAGTGAGCGTTCCATTTGCTCTTGCAGACACCTACAGCTAGTCTCTCATTTGTTCTCCCTATTCCTGTTCATCTTGCGCAGAAATTGCAAACTGTGCCAAACAGGAGGTTAAAGGCACTGAGTCTCCCAGTGGGTAGAGTGTTAGTAAAGCGTCTGGAACGGTGAACCCGAGTACCAGGGGACGAAACCTGAGATGCATTTCAAAACGTTTCCCAATCACACGGTGGACATTACTCTGGGTTTCCCATGCATGTTTTAGCTGAAGGAAGAATCCCTTAAACCTGGAGTGTTGGGACCCATGGAATGGGTACCATGCAGTATGACTTCAAAGGGTCTGCGTTTGCTCACCGAACCTCACCAATGCTATCAGCCCGAAGTGTCCAGCCTTATGTCTCACCGAGCTGTGGGTGTAGATGTGGTAAATCCAGGTTGATTCACAAGCCCTGCATGAATTATTTAAGAATTGCTCTCTATTTCACTGTCATTGTGTTTTGTTTTTGAAATATATTTTGATAATGGGATTTATCGTATTTTCACTGCTGCGTTTAGGCCACTGTACACACGCTTGATTTCCTTATGGAGACATATAAATCCATGGGTCTTAAGATTCTTACTTGTCAGGTATATTCCCAGGCGTTGAATATGGGGTGTGAGTCCATTTCGTTGAGCAAGGAGTAGGTCTTGTCTATTATATATTTGGCTTATGGAACGGTATATGTGCTAATTTCAATCTCTGGTTTGATGCAGCACCCCAACTCACCTTTCCCCATAAGCAAGCATAAGTTGGTTTTCTAAATTTGAGACCCTGTTCTCTTTTGTAATTCAGTTCATGTGTAGACAAGTTTACGTTCCGTGTATTAGTGATATCTTATGATCTTTCTTTTTCTGTGTGACTTATTTCTCGTATAATCGTCGTACCTGAATCCACTCATTATGCCGCTACGGGCCTGATGAGATAGATTTCATTGCTGAGAGATATTCCATTGTACGTATGTACCACAACTTCTTTATCCATTTTTTGCTTTCTCGGATATTTAACTTGTACCGTAGACGAGGTTCTTGTAAACAGAGCCGTCCCAAACTTTGAGGTGGCGGTGTGTTTTTGATTTTAATTTCCCTAAGCTATAGGACCCTAAGTGGAAGTGCCATAGGCTGTGTTGCTTTGTTTCCTACGTGTTTCAGGAAACACCATACACTTCTCCAGAGTGGCTGTTGGCAATTTACATCCCGCCCATCAGCATAACAAGGCTCCCTGTTCTCCATGACCTGTCCTGCCTTCAGGATTTTACACTTGTTTCAGATGACCGTTTGGACCGGGGGTAGTGAGACATCATTGTAGTGCAGGTTTCCTTTACACGCTTGCTTGTTTGGCTAAAAACGGCGTATGCGTTTCTTCCTGAATATATTCAGGAAAAAACGCATACGCCCTTTTTGGCCAAGTGCATCATTGTCGACATTCTGCCTCTTTTCCTATGCTTTAAGTGCAATTCCAGTCTACCCCCTGAAATCGTTTTCCTGAAATTCTGCCCCGCTTTCAAGTCCTCTTCGAAGACTTACTTCAATACATTTTTGGACGATAGCTGTCATTCATAACTCTGCAGGTTTGTGAATTACAGTGTCCCTGAGCTCCTTTCTTCAACTGGCTTTCTTGTGAGCTGGCCGCAAACCCGCAGGATTGCTTCAGGCCCTAATCTGGTTCCGGCAGGGCACGCTGAGCCTTTGGTTAATCCCTCTTCCTGGTGGGAAGTGAGCGTTCCATTTGCTCTTGCAGACACCTACAGCTAGTCTCTCATTTGTTCTCCCTATTCCTGTTCATCTTGCGCAGAAATTGCAAACTGTGCCAAACAGGAGGTTAAAGGCACTGAGTCTCCCAGTGGGTAGAGTGTTAGTAAAGCGTCTGGAACGGTGAACCCGAGTACCAGGGGACGAAACCTGAGATGCATTTGAAAACGTTTCCCAGTCACACGGTGGACATTACTCTGGGTTTCCCATGCATGTTTTAGCTGAAGGAAGAATCCCTTAAACCTGGAGTGTTGGGACCCATGGAATGGGTACCATGCAGTATGACTTCAAAGGGTCTGCGTTTGCTCACCGAACCTCACCAATGCTATCAGCCCGAAGGGTCCAGCCTTATGTCTCACCGAGCTGTGGGTGTAGATGTGGTAAATCCAGGTTGATTCACAAGCCCTGAATGAATTATTTAAGAATTGCTCTCTATTGCACTGTCATTGTGTTTTGTTTTTGAAATATATTTTGATAATGGGATTTATCGTATTTTCACTGCTGCGTTTAGGCCACTGTACACACGCTTGATTTCCTTATGGAGACATATAAATCCATGGGTCTTAAGATTCTTACTTGTCAGGTATATTCCCAGGCGTTGAATATGGGGTGTGAGTCCATTTCGTTGAGCAAGGAGTAGGTCTTGTCTATTATATATTTGGCTTATGGAACGGTATCTGTGCTAATTTCAATCTCTGGTTTGATGCAGCACCCCAACTCACCTTTCCCCATAAGCAAGCATAAGTTGGTTTTCTAAATTTGACACCCTGTTCTGTTTTGTAATTCAGTTCATGTGTAGACAAGTTTACGTTCCGTGTATTAGTGATATCTTACGATATTTCTTTTTCTGTGTGACTTATTTCTCGTAGAATCGTCGTACCTGAATCCACTCATTATGCCGCTACGGGCCTGATGACATAGATTTCATTGCTGAGAGATATTCCATTGTACGTATGTACCACAACTTCTTTATCCATTTTTTGCTTTCTCGGATATTTAACTTGTACCGTAGATGACGTTCTTGTAAACAGAGCCGTCCCAAACTTTGAGGTGGCTGTGTGTTTTTGATTTTAATTTCCCTAAGCTATAGGACCCTAAGTGGAAGTGCCATAGGCTGTGTTGCTTTGTTTCCTACGTGTTTCAGGAAACACCATACACTTCTCCAGAGTGGCTGTTGGCAATTTACATCCCGCCCATCAGCATAACAAGGCTCCCTGTTCTCCATGACCTGTCCTGCCTTTCTGGATTTTACACTTGTTTCAGATGACCGTTTGGACCGGGGGTAGTGAGACATCATTGTAGTGCAGATTTCCTTTACACGCTTGCTTGTTTGGCCAAAAAGGGCGTATGCGTTTCTTCCTGAATATATTCAGGAAAAAACGCATACGCCCTTTTTGGCCAAGTGCACCATTGTCGACATTCTGCCTCTTTTCCTATGCTTTAAGTGCAATTCCAGTCTACCCCCTGAAATCGTTTTCCTGAAATTCTGCCCCGCTTTCAAGTCCTCTTCGAAGACTTACTTCAATACATTTTTGGACGATAGCTGTCATTCATAACTCTGCAGGTTTGTGAATTACAGTGTCCCTGAGCTCCTTTCTTCAACTGGCTTTCTTGTGAGCTGGCCGCAAACCCGCAGGATTGCTTCAGGCCCTAATCTGGTTCCGGCAGGGCACGCTGAGCCTTTGGTTAATCCCTCTTCCTGGTGGGAAATGAGCGTTCCATTTGCCCGTGCAGACACCTACAGCTAGTCTCTCATTGGCTCTCCCTATTCCTGTTGATCTTGCGCAGAAATTGCAAACTGTGCCAAACAGGAGGTTAAAGACACTGACTCTCCAAGTGGGGAGAGTGTTAGTAAAGCGTCTGGAACGGTGAACCCGAGTACCAGGGGACAAAACCTGAGATGCATTTGAAAACGTTTCCCAATCACACGGTGGACCATACTCTGGGTTTCCCATGCATGTTTTAGCTGAAGGAAGAATCCCTTAAACCTAGAGAGTTGGGACCCATGGAATGGGTACCATGCAGTATGACTTCAAAGGGTCTGCGTTTGCTAACCAAACCTCACCAATGCTATCAGCCCGATGTGTCCAGCCTTATGTCTCAACTAGCTCTGGGTGTAGATGTGGTAAATCCAGGTTGCATCAGAAGCCCTGAATGAATTATTTAAGAATTGCTCTCTATTTCACTGTCATTGTGTTTTGTTTTTGAAATTTATTTTGTTAATGGGATTTATCGGATTTTCACTGCTGTGTTTACGCCACTGTACACACTTTTGACTTCCTTATGGAGACATATAAATCCATGGGTCTTAAGTTTCTTACTTGTCAGGTATATTCCCCGGTGTTGAATATGGGGTGTTGAGTCCATTTCGTTGAGAAAGGAGTAGGTCTTGTCTATTATATATTTGGCTTATGGAACGGTATCTGTGCTAATTTCAATCTCTGGTTTTATGCAGCACCCCAACTCACCTTTCCCCTTAAGCAAGCATAAGTTGGTTTTCTAAATTTGAGACCCTGTTCTGTTTTGTAATTCAGTTCATGTGTAGCCAAGTTTACGTTCTGAGTATTAGTGATATCTTATGATGTTTCTTTTTCTGTGTGACTTATTTCTCGTAAAATCGTCGTATATGAATGCACTCATTATGCCGCTACGGGCCTGATGACGTAGATCTCATTGCTGAGTGATATTCCATTGTACGTACGTACCACAACTTCTTTATCCATTTTTTGATTTTTCGGATATTTAACTTGTACCGTAGACGAGGTTCTTGTAAACAGAGCCGTCCCAAACTTTGGGGTGGCTGTGTGTTTTTGATTTTAATTTCCCTAAGCTATAGGACCCTAAGTGGAAGTGCCATAGGCTGTGTTGCTTTGTTCCTACGTGTTTCAGGAAACACCATACACTTCTCCAGAGTGGCTGTTGGCCATTTACATCCCGCCCATCAGCATAACAGTGCTCCCTGTTCTCCATGACCTGTCCTGCCTTTCTGGATTTTACACTTGTTTCAGATGGCCGTTTGGACCGGGGGTAGTGAGACATCATTGTAGTGGAGTTTTCCTTTAAACGCTTGCTTGGTTGGCCAAAAAGGGCGTATGCGTTTTTTCCTGAATATATTCAGGAATAAACTCATACGCCCTTTTTGGCCAAGTGCACCACTGTCGACATTCTGCCTCTTTTCCTATGCTTTAATTGCAATTCCAGTCTACCCTCTGAAATCGTTTTCCTGAAATTCTGCCCCGCTTTTAAATCCTCTTCGAAGACTTACTTCAATACATTTTTGGACGATAGCAGTCATTCATAACTCTGCAGGTTTGTGAATTACAGTGCCCCTGAGCTCCTTTCTTCAACTCGCTTTCTTGTGCGCTAGCCGCAAAACCGCAGGAATGCTTCAGGCCCTAATCTGGTTCCGGCAGGGCACAGTGAGCCTTTGGTTAATCCCTCTTCCTGGTGGGAAATGAGCGTTCCATTTGCCCGTGCAGACACCTACAGCTAGTCTCTCATTGGTTCTCCCTATTCCTGTCGATCTTGCGCAGAAATTGCAAACTGTGCCAAACAGGAGGTTAAAGGCAATTACTCTCCAAGTGGGGAGAGTGTTAGTAAAATGTCTGGAACAGTGAACCCGAGTACCAGGGGACGAAACCTGAGATGCATTTGAAAACGTTTCCCAATCACACGGTGGACCATACTCTGGGTTTCCCATGCATGTTTTAGCTGAAGGAAGAATCCCTTAAACCTAGAGAGTTGGGACCCATGGAATGGCTACCATGCAGTATGACTTCAAAGGGTCTGCGTTTGCTCACCGAACCTCACCAATGCTATCAGCCCGAAGTGTCCAGCCTTATGTCTCACCCAGCCCTGGGTGTAGATGTGGTAAATCCAGGTTGCATCACAAGCCCTGAATGAATTATTTAAGAATTGCTCTCTATTTCACTGTCATTGTGTTTTGTTTGTGAAATTTATTTTGATAATGGGATTTATCGGATTTTTACTGCTGCGTTTAGGCCGCTGTACACACGCTTGATTTCCTTATGGAGACATATAAATCCATGGGTCTTAAGATTCTTACTTGTCAGGTATATTCCCAGGAGTTGAATATGGGGTGTTGAGTCCATTTCGTTGAGAAAGGAGTAGGTCTTGTCTATTATATATTTGGCTTATGGAACGGTATCTGTGCTAATTTCAATCTCTGGTTTGATGCAGCACCCCAACTCACCTTTCCCCCTAAGCAAGCAGAAGTTGGTTTTCTAAATTTGAGACCCTGTTCTGTTTTGTAATTCAGTTCATGTGTAGACAAGTTTACATTCCGTGTATTAGTGATATCTTATTATGATTCTTTTTCTGTGTGACTTATTTCTCGTCGAATCGTCGTACCTGAATCCACTCAATATGCCGCTACGGGCCTGATGACGTAGATCTCATTGCTGAGTGATATTCAATTGTACGTACGTACCACAACTTCTTTATCCATTTTTTGCTTTCTCGGATATTTAACTTGTACCGTAGACGAGGTTCTTGTAAACAGAGCCGTCCCAAACTTTGGGGTCGCTCTGAGTTTTTGATTTTAATTTCCCTAAGCTATAGGACCATAATTGGAAGTGCCATAGGCTGTGTTGCTTTGTTACCTACATGTTTCAGGAAACACCATACACTTCTCCAGAGTGGCTGTTGGCAATTTACATCCCGCCCATCAGCATAACAAGGCTCCCTGTTCTCCATGACCTGTCCTGCCTTTCTGCATTTTACACTTTTTTCAGATGGCCCTTTTGACCGGGGGGCAGTGAGACTTCATTGTAGTGCAGGTTTCCTTTACACGCTTGCTTGGTTGGCCAACAAGGGCGTATGCGTTTCTTCCTGAATATATTCAGGAAAAAACGCATACGCTCTTTTTGGCCAAGTGCATCATTGTCGACATTCTGCCTCTTTTCCTATGCTTTAAGTGCAATTCTAGTCTACGCCCTGAAATCGTTTTCCTGAAATTCTGCCCCGCTTTCTAGTCCTCTTCGAAGACTTACTTCAATACATTTTTGGACGATAGCTGTCATTCATAACTCTGCAGGTTTGTGAATTACAGTGCCTCTGAGCTCCTTTCTTCAACTCGCTTTCTTGTGAGCTGGCCGCAAAACCGCAGGATTGCTTCAGGCACTCATCTGGTTCCGGCAGGGCACGCTGAGCCTTTGGTTAATCCCTCTTCCTGGTGGGAAGTGAGCGTTCCATTTGCTCTTGCAGACACCTACAGCTAGTCTCTCATTTGTTCTCCCTATTCCTGTTCATCTTGCGCAGAAATTGCAAACTGTGCCAAACAGGAGGTTAAAGGCACTGAGTCTCCCAGTGGGTAGAGTGTTAGTAAAGCGTCTGGAACGGTGAACCCGAGTACCAGGGGACGAATCCTGAGATGCATTTGAAAACGTTTCCCAATCACACGGTGGACATTACTCTGGGTTTCCCATGCATGTTTTAGCTGAAGGAAGAATCCCTTAAACCTGGAGTGTTGGGACCCATGGAATGGGTACCATGCAGTATGACTTCAAAGGGTCTGCGTTTGCTCACCGAACCTCACCAATGCTATCAGCCCGAAGTGTCCAGCCTTATGTCTCACCGAGCTGTGGGTGTAGATGTGGTAAATCCAGGTTGATTCACAAGCCCTGCATGAATTATTTAAGAATTGCTCTCTATTTCACTGTCATTGTGTTTTGTTTTTGAAATATATTTTGATAATGGGATTTATCGTATTTTCACTTCTGCGTTTAGGCCACTGTACACACGCTTGATTTCCTTATGGAGACATATAAATCCATGGGTCTTAAGATTCTTACTTTTCAGGTATATTCCCAGGCGTTGAATATGGGGTGTGAGTCCATTTCGTTGAGCAAGGAGTAGGTCTTGTCTATTATATATTTGGCTTATGGAACGGTATCTGTGCTAATTTCAATCTCTGGTTTGATGCAGCACCCCAACTCACCTTTCCCCATAAGCAAGCATAAGTTGGTTTTCTAAATTTGAGACCCTGTTCTCTTTTGTAATTCAGTTCATGTGTAGACAAGTTTACGTTCCGTGTATTAGTGATATCTTATGATATTTCTTTTTCTGTGTGACTTATTTCTCGTAGGATCGTCGTACCTGAATCCACTCATTATGCCGCTACGGGCCTGATGACATAGATTTCATTGCTGAGAGATATTCCATTGTACGTATGTACCACAACTTCTTTATCCATTTTTTGCTTTCTCGGATATTTAACTTGTACCGTAGACGAGGTTCTTGTAAACAGAGCCGTCCCAAACTTTGAGGTGGCGGTGTGTTTTTGATTTTAATTTCCCTAAGCTATAGGACCCTAAGTGGAAGTGCCATAGGCTGTGTTGCTTTGTTTCCTACGTGTTTCAGGAAACACCATACACTTCTCCAGAGTGGCTGTTGGCAATTTACATCCCGCCCATCAGCATAACAAGGCTCCCTGTTCTCCATGACCTGTCCTGCCTTCAGGATTTTACACTTGTTTCAGATGACCGTTTGGACCGGGGGTAGTGAGACATCATTGTAGTGCAGATTTCCTTTACACGCTTGCTTGTTTGGCTAAAAACGGCGTATGCGTTTCTTCCTGAATATATTCAGGAAAAAACGCATACGCCCTTTTTGGCCAAGTGTACCATTGTCGACATTCTGCCTCTTTTCCTATGCTTTAAGTGCAATTCCAGTCTACCCCCTGAAATCGTTTTCCTGAAATTCTGCCCCGCTTTCAAGTCCTCTTCGAAGACTTACTTCAATACATTTTTGGACGATAGCTGTCATTCATAACTCTGCAGGTTTGTGAATTACAGTGTCCCTGAGCTCCTTTCTTCAACTGGCTTTCTTGTGAGCTGGCCGCAAACCCGCAGGATTGCTTCAGGCCCTAATCTGGTTCCGGCAGGGCACGCTGAGCCTTTGGTTAATCCCTCTTCCTGGTGGGAAGTGAGCGTTCCATTTGCTCTTGCAGACACCTACAGCTAGTCTCTCATTTGTTCTCCCTATTCCTGTTCATCTTGCGCAGAAATTGCAAACTGTGCCAAACAGGAGGTTAAAGGCACTGAGTCTCCCAGTGGGTAGAGTGTTAGTAAAGCGTCTGGAACGGTGAACCCGAGTACCAGGGGACGAAACCTGAGATGCATTTGAAAACGTTTCCCAATCACACGGTGGACATTATTCTGGGTTTCCCATGCATGTTTTAGCTGAAGGAAGAATCCCTTAAACCTGGAGTGTTGGGACCCATGGAATGGGTACCATGCAGTATGACTTCAAAGGGTCTGCGTTTGCTCACCGAACCTCACCAATGCTATCAGCCCGAAGGGTCCAGCCTTATGTCTCACCGAGCTGTGGGTGTAGATGTGGTAAATCCAGGTTGATTCACAAGCCCTGAATGAATTATTTAAGAATTGCTCTCTATTGCACTGTCATTGTGTTTTGTTTTTGAAATATATTTTGATAATGGGATTTATCGTATTTTCACTGCTGCGTTTAGGCCACTGTACACACGCTTGATTTCCTTATGGAGACATATAAATCCATGGGTCTTAAGATTCTTATTTGTCAGGTATATTCCCAGGCGTTGAATATGGGGTGTGAGTCCATTTGTTGAGCAAGGAGTAGGTCTTGTCTATTATATATTTGGCTTATGGAACGGTATCTGTGCTAATTTCAATCTCTGGTTTGATGCAGCACCCCAACTCACCTTTCCCCATAAGCAAGCATAAGTTGGTTTTCTAAATTTGAGACCCTGTTCTGTTTTGTAATTCAGTTCATGTGTAGACAAGTTTACATTCCGTGTATTAGTGATATCTTACGATATTTCTTTTTCTGTGTGACTTATTTCTCGTAGAATCGTCGTACCTGAATCCACTCAATATGCCGCTACGGGCCTGATGACGTAGATCTCATTGCTGAGTGATATTCCATTGTACGTACGTACCACAACTTCTTTATCCATTTTTTGCTTTCTCGGATATTTAACTTGTACCGTAGACGAGGTTCTTGTAAACAGAGCCGTCCCAAACTTTGGGGTCGCTCTGAGTTTTTGATTTTAATTTCCCTAAGCTATAGGACCATAATTGGAAGTGCCATAGGCTGTGTTGCTTTGTTACCTACATGTTTCAGGAAACACCATACACTTCTCCAGAGTGGCTGTTGGCAATTTACATCCCGCCCATCAGCATAACAAGGCTCCCTGTTCTCCATGACCTGTCCTGCCTTTCTGCATTTTACACTTTTTTCAGATGGCCCTTTTGACCGGGGGGCAGTGAGACTTCATTGTAGTGCAGGTTTCCTTTGCACGCTTGCCTGGTTGGCCAACAAGGGCGTATGCGTTTCTTCCTGAATATATTCAGGAAAAAACGCATACGCTCTTTTTGGCCAAGTGCATCATTGTCGACATTCTGCCTCTTTTCCTATGCTTTAAGTGCAATTCCATTCTACGCCCTGAAATCGTTTTCCTGAAATTCTGCCCCGCTTTCTAGTCCTCTTCGAAGACTTACTTCAATACATTTTTGGACGATAGCTGTCATTCATAACTCTGCAGGTTTGTGAATTACAGTGCCCCTGAGCTCCTTTCTTCAACTCGCTTTCTTGTGAGCTGGCCGCAAAACCGCAGGATTGCTTCAGGCACTCATCTGGTTCCAGCAGGGCACGCTGAGCCTTTGGTTAATCCCTCTTCCTGGTGGGAAGTGAGCGTTCCATTTGCTCTTGCAGACACCTACAGCTAGTCTCTCATTTGTTCTCCCTATTCCTGTTCATCTTGCGCAGAAATTGCAAACTGTGCCAAACAGGAGGTTAAAGGCACTGAGTCTCCCAGTGGGTAGAGTGTTAGTAAAGCGTCTGGAACGGTGAACCCGAGTACCAGGGGACGAAACCTGAGATGCATTTGAAAACGTTTCCCAATCACACGGTAGACATTACTCTGGGTTTCCCATGCATGTTTTAGCTGAAGGAAGAATCCCTTAAACCTGGAGAGTTGGGACCCATGGAATGGCTACCATGCAGTATGACTTCAAAGGGTCTGCGTTTGCTCACCAAAACTCACCAATGCTATCAGACCGAAATGTACAGCCTTATGTCTCACAGAGCTCTGGGTGTAGATGTGGTAAATCCAGGTTGCATCAGAAGCCCTGAATGAATTATTTAAGAATTGCTCTCTATTTCACTGTCATTGTGTTTTGTTTTTGAAATTTATTTTAATAATGGGATTTATCGGATTTTCACTGCTGCGTTTAGGCCGCTGTACACACGCTTGATTTCCTTATGGAGACATATAAATCCATGGGTCTTAAGATTCTTACTTGTCAGGTATATTTCCAGGCGTTGAATATGAGGTGTTGAGTCCATTTCGTTGAGCAAGGAGTAGGTCTTGTCTATTATATATTTGGCTTATGGAACGGTATCTGTGCTAATTTCAATCTCTTGTTTTATGCAGCACTCAAACTCACCTTTCCCCATAAGCTAGCATAAGTTCGTTTTCTAAATTTGAGACCCTGTTCTGTTTTGTAATTCAGTTCATGTGTAGCCAAGGTTACGTTCCGTGTATTAGTGATATCTTACGATGTTTCTTTTTCTGTGTGTATTATTTCTCGTAGAATCGTCGTACCTGAATCCACTCATTATGCCCCTACGGGCCTGATGACGTAGATCTCTTTGCTGAGTGATATTCCATTGTACGTACGTACCACAACTTCTTTATCCATTTTTTGCTTTCTCGGATTTTAAACTTGTACCGTAGACGACGTTCTTGTAAACAGAGCTGTCCCAAACTTTGGGGTGGCTGTGTGTTTTTGATTTTAATTTCCCTAAGCTATAGGACCCTAAGTGGAAGTGCCATAGGCTGTGTTGCTGTGTTTCCTACGTGTTTCAGGAAACACCATACACTTCTCCAGAGTGGCTGTTGGCAATTTACATCCCGACAATCAGCATAACAAGGCTCCCTGTTCTCCATGACCTGTCCTGCCTTTCTGGATTTTACACTTTTTTCAGATGGCCCTTTTGACCGAGGGGCAGTGAGACTTCATTGTAGTGCAGATTTCCTTTACACGCTTGCTTGGTAGGCCAAAAAGGGCGTATGCGTTTTTTCATGAATATATTCAGGAAAAAACGCATACGCCCTTTTTGGCCAAGTGCATCATTGTCGACATTCTGCCTCTTTTCCTATGCTTTAAGTGCAATTCCAATTTACCCCCTGAAATCGTTTTCCTGAAATTCTGCCCCACTTTCAAGTCCTCTTCGAAGACTTATTTCAATACATTTTTGGACGATAGCTGTCATTCATAACTCTGCATGTTTGTGAATTACAGTGCCCCTAAGCTCCTTTCTTCAACTCGCTTACTTGTGAGCTGGCCGCAAAACCGCAGGATTGCTTCAGGCCCTAATGTGGTTCGGGCAGGGCATGCAGAGCCTTTGGTTAATTCCTCTTCCTGGTGGGAAATGCGCCTTCCATTTGCCCGTGCAGACACCTAGAGCTAGTCTCTCATTGGCTCTCCCTATTCCTGTTCATCTTGCGCAGAAATTGCAAACTGTGCCAAACAGGAGGTTAAAGGCACTGACTCTCCAGGTGGGGAGAGTGTTAGTAAAGCGTCTGGAACGGTGAACCCGAGTACCAGGGAACTAAAACTGAGATGCATTTGAAAACGTTTCCCAATCACACGGTGCACCATACTCTGGGTTTCCCATGCATGTTTTAGCTGAAGGAAGAATCCCTTAAACCTGGAGAGTTGGGACTCTTGGAATGGGTACCATGCAGTATGACTTCAAAGGGTCTGCGTTTGCTCACCGAACCTCACCAATGCTATCAGCCCGAAGTGTCCAGCCTTATGTCTCACCCAGCTCTGGGTGGAGATGTAGTAAATCCAGGTTGCCTCACAAGCCCTGAATGAATTATTAAAGAAATGCTCTCTATTTCACAGTCATTGTGTTGTGTTTGTGAAATTTATTTCGATAATGGGATTTATCGCATTTTCACTGCTGCGTTTAGGCCACTGTACACATGCTTGACTTCCTTATGGAGACATATAAATCCATGGGTCTTAAGTTTCTTACTTGTCAGGTATATTCCCAGGCGTTGAATATGGGGTGTTGAGTCCATTTCGTTGAGCAAGGAGTAGGTCTTGTCTATTATATATTTGGCTTATGGAACGGTATCTGTGCTAATTTCAATCTCTGGTTTTATGCAGCACCCCAACACACCTTTCCCCATAAGCAAGCATAAGTTGGTGTTCTAAATTTGCGACCCTGTTCTGTTTTGTAATTCAGTTCATGTGTAGCCAAGTTTACGTTCCGTGTATTAGTGATATCTTATGATCTTTCTTTTTCTGTGTGACTTATTTCTCGTAGAATCGTCGTACCTGAATCCACTCATTATGCCGCTACGGGCCTGATGACGTAGATCTCATTGCTGAGTGATATTCCATTGTACGTACGTACCACAACTTCTTTATCCATTTTTTGCATTCTCGGATATTTAATTTGTACCATAGACGAGGTTCTTGTAAACAGATCCGTCCCCAAACTTTGGGGTGGCTGTGTGTTTTTGATTTTAATTTCCCTAAGCTATAGGACCCTAAGTGGAAGTGCCATAGGCTGTGTTGCTTTGTTTCCTACGTGTTTCAGGAAACACCATACACTTCTCCAGAGTGGCTGTTGCCAATTTACATCCCGCCCATCAGCATAACAAGGCTCCCTGTTCTCCATGACCTGTCGTGCCTTTCTGGATTTTACACTTGTTTCAGATGGCCGTTTTGACCGGGGGGTAGTGAGACTTCACTGTAGTGCAGATTTCCTTTACACGCTTGCTTGGTTGGCCAAAAAGGGCGTATGCGTTTTTTCCTGAATATATTCAGGAAAAAACGCATACGCCCTTTTTGGCCAAGTGCATCATTGTGGACATTCTGCCTCTTTTCCTATGCTTTAAGTGCAATTCCAGTCTACCCCATGAAATCGTTTTCCTGAAATTCTGCCCCGATTTCAAGTCCTCTTCGAAGACTTACTTCAATAAATTTTTGGATGATAGCTGTCATCCATAACTCTGCAGGTTTGTGAATTCCAGTGCCCCTGGGCTCCTTTCTTCAACTCGCTATCTTGTGAGCTGGCCGCAAAACCGCAGGATTGCTTCAGGCCCTAATCTGGTTCCGGCAGGGCACGCTGAGCCTTTGGTTAATTCCTCTTCCTGGTGGGAAATGAGCGTTCCATTTGCCCATGCAGACACCTACAGCTAGTCTCTCATTGGCTCTCCCTATTCCTGTTCATCTTGCGCAGAAATTGCAAACTGTGCCAAACAGGAGGTTAAAGGCACTGACTCTCCAAGTGGGGAGAGTGTTAGTAAAGCGTCTGGAACGGTGAACCCGAGTACCAGGGAACTAAAACTGAGATGCATTTGAAAACGTTTCCCAATCACACGGTGGACCATACTCTGGGTTTCCCATGCATGTTTTAGCTGAAGGAAGAATCCCTTAAACCTGGAGAGTTGGGACTCTTGGAATGGGTACCATGCAGTATGACTTCAAAGCGTCTGCGTTTGCTCACCGAACCTCACCAATGCTATCAGCCCGAAGTGTCCAGCCTTATGTCTCACCCAGCTCTGGGTGGAGATGTAGTAAATCCAGGTTGCATCACAAGCCCTGAATGAATTATTAAAGAAATGCTCTCTATTTCACAGTTATTGTGTTGTGTTTGTGAAATTTATTTTGATAATGGGATTTATCGCATTTTCACTGCTGCGTTTAGGCCACTGTACACATGCTTGACTTCCTTATGGAGACATATAAATCCATGGGTCTTAAGTTTCTTACTTGTCAGGTATATTCCCAGGCGTTGAATATGGGGTGTTGAGTCCATTTCGTTGAGCAAGGAGTAGGTCTTGTCTATTATATATTTGGCTTATGGAACGGTATCTGTGCTAATTTCAATCTCTGGTTTTATGCAGCACCCCAACTCACCTTTCCCCATAAGCAAGCATAAGTTGATTTTCTAAATTTGAGACCCTGTTCTGTTTTGTAATTCAGTTCATGTGTAGCCAAGTTAACGTTCCGTGTATTAGTGATATCTTATGATCTTTCTTTTTCTGTGTGACTTATTTCTCGTAGAATCGTCGTACCTGAATCCACTCATTATGCCACTACGGGCCTGATGACGTAGATCTCATTGCTGAGTGATATTCCATTGTACGTACGTACCACAACTTCTTTATCCATTTTTTGCATTCTCGGATATTTAATTTGTACCGTAGAGGAGGTTCTTGTAAACAGAGCCGTCCCAAACTTTGGGGTGGCTGTGTGTTTTTGATTTTAATTTCCCTAAGCTATAGGACCCTAAGTGGAAGTGCCATAGGCTGTGTTGCTTTGTTTCCTACGTGTTTCAGGAAACACCATACACTTCTCCAGAGTGGCTGTTGGCAATTTACATCCCGCCCATCAGCATAACAAGGCTCCCTGTTCTCCATGACCTGTCCTGCCTTTCTGGATTTTACACTTGTTTCAGATGGCCCTTTTGACCGGGGGGGCAGTGAGACTTCATTGTAGTGCAGATTTCCTTTACACGCTTGCTTGGTTGGCCAAAAATGGCGTCTGCGTTTCTTCCTGAATATATTCAGGAAAAAACGCATACGCCCTTTTTGGCCAAGTGCATCATTGTGGACATTCTGCCTCTTTTCCTATGCTTTAAGTGCAATTCCAGTCTACCCCATGAAATCGTTTTCCTGAAATTCTGCCCCGCTTTCAAGTCTTCTTCGAAGACTTACTTCAATACATTTTTGGATGATAGCTGTCATTCATAACTCTGCAGGTTTGTGAATTACAGTGCCCCTGGGCTCCATTCTTCAACACGCTATCTTGTGAGCTGTCCGCAAAACCGCAGGATTGCTTCAGGCCCTAATCTGGTTCCGGCAGGGCATGCTGAGCCTTTGGTTAATTCCTCTTCCTGGTGGAAAATGAGCGTTCCATTTGCCCGTGCAGACACCTACAGCTAGTCTCTCATTGGTTCTCCCTATTCCTGTTCATCTTGCGCAGAAATTGCAAACTGTGCCAAACAGGAGGTTAAAGGCAGTGACTCTCCAAGTGGGGATAGTGTTAGTAAAGCGTCTGAAACGGTGCACACGAGTACCAGGGGACGAAACCTGAGATGCATTTGAAAACGTTTCCCAATCACACGGTGGACCATACTCTGGGTTTCCCATGCATGTTTTAGCTGAAGGAAGAATCCCTTAAACCTGGAGACTTGGGACCCATGGAATAGGTACCATGCAGTATGACTTCAAAGGGTCTGCGTTTGCTCACCGAACCTCACCAATGCTATCAGCCCGAAGTGTCCAGCCTTATGTCTCAACCAGCTCTGGGTGTAGATGTGGTAAATCCAGGTTGCATCACAAGGCCTGAGTGAATTATTTAAGAATTGCTCTCTATTTCACTGTCATTGTGTTTTGTTTTTGAAATTTATTTTGTTAATGGGATTTATCGGATTTTCACTGCTGCGTTTAGGCCACTGTACACACGCTTGACTTCCTTATGGAGACATATAAATCCATGGGTCTTAAGATTCTTACTTGTCAGGTATATTCCCAGACGTTGAATATGGGGTGTTGAGTCCATTTCGTTGAGCAAGGAGTAGGTCTTGTCTATTATATATTTGGCTTATGGAACGGTATCTGTGCTAATTTCAATCTCTGGTTTGATGCAGCACCCCAACTCACCTTTCCCCATAAGCAAGCATAAGTTGGTTTTCTAAATTTAAGACCCTGTTCTGTTTTGTAATTCAGTTCATGTGTAGCCAAGTTTACGTTCCATGTATTAGTGATATCGTATGATCTTTCTTTTTCTGTGTGACTTATTTCTCGTAGAATCGTCGTACCTGAATCCACTCATTATGCCGCTACGGGCCTGATGACGTAGATCTCATTGCTGAGTGATATTCCATTGTACGTACGTACCACCACTTCTTTATCCATTTTTTGCTTTCTCGGATATTTAACTTGTACCGTAGACGAGGTTCTTGTAAACAGAGCCGTCCCAAATTTTGGGGTGGCTGTGTGTTTTTGATTTTAATTTCCCTAAGCTATAGGACCCTAAGTGGAAGTGCCATAGGCTGTGTTGCTTTGTTTCCTACGTGTTTCAGGAAACACCATTCACTTCTACAGATTGGATGTTGGCAATTTACATCCCGCCCATCAGCATAACAAGGCTCCCTGTTCTCCATGACCTGTCCTGCCTTTCTGGATTTTACACTTTTTTCAGATGGCCCTTTTGACCGGGGGCCATTGAGACTTCATTGTAGTGCAGATTTCATTTACACGCTTGCTTGGTTGGCCAAAAAGTGGTGTATGCGTTTTTTGCTGAATGTATTCAGGAAAAAATGCATACGCCCTTTTTGGCCAAGTGCATCATTGTGGACATTCTGCCTCTTTTCCTATGCTTTAAGTGCAATTCCAGTCTACCCCCTGAAATCGTTTTCCTGAAATTCTGCCCCGCTTTCAAGTCCTCTTCGAAGACTTACTTCAATACATTTTTGGACGATATCTGTCATTCATAACTCTGCAGGTTTGTGAATTACAGAGCCCCTGAGCTCCTTTCTTCAACTCGCTTTCTTGTGAGCTGGCCGCAAACCCGCAGGATTGCTTCAGGCCCTAATCTGGTTCCGGCAGGGCACACTGAGCCTTTGGTTAATTCCTCTTCCTGGTGGGAAATGAGCGTTCCATTTGCCCGTGCAGACACCTACAGCTAGTCTCTCATTGGTTCTCCCTATTCCTGTTCATCTTGCCCAGAAATTGCAAACTGTGCCAAACAGGAGGTTAAAGGCACTGACTCTCCAAATGGGGATAGTGTTAGTAAAGCGTCTGGAACGGTGCACCCGAGTACCAGGGGACGAAACCTGAGATGCATTTGAAAACGTTTCCCAATCACACAGTGGACCATACTCTGGGTTTCCCATGCATGTTTTAGCTGAAGGAAGAATCCCTTAAACCTGGAGAGTTGGGACCCATGGAATGGGTACCATGCAGTATTATTTCAAAGGGTCTGCCTTTGCTCACCGAACCTCAACAATGCTATCAGCCCGAAGTTTCCAGCCTTATGTCTCAACCAGCTCTGGGTGTAGATGTGGTAAATCCAGGTTGCATCACAAGGCCTGAATGAATTATTTAAGAATTGCTCTCTATTTCACTGTCATTGTGTTTTGTTTTTGAAATTTATTTTGTTAATGGGATTTATCGGATTTTCACTGCTGCGTTTAGGCCACTGTACACACGCTTGACTTCCTTATGGATACATATAAATCCATGGGTCTTAAGATTCTTACTTGTCAGGTATATTTCCAGACGTTGAATATGGGGTGTTGAGTCCATTTCGTTGAGAAAGGAGTAGGTCTTGTCTATTATATATTTGGCTTATGGAACGGTATCTGTGCTAATTTCAATCTCTGGTTTTATGCTGCACCCCAACTCACCTTTCCCCATAAGCAAGCATAAGTTGGTGTTCTAAATTTGAGACCCTGTTCTGTTTTCTACTTCAGTTCATGTGTAGCCAAGTCTACGTTCCGTGTATTAGTGATATCTTATGATCTTTCTTTTTCTGTGTGACTTATTTCTCGTAGAATCGTCGTACCTGAATCCACTCATTAATCCGCTATGGGCCTGATGACGTAGATCTCATTGCTGAGTGATATTCCATTGTACGTACGTACCACAACTTCTTTATCCATTTTTCCCGTTCTGGGATATTTTACTTGTACCGTAGACGAGGTTCTTGTAAACAGAGCCGTCCCGAACATTGGGGTGGCTGTGTGTTTTTGATTTTAATTACAATAAGCTACAGGACCCTAAGTGGAAGTGCAATAGGCTGTGTTGCTTTGTTTCCTACGTGTTTCAGGAAACACCATACACTTCTACAGAGTGGCTGTTGGCCATTTACATCCCGCCCATCAGCATAACAAGGCTCCCTGTTCTCCATGACCTGTCCTGCCTTTCTGGATTTTACACTTGTTTCAGATGGCCGTTTGGACAGGGGGGCAGTGAGACTTCATTGTAGTGCAGATTTCCTTTACATGCTTGCTTGGTTGGCCAAAAACGGCGTATGCGTTTTTTCCTGAATATATTCAGGAAAAAACGCATACACACTTTTTGGCCAAGTGCATCATTGTCGACATTCTGCCTCTTTTCCTATGCTTTAATTGCAGTTCCCGTCTACCCCCTGAAATCGTTTTCCTGAAATTCTGCCCCGCTTTCAAGTCCTCTTCGAAGACTTACTTCAATACATTTTTGGACGATAGCTGTCATTCATAACTCTGCATGTTTTTGAATTACAGTGCGCCTGAGCTCCTTTCTTCAACTCGCTTTCTAGTGAGCTGGCCGCACAAGCGCTGGATTCCTTCAGGCCCTAATCTGGTTCCGGCAGGGCACGCTGAGCCTTTGGTTAATTCCTCTTCCTGGTGGGACATGAGCGTTCCATTTGCCCTGCAGACACCTACAGCTAGTCTCTCATTGGTTCTCCCTATTCCTGTTCATCTTGCACAGAAATTGCAAACTGTGCCAAACAAGAGGTTAAAGGCACTGACTCTCCAAGGGGGGAGAGTGTTAGTAAAGCGTCTGGAACGGTGAACCCGAATACCAGGGGACGAAACCTGAGATGCATCTGAAAACGTTTCCCAATCACACGATGGACCATACTCTGGGTTTCCCATGCATGTTTTAGCTGAAGGAAGAATCCCTTAACCCTGGAGAGTTGGGACCCATGGAATGGCTACCATGCAGTATGACTTCAAAGGGTCTGCGTTTGCTCACCAAACCTCACCAATGCTAACAGCCCGAAGTGTCCAGCCTTATGTCTCACCCAGCTCTGGGTGTAGATGTGGTAAATCCAGGTTGCATCACAAGCCCTGAATGAATTATTTAAGAATTGCTCTCTATTTCACTGTCATTGTGTTTTGTTTTTGAAATTTATTTTGATAATGGGATTTATCGGATTTTCACTGCTGCGTTTAGGCCGCTGTACACACGCTTGATTTCCTTATGGAGACATATAAATCCATGGGTCTTACGATTCTTACTTGTCAGGTATATTTCCAGGCGTTGAATATGGGGTGTTGAGTCCGTTTGGTTGAGCAAGGAGTAGGTGTTGTCTATTATATATTTGGCTTATGGAACGGTATCTGTGCTAATTTCAATCTCTGGTTTGATGCAGCACCCTAACTCACCTTTCCCCATAAGCAAGAATAAGTTGCTTTTCTAAATTTGAGACACTGTTCTGTTTTTTAATTCAGTTCATGTGTAGCCAAGTTTACGTTCCGTGTATTAGTGATATCTTATGATGTTTCTTTGTCTGTGTGACTTATTTCTCGTAGAATCGTCGTACCTGAATCCACTCATTATGCCGCTACGGGCCTGATGACGTAGATCTCATTGCTGAGTGATATTCCATTGTACGTACATACCACAACTTCTTTATCCATTTTTTGCTTTCTCGGATATTTAACTTGTACCGTAGACGAGGTTCTTGTAAAGAGAGCCGTCCCAAACTTGGTGGCTGTGTGTTTTTGATTTTAATTTCCCTAAGCTATAGGACCCTAAGTGGAAGTGCCATAGGCTGTGTTGCTTTGTTTCCTACGTGTTTCAGGAAACACCATACACTTCTCCAGAGTGGCTGTTGGCAATTTACATCCCGCCCATCAGCATAACAAGGCTCCCTGTTCTCCATGACCTGTCCTGCCTTTCTGGATTTTACATTTGTTTCAGATGGCCCTTTTCACCGGGGGGCAATGAGACTTCATTGTAGTGCAGATTTCCTTTACACGCTTGCTTGGTTGGTCAAAAAGGGCGTATGCGTTTTTTCCTGAATATATTCAGGAAAAAACGCATACGCCCTTTCTGGCCAAGTGCATCATTGTCGACATTCTGCCTCATTTCCTATGCTTTAAGTGCAATTCCAGTCTACCCCCTGAAATCGTTTTCCTGAAATTCTGCCCCGCTTTCAAGTCCACTTCGAAGACTTACTTCAATACATTTTTGGACGATAGCTGTCATTCATAACTCTGCAGGTGTGTGAATTACAGTGCCCCTGAGCTCCATTCTTCAACTCGCTTTCTTGTGAGCTGGCCACGAAACCACAGGATTGATTCAGGCCCTAATCTAGTTCCAGCAGGGCACGCTGAGCCTTTGGTTAATTCCTCTTCCTGGTGGGAAATGACCGTTCCATTTGCCCTGCAGACACCTACAGCTTGTCTCTCATTGGTTCTCCCTATTCCTGTTCATCTTGCGCAGAAATTGCAAAGTGTGCCATACAGGAGGTTAAAGGCACTGACTCTCCAATGGGGGAGAGTGTTAGTAAAGCGTCTGGAATGGTGAACCTGAGTACCAGGGGACGAAACCTGAGATGCATTTGAAAACGTTTCCCAATCACACGATGGACCATACTCTGGGTTTCCCATGCATGTTTTAGCTGAAGGAAGAATCCCTTAAACCTGGAGAGTTGGGACCCATGGAATGGCTACCATGCAGTATGACTTCAAAGGTTCTGCCTTTGCTCACCGAACCTCACCAATGCGATCATCCCGAAGTGTCCAGCCTTATGTCTCAACCAGCTTTGGGTGTAGATGTGGTAAATCCAGGTTGCATCACAAGCCCTGAATGAATTATTTAAGAATTGCTCTCTATTTCACTGTCATTGTGTTTTGTTTTTGAAATTTATTTTGATAATGGGATTCATCGGATTTTCACTGCTGCGTTTAGGCCGCTGTACACACGCTTGATTTCCTTATGGAGACATATAAATCCATGGGTCTTAAGATTCTTACTTGTCAGGTATATTCCCAGGAGTTGAATATGGGGTGTTGAGTCCATTTCGTTGAGCAAGGAGTAGGTCTTGTCTATTATATATTTGGCTTATGGAACGATATCTGTGCTAATTTTAATCTCTGGTTTGATGCAGCACCCCAACTCACCTTTCCCCATAAGCAAGCATAAGTTGGTTTTCTAAATTTGAGACCCTGTTCTATTTTGTAATTCAGTACATGTGTAGCCAAGTTTACGTTCCGTGTATTAGTGATATCTTATGATGTTTCTTTTTCTGTGTGACTTATTTCTCGTAGAATCGTCGTACCTGAATCCACTCATTATGCTGCTACGGGGCTGATGACGTAGATCTCATTGCTGAGTGATATTCCATTGTACGTACGTATCACAAATTCTTTATTCATTTTTTGGTTTCTCGGATATTGAACTCGTGCCATAGACGAGGTTCTTTTAAATAGAGCCGTCCCAAACTTTGGGGTGGCTGTGTGTTCTTTATTTTAATTTCCCTAAGCTATAGGACCCTAAGTGGAAGTGCCATAGGCTGTGTTGCTTTGTTTCCTACGTGTTTCAGGAAACACCATACACTTCTCCAGATTGACTGTTGGCAATTTACATCCCAACCATCAGCATAACAAGGCTCCCTATTCTCCATGACCTGTCCTGCCTTTCTGGATTTTACACTTTTTTCAGATGGCCATTTTGACCGGGGGCAGTGAGACTTCATTGTAGTGCAGATTTCCTTTACATGCTTGCTTGGTTGGCCAAAAAGGGCGTATGCCTTTTTTCCTGAATATTTTCAGGAAAAAACGCATATGCACTTTTCGGCCAAGTGCATCATTGTCGACATTCTGCCTCTTTTCCTATGCTTTAAGTGCAATTCCAGTCTACCCCCTGAAATCGTTTTCCTGAAATTCTGCCCCGCTTTCAAGTCCTCTTCGAAGACTTACTTCAATATATTTTTGGACGATAGCTGTCATTCATAACTCTGCAGGTTTGTGAATTACAGTGCCCCTGAGCTCCTTTCTTCAACTCGCTTTCTTGTGAGCTGGCCGCAAAGCCGCAGGATTGCTTCAGGCCCTAATCTGGTTCCAGCAGGGCACGCTGAGCCTTTGGTTAATTCCTCTTCCTGGTGGGAAATGAGCGTTCCATTTGCCCTGCAGACACCTACAGCTAGTCTCTCATTGGTTCTCCCTATTCCTGTTCATCTTGCGCAGAAATTGTAAACTGTGCCAAACAGGAGGTTAAAGGCACTGACTCTCCAAGGGGGGAGAGTGTTAGTAAAGCGTCTGGAACGGTGCACCCGAGTACCAGGGGACGAAACCTGAGATGCATTTGAAAACGTTTCCCAATCACACGATGGACCATACTCTGGGTTTCCCATGCATGTTTTAGCTGAAGGAAGAATCCCTAAACCCTGGAGAGTTGGGACCCATGGAATGGCTACCATGCAGTATGACTTCAAAGGGTCTGCTTTGCTCACCGAACCTCACCAATGCTTTCAGCCCGAAAAGTCCAGCCTTATGTCTCACCCAGCTCTGGGTGTAGATGTGGTAAATCCAGGTTGCATCACAAGCCCTGAATGAATTATTTAAGAATTGCTCTCTATTTCACTGTCATTGTGTTTAGTTTTTGAAATTTATTTTGATAATGGGATTTATCGGATTTTCACTGCTGCGTTTAGGCCGCTGTACACACGCTTGATTTCCTTATGGAGACATATAAATCCATGGGTCTTAAGATTCTTACTTGTCAGGTATATTCCCAGGCGTTGAATATTGGGTGTTGAGTCCATTTCGTTGAGCAAGGAGTAGGTCTTGTCTATTATATATTTGGCTTATGGAACGGTATCTGTGCTAATTTCAATCTCTGGTTTTATGCAGCACCCCAACTCACCTTTCCCCATAAGCAAGCATAAGTTGGTTTTCTAAATTTGAGACCCTGTTCTGTTTTGTAATTCAGTTCATGTGTAGACAAGTTTATGTTCCGTGTATTAGTGATATCTTATGATGTTTCTTTTTCTGTGTGACTTATTTCTCATAAAATCATCATACCTGAATTCACTCATTATGCTGCTACGGGCCTGATGACGTAGATCTCATTGCTGAGTGATATTCCATTGTACGTACGTACCACAACTTCTTTATCCATTTTTTGCTTTCTCGGATATTTAACTTGTACCGTAGAAGAGGTTCCTGTAAACAGAGCCGTCCCAAACTTTGGTGTTGCTGTGTGTTTTTGATTTTAATTTCCCTAAGCTATAGGACCCTAAGTGGAAGTGCCATAGGCTGTGTTGTTTTGTTTCCTACGTGTTTCAGGAAACACCATACACTTCTCCAGAGTGGCTGTTGGCAATTTACATCCCGCCCATCAGCATAACAAGGCTCCCTGTTCTCCATGACCTGTCCTGCCTTTCTGTATTTTACACTTGTTTCAGATGGCCCTTTGGACCCGGGGGCAGTGAGACTTCATTGTAGTGCAGATTTCCTTTGCACGCCTGCTTTTTTGGCCAAAAAGTGCGTATGCGTTTTTTCCTGAATATATTCAGGAAAAAACGCATACGCCCTTTTTGGCCAAGTGCATCATTGTCGACATTATGCCTCTTTTCCTATGCTTTAAGTGCAATTCCTGTCTACCCCCTGAAATCGTTTTCCTGAAATTCTGCCCCGCCTTCAAGTCCTCTTCGAAGACTTACTTCAGTACATTTTTGGACGATAGCTGTCATTCATAACTTTGCAGGTTTGTGAATTACAGTGCCCCTGAGCTCCTTTCTTCAACTCGCTTTTTTGTGAGCTGGCCGCAAAACCGCAGGATTGCTTCAGGCCCTAATCTGGTTCCGGCAGGGCACGCTGACCCTTTGGTTAATTCCTCTTCCTGGTGGGAAATGAGGGTTCCATTTGCCCGTGCACACACCTACAGCTAGTCTCTCATTGGTTCTCCCTATTCCTGTTCATCTTGCGCAGAAATTGCAAACTGTGCCATACAGGAGGTTAAAGGCACTGACTCTCCAAGGGGGGAGAGTGTTAGTAAAGCGTCTGGAACGGTGAACCCGAATACCAGGGGACGAAACCTGAGATGCATCTGAAAACGTTTCCCAATCACACGATGGACCATACTCTGGGTTTCCCATGCATGTTTTAGCTGAAGGAAGAATCCCTTAACCCTGGAGAGTTGGGACCCATGGAATGGCTACCATGCAGTATGACTTCAAAGGGTCTGCGTTTGCTCACCAAACCTCACCAATGCTAACAGCCCGAAGTGTCCAGCCTTATGTCTCACCCAGCTCTGGGTGTAGATGTGGTAAATCCAGGTTGCATCACAAGCCCTGAATGAATTATTTAAGAATTGCTCTCTATTTCACTGTCATTGTGTTTTGTTTTTGAAATTTATTTTGATAATGGGATTTATCGGATTTTCACTGCTGCGTTTAGGCCGCTGTACACACGCTTGATTTCCTTATGGAGACATATAAATCCATGGGTCTTACGATTCTTACTTGTCAGGTATATTTCCAGGCGTTGAATATGGGGTGTTGAGTCCGTTTGGTTGAGCAAGGAGTAGGTGTTGTCTATTATATATTTGGCTTATGGAACGGTATCTGTGCTAATTTCAATCTCTGGTTTGATGCAGCACCCTAACTCACCTTTCCCCATAAGCAAGAATAAGTTGCTTTTCTAAATTTGAGACACTGTTCTGTTTTTTAATTCAGTTCATGTGTAGCCAAGTTTACGTTCCGTGTATTAGTGATATCTTATGATGTTTCTTTGTCTGTGTGACTTATTTCTCGTAGAATCGTCGTACCTGAATCCACTCATTATGCCGCTACGGGCCTGATGACGTAGATTTCATTGCTGAGTGATATTCCATTGTACGTACTTACCACAATTTCTTTATCCATTTTTTGCTTTCTCGGATATTTACCTTGTATCGTACATGAGGTTCTTGTAAACAGAGCCGTCCCAAACTTTGGGGTGGCTGTGTGTTTTTGATTTTAATTTCCCTAAGCTATAGGACCCTAAGTGGAAGTGCCATAGGCTGTGTTGCTTTGTTTCCTACGTGTTTCAGGAAACACCATACACTTCTCCAGAGTGGCTGTTGGCAATTTACATCCCGCCCATCAGCATAACAAGGCTCCCTGTTCTCCATGACCTGTCCTGCCTTTCTGGATTTTACACTTTTTTCTGATGGCCCTTTTGACCGGGGAGCAGTGAGACTTCATTGTAGTGCAGATTTCCTTTACATGCTTGCTTGGTTGGCCAAAAAGGGCGTATGCATTTTTTCCTGAATATATTCAGGGAAAAACGCATACGCACGTTTTGGCCAAGTGCATCATTGTTGACATTCTGCGTCTTTTCCTATGCTTTAAGTGCAATTCCAGTCTACCCCCTGAAATCGTTTTCCTGAAATTCTGCCCCGCTTTCAAGTCCTCTTCGAAGACTTACTTCAATATATTTTTGGACAATAGCTGACATTCATAACTCTGCAGGTTTGTGAATACAGTGCCCCTGAACTCCTTTCTTCAACTCGCTTTCTTGTGAGCTGGCCGCAAAACCGCAGGATTGCTTCAGGCCCTAATCTGGTTCCAGCAGGGCACGCTGATGCTTTGGTTAATTCCTATTCCTGGTGGGAAATGAGCGTTCCATTTGCCCGTGCAGACACCTACAGCTGGTCTCTCATTGTTTGTCCCTATTCCTGTTCATCTTGCGCAGAAATTGCAAACTGTGACAAACAGGAGGTTAAAGGCACTGACTCTCCAAGGGGGGAGAGTGTTAGTAAAGCGTCTGGAACGGTGCACCCGAGTACCAGGGGTCGAAACCTGAGATGCATTTGAAAACGTTTCCCAATCACACGGTGGACCATACTCTGGGTTTCCCATGCATGTTTTAGCTGAAGGAAGAATCCCTTAACCCTGGAGAGTTGGGACCCATGGAATGGCTACCATGCAGTATGACTTCAAAGGGTCTGCGTTTGCTCACCGAACCTCACCAATGCTATCAGCCCGAAGTGTCCAGCCTTATGTCTCACCCAGCTCTGGGTGTAGATGTGGTAAATCCAGGTTGCATCACAAGCCCTGAATGAATTATCTAAGAATTGCTCTGTATTTCACTGTCAATGTGTTGTGTTTGTGAAATTTATTTTGATAATGGGATTTATCGGATTTTCACTGCTGCGTTTAGGCCGCTGTACACACACTTGATTTCCTTATGGAGACATATAAATCCATGGGTCTTAAGATTCTTACTTTTCAGGTATATTCACAGGCGTTGAATATGGGGTGTTGAGTCCTTTTCGTTGAGCAAGGAGTAGGTCTTGTCTATTATATATTTGGCTTATGGAACAGTATCTGTGCTAATTTCAATCTCTGGTTTTATGCAGCACCCAAACTCACCTTTCCCCATAAGCAAGCATAAGTTGGTTTTCTAAATTTGAGATCCTGTTCTATTTTGTAATTCAGTTCAGGTGTAGCCAAGTTTACGTTCCGTGTATTAGTGATATCTTATGATGTTTCTTTTTCTGTGTGACTTATTTCTCGTAGAATCGTCGTACCTGAATCCACTCATTATGCCGCTACGGGCCTGATGACGTAGATCTATTTGCTGAGTGATATTCCATTTTACGTACGTACCACAACTTCTTTATCCATTTTTTGCTTTCTCGGATATTTAACTTGTACCGTAGACGAGGTTCTTGTAAACACAGCCGTCCCAAACTTTGGGGTGGCTGTGTGTTATTGATTTTAATTTACCTAAGCTATAGGACCGTAAGTGGAAGTGCCATAGGCTGTGTTGCTCTGTTTCCTACGTGTTTCTGGAAACACCATACACTTCTCCAGAGTGGCTGTTGGCAATTTACATCCCGCCCATCAGCATAACAAGGCTCCCTGGTCTCCATGACCTGTCCTGCCTTTCTGAATTTTACACTTGTTTCAGATGGCCCTTTGGACCGGGGGGCAGTGAGACTTCATTGTAGTGCAGATTTCCTTTACACGCTTGCTTGGTTGGCCAAAAAGGGCGTATGCGTTTTTTCCTGAATATATTCAGGAAAAAACGCATACGCCCTTTTTGGCCAAGTGCATCATTGTCGACATTCTGCCTCTTTTCCCATGCTTTAAGTGTAATTCCTGTCTACCCCCTGAAATCGTTTTCCTGACATTCTGCCCCGCTTTAAATTCCTCTTCGAAGACTTACTTCAATACATTTTTGAACGATAGCTGTCACTCATAACTCTGCAGGTTTGTGAATTACAGTGCCCCTGAGCTCCTTTCTTCAACTCGCTTTCTTGTGAGCTGGCCGCAACACCGCAGGATTGCTTCAGGCCCTAATCGGGTTACGGCAGGGCACGCTAAGCCTTTGGTTAATTCCTCTTCCTGGTGGTAAATGAGCGTTCCATTTGCCCGTGCAGACACCTACAGCTAGTCTCTAATTTGTTCTCCCTATTCCTGTTCATCTTGCGCAGAAATTGCAAACTGTGCCAAACAGGAGGTTAAAGGCACTGACTCTCCAAGTGGGGAGAGTGTTAGTAAAGCGTCTAGAACGGTGAACCCTTGTACCAGGGGACGAAACCTGAGATGCATTTGAAAACGTTTCCCAGTCACACGGTGGACCATACTCTGGGTTTCCCATTCATGTTTTAGCTGAAGGAAGAATCCCTTAAACCTGGAGAGTTGGGACCCATGGAATGGGTACCATGCAGTATGAATTCAAAGGGTCTGCCTTTGCTCACCGAACCTCACCAATGCTATCAGCCCGAAGTGTCCAGCCTTATGTCTCACCCAGATCTGGGTGTAGATGTGGTAAATCCAGGTTGCATCACAAGCCCTGAATGAATTATCTAAGAATTGCTCTCTATTTCACTGTCAATGTGTTGTGTTTGTGAAATTTATTTTGATAATGGGATTTATCGGATTTTCACTGCTGCGTTTAGGCCGCTGTACACACGCTTGATTTCCTTATGGAGACATATAAATCCATGGGTCTTAAGATTCTTACTTGTCAGGTATATTCCCAGGCGTTGAATATGGGGTGTTGAGTCCTTTTCGTTGAGCAAGGAGTAGGTCTTGTCTATTATATATTTGGCTTATGGAACAGTATCTGTGCTAATTTCAATCTCTGGTTTTATGCAGCACCCAAACTCACCTTTCCCCATAAGCAAGCATAAGTTGGTTATCTAAATTTGAGACACTGTTCTGTTTTGTAATTCAGTTCATGTGTAGCCAAGTTTACATTCCGTGTATTAGTGATATCTTATGATGTTTCTTTTTCTGTGTGTCTTATTTCTCATAGAATCGTCGTACCTGAATCCACTCATTATGCCGCTATGTTCTGATGACGTAGATTGCATTGCTGAGTGATATTCCATTGTACGTACGTACCACAATTTCTTTATCCATTTTTTGCTTTCTCGTATATTTAACTTGTACCGTAGACGAGGTTCTTGTAAACAGAGCCGTCCCAAATTTTGGGGTGCCTGTGTGTTTTTGATTTTAATTTCCCTAAGCTATAGGGCCATAAGTGGAAGTGCCATAGGCTGTGTTGCTTTGTTTCCTACGTGTTTCAGGAAACACCCTACACTTCTCCAGAGTGGCTGTTGGCAATTTACATCCCGCCCATCAGCATAACAAGGCTCCCTGTTCTCCATGACCTGTCCTGCCTTTCTGGATTTTACACTTTTTTCAGATGGCCCCTTTGACCGAGGGGCAGTGAGACTTCATTGTAGTGCAGATTTCCTTTACACGCTTGCTTGGTAGGCCAAAAAGGGCGTATGCGTTTTTTCCTGAATATATTCAGGAAAAAACGCATACGCACGTTTTGGCCAAGTGCATCATTGTCGACATTCTGCCTCTTTTCCTATGCTTTAAGTGCAATTCCAGTCTACCCCCTGAAATCGTTTTCCTGAAATTCTGCCCCGCTTTCAAGTCCCCTTCGAAGACTTACTTCAATACATGTTTGGACAATAGCTGACTTTCATAACTCTGCAGGTTTGGGAATTACAGTGCCCCTGAGCTCCTTTCTTCAACTCGCTTTCTTGTGAGCTGGCCGCAAAACCGCAGGATTGCTTCAGGCCCTAATCTGGTTCCAGCAGGGCACACTGATCCTTTGGTTAATTCCTCTTCCTGGTGGGAAATGAGCGTTCCATTTGCCCGTGCAGACACCTACAGCTGGTCTCTCATTGTTTGTCCCTATTCCTGTTCATCTTGCGCAGAAATTGCAAACTGTGACAAACAGGAGGTTAAAGGCACTGACTCTCCAAGTGGAGAGAGTGTTAGTAAAGCGTCTGGAATGGTGAACCCGAGTAAAAGGGTACGAAACCTGAGATGCATTTGAAAACGTTTCCCAATCACACGGTGGACCATACTCTGGGTTTCCCATGCATGTTTTAGCTGAAGGAAGATTCCCTTAAACCTGGAGAGTTGGGACCCATGGAATGGCTACCATGCAGTATGACTTCAAAGGGTCTGCATTTGCTCACCGAACCTCACCAATGCTATCAGCCCGAAGTGTCCAGCCTTATGTCACACCCAGCTCTGGGTGTAGATGTGGTAAATCCAGGTTGCATCACAAGCCCTGAATGAATTATTTAAGAATTGCTCTCTATTTCACTGTCATTGTGTTTTGTTTTTGAAATTTATTTTGATAATTGGATTTATCGGATTTTCTCTGCTGCGTTTAGGCCACTGTACACACGCTTGATTTCCTTATGGAGACATATAAATCCATGGGTCTTAAGATTCTTACTTGTTAGGTATATTGCCAGGCGTTGAATATGGGGTGTTGAGTCCATTTCGTTGAGCAAGGAGTAGGTCTTGTCTATTATATATTTGGCTTATGGAACGGTATCTGTGCTAATTTCAATCTCTGGTTTGATGCAGCACCCCAACTCACCTTTCCCCATAAGCAAGCATAAGTTGGTTTTCTAAATTTGAGACCCTGTTCTGTTTTGTAATTCATTTCATGTGTAGCCAAGTTTACGTTCCGTGTATTAGTGATATCGTATGATGTTTCTTTTTCTGTGTGTCTTATTTCTCGTAGAATCGTCGTACCTGAATCCACTTATTATGCGGCTATGGGCCTGATGACGTAGATTCCATTGCTGAGTCTTATTCCATTGTACGTACGTACCACAACATCTTTATCCATTTTTTGCTTTCTCGGATATTTAACTTGTACCATAGACGAGGTTCTTGTAAACAGAGCCGTCCCAAACATTGGGTTGGCTGTGTGTTTTTGATTTTAATTTCCCTAAGCTTTAGGACCATAAGTGGAAGTGCCATAGGCTGTGTTGCATTGTTTCCTACGTGTTTCAGGAAACACCATACACTTCTCCAGATTGGCTGTTGGCAATTTACATCCTGCCCTTCTGCATAACAAAGCTCCCTGTTCTCCATGACCTGTCCAGCCTTTCTGGATTTTACACTTGTTTCAGATGGCCCTTTTGACCGGGGGCAGTGAGACTTCATTGTAGTGCAGATTTCATTTTCACGCTTGCTTGGTTGGCCAAAAAGGGCTATGCGTTTTTTCCTGAATATATTCAGGAAAAAACACATATGCACTTTTTGGCCAGCTGCATCATTGTCGACATTCTGCCTCTTTTCCTATGCTTTAAGTGCAATTCCAGTCTACCCCCTGAAATCGTTTTCCTGAAATTCTGCCCCGCTTTCAAGTCCTCTTCGAAGACTTACTTCAATACATTTTTGGACGATAGCTGTCATTCATAACTCTGCAGGTTTGTGAATGACAGTGCCCCTGAGCTCCTTTCTTCAACTCGCTTTCTTGTGAGCTGGCCGCAAAACCGCAGGATTGCTTCAGGCACTCATCTGGTTCCGGCAGTGCACGCTGAGCCTTTGGTTAATTCCTCTTCCTGGTGGGAAATGAGCGTTCCATTTGCCCGTGCAGACACCTACAGCTAGTCTCACATTGGTTCTCCATATTCCTGTTCATCTTGCGCAGAAATTGCAAACTGTGCCAAACAGGAGGTTAAAGGCACTGACTCTCCAAGTGGGGAGAGTGTTAGTAAAGCGTCTGGAACGGTGCACCCGAGTACCAGGGGTCGAAACCTGATATGCATTTGAAAACGATTCCCAATCACACGGTGGACCATGCTCTGGGTTTCGCATGCATGTTTTAGTTGAAGGTAGAATCCCTTAAACCTGGAGAGTTGGGACCCATGGAATGGGTACCATGCAGTATGACTTGAAAGGGTCTGCCTTTGCTCACCGAACCTCACCAATGCTATCAGCCCGAAGTGTCCAGCCTTATGTCTCACCCAGCTCTGGGTGTAGATGTGGTAAATCCAGGTTGTATCACAAGCCCTGAATAAATTATCTAAGAATTGCTCTCTATTTCACTGTCATTGTGTTTTGTTTTTGAAATTTATTTTGATAATGGGATTTATCGGATTTTCACTGCTGCGTTTAGGCCGCTGTACACATGCTTGATTTCCTTATGGAGACATATAAATCCATGGCTCTTCAGATTCTTACTTGTCAGGTATATTCCCAGGCGTTGAATATGGGGTGTTGAGTCCATTTCGTTGAGAAAGAAGTAGGTCTTGTCTATTATATATTTGGCTTATGGAACGGTATCTGTGCTAATTTCAATCTCTGATTTTATGCATCACCTCAACTCACCTTTCCCGATAAGCAAGCATAAGTTTGTTTTCTAAATTTGAGATCCTGTTCTGTTTTGTAATTCAGTTCATGTGTAGCCAAGTTTACGTTCCGTGTATTAGTGATATCTTAGGATGTTTCTTTTTCTGTGTGACTTATTTCTCGTAGAATCGTCGTACCTGAATCCACTCATTATGCCGCTATTGGCCTGATGACGTAGATTTCATTGCTGAGTGATATTCCATTGTACGTACGTACCACAATTTCTTTATCCATTTTTTGCTTTCTCGGATATTTAACTTATACCGTAGACGAGGTTCTTGTAAACAGAGCCGTCCCAAACTTTGGGGTGGCTGTGTGTTTTTGATTTTAATTTCCCTAAGCTATAGGACCCTAAGTGGAAGTGCCATAGGCTGTGTTGTTTTGTTTCCTAAGTGTTTCAGGAAACACCATACACTTCTCCAGATTGGCTGTTGGCAAATTACATCCCGCCAAGCAGCATAACAAGGCTCCCTGTTCTCCATGACCTTTCCTGCCTTTCTGGATTTTACACTTGTTTCAGATGGCCCTTTTGACCGTGGGGCAGTGAGACTTCATTGTAGTGCAGATTTCCTTTACACGCTTGCTTGGTTGGCCAAAAAGGGCGTATGCGTTTTTTCCTGAATATATTCAGGAAAAGAAGCATACGCCCTTTTTGGCCAAGTGCATCATTGTGGACATTCTGCCCCTTTTCCTATGCTTTAAGTGTAATTCCAGTCTACCCCCTGAAATCGTTTTCCTGAAATTCTGCCCCGCTTTCAACTCCTCTTCGAAGACTTACTTCAATACATTTTTGGACGATAGCTGTCGATCATAACTCTGCAGGTTTGTGAATGACAGTGCCCCTGAGCTCCTTTCTTCAACTCGCTTTCTTGTGAGCTGGCCGCAAACCCGCAGGATTGCTTCAGGCCCTAATCTGGTTCCGGCAGGGCATGCTGAGCCTTTGGTTAATTCCTCTTCCTGGTGGGAAGTGAGGATTCCATTTGCCCGTGCAGACACCTACAGCTAGTCTCTCATTGGTTCTCCCTATTCCTGTTCATCTTGCGCAGAATTTGCAAACTGTGCCAAACAGGAGGTTAAAGGCACTGACTCTCCAAGTGGGGAGAGTGTTAGTAAAGCGTCTAGAACGGTGAACCCTTGTACCAGGGGACGAAACCTGAGATGCATTTGAAAACGTTTCCCAGTCACACGGTGGACCATACTCTGGGTTTCCCATTCATGTTTTAGCTGAAGGAAGAATCCCTTAAACCTGGAGAGTTGGGACCCATGGAATGGGTACCATGCAGTATGAATTCAAAGGGTCTGCCTTTGCTCACCGAACCTCACCAATGCTATCAGCCCGAAGTGTCCAGCCTTATGTCTCACCCAGATCTGGGTGTAGATGTGGTAAATCCAGGTTGCATCACAAGCCCTGAATGAATTATCTAAGAATTGCTCTCTATTTCACTGTCAATGTGTTGTGTTTGTGAAATTTATTTTGATAATGGGATTTATCGGATTTTCACTGCTGCGTTTAGGCCGCTGTACACACGCTTGATTTCCTTATGGAGACATATAAATCCATGGGTCTTAAGATTCTTACTTGTCAGGTATATTCCCAGGCGTTGAATATGGGGTGTTGAGTCCTTTTCGTTGAGCAAGGAGTAGGTCTTGTCTATTATATATTTGGCTTATGGAACAGTATCTGTGCTAATTTCAATCTCTGGTTTTATGCAGCACCCAAACTCACCTTTCCCCATAAGCAAGCATAAGTTGGTTATCTAAATTTGAGACACTGTTCTGTTTTGTAATTCAGTTCATGTGTAGCCAAGTTTACATTCCGTGTATTAGTGATATCTTATGATGTTTCTTTTTCTGTGTGTCTTATTTCTCATAGAATCGTCGTACCTGAATCCACTCATTATGCCGCTATGTTCTGATGACGTAGATTGCATTGCTGAGTGATATTCCATTGTACGTACGTACCACAATTTCTTTATCCATTTTTTGCTTTCTCGTATATTTAACTTGTACCGTAGACGAGGTTCTTGTAAACAGAGCCGTCCCAAATTTTGGGGTGCCTGTGTGTTTTTGATTTTAATTTCCCTAAGCTATAGGGCCATAAGTGGAAGTGCCATAGGCTGTGTTGCTTTGTTTCCTACGTGTTTCAGGAAACACCCTACACTTCTCCAGAGTGGCTGTTGGCAATTTACATCCCGCCCATCAGCATAACAAGGCTCCCTGTTCTCCATGACCTGTCCTGCCTTTCTGGATTTTACACTTTTTTCAGATGGCCCCTTTGACCGAGGGGCAGTGAGACTTCATTGTAGTGCAGATTTCCTTTACACGCTTGCTTGGTAGGCCAAAAAGGGCGTATGCGTTTTTTCCTGAATATATTCAGGAAAAAACGCATACGCACGTTTTGGCCAAGTGCATCATTGTCGACATTCTGCCTCTTTTCCTATGCTTTAAGTGCAATTCCAGTCTACCCCCTGAAATCGTTTTCCTGAAATTCTGCCCCGCTTTCAAGTCCCCTTCGAAGACTTACTTCAATACATGTTTGGACAATAGCTGACTTTCATAACTCTGCAGGTTTGGGAATTACAGTGCCCCTGAGCTCCTTTCTTCAACTCGCTTTCTTGTGAGCTGGCCGCAAAACCGCAGGATTGCTTCAGGCCCTAATCTGGTTCCAGCAGGGCACACTGATCCTTTGGTTAATTCCTCTTCCTGGTGGGAAATGAGCGTTCCATTTGCCCGTGCAGACACCTACAGCTGGTCTCTCATTGTTTGTCCCTATTCCTGTTCATCTTGCGCAGAAATTGCAAACTGTGACAAACAGGAGGTTAAAGGCACTGACTCTCCAAGTGGAGAGAGTGTTAGTAAAGCGTCTGGAATGGTGAACCCGAGTAAAAGGGTACGAAACCTGAGATGCATTTGAAAACGTTTCCCAATCACACGGTGGACCATACTCTGGGTTTCCCATGCATGTTTTAGCTGAAGGAAGATTCCCTTAAACCTGGAGAGTTGGGACCCATGGAATGGCTACCATGCAGTATGACTTCAAAGGGTCTGCATTTGCTCACCGAACCTCACCAATGCTATCAGCCCGAAGTGTCCAGCCTTATGTCACACCCAGCTCTGGGTGTAGATGTGGTAAATCCAGGTTGCATCACAAGCCCTGAATGAATTATTTAAGAATTGCTCTCTATTTCACTGTCATTGTGTTTTGTTTTTGAAATTTATTTTGATAATTGGATTTATCGGATTTTCTCTGCTGCGTTTAGGCCACTGTACACACGCTTGATTTCCTTATGGAGACATATAAATCCATGGGTCTTAAGATTCTTACTTGTTAGGTATATTGCCAGGCGTTGAATATGGGGTGTTGAGTCCATTTCGTTGAGCAAGGAGTAGGTCTTGTCTATTATATATTTGGCTTATGGAACGGTATCTGTGCTAATTTCAATCTCTGGTTTGATGCAGCACCCCAACTCACCTTTCCCCATAAGCAAGCATAAGTTGGTTTTCTAAATTTGAGACCCTGTTCTGTTTTGTAATTCATTTCATGTGTAGCCAAGTTTACGTTCCGTGTATTAGTGATATCGTATGATGTTTCTTTTTCTGTGTGTCTTATTTCTCGTAGAATCGTCGTACCTGAATCCACTTATTATGCGGCTATGGGCCTGATGACGTAGATTCCATTGCTGAGTCTTATTCCATTGTACGTACGTACCACAACATCTTTATCCATTTTTTGCTTTCTCGGATATTTAACTTGTACCATAGACGAGGTTCTTGTAAACAGAGCCGTCCCAAACATTGGGTTGGCTGTGTGTTTTTGATTTTAATTTCCCTAAGCTTTAGGACCATAAGTGGAAGTGCCATAGGCTGTGTTGCATTGTTTCCTACGTGTTTCAGGAAACACCATACACTTCTCCAGATTGGCTGTTGGCAATTTACATCCTGCCCTTCTGCATAACAAAGCTCCCTGTTCTCCATGACCTGTCCAGCCTTTCTGGATTTTACACTTGTTTCAGATGGCCCTTTTGACCGGGGGCAGTGAGACTTCATTGTAGTGCAGATTTCATTTTCACGCTTGCTTGGTTGGCCAAAAAGGGCTATGCGTTTTTTCCTGAATATATTCAGGAAAAAACACATATGCACTTTTTGGCCAGCTGCATCATTGTCGACATTCTGCCTCTTTTCCTATGCTTTAAGTGCAATTCCAGTCTACCCCCTGAAATCGTTTTCCTGAAATTCTGCCCCGCTTTCAAGTCCTCTTCGAAGACTTACTTCAATACATTTTTGGACGATAGCTGTCATTCATAACTCTGCAGGTTTGTGAATGACAGTGCCCCTGAGCTCCTTTCTTCAACTCGCTTTCTTGTGAGCTGGCCGCAAAACCGCAGGATTGCTTCAGGCACTCATCTGGTTCCGGCAGTGCACGCTGAGCCTTTGGTTAATTCCTCTTCCTGGTGGGAAATGAGCGTTCCATTTGCCCGTGCAGACACCTACAGCTAGTCTCACATTGGTTCTCCATATTCCTGTTCATCTTGCGCAGAAATTGCAAACTGTGCCAAACAGGAGGTTAAAGGCACTGACTCTCCAAGTGGGGAGAGTGTTAGTAAAGCGTCTGGAACGGTGCACCCGAGTACCAGGGGTCGAAACCTGATATGCATTTGAAAACGATTCCCAATCACACGGTGGACCATGCTCTGGGTTTCGCATGCATGTTTTAGTTGAAGGTAGAATCCCTTAAACCTGGAGAGTTGGGACCCATGGAATGGGTACCATGCAGTATGACTTGAAAGGGTCTGCCTTTGCTCACCGAACCTCACCAATGCTATCAGCCCGAAGTGTCCAGCCTTATGTCTCACCCAGCTCTGGGTGTAGATGTGGTAAATCCAGGTTGTATCACAAGCCCTGAATAAATTATCTAAGAATTGCTCTCTATTTCACTGTCATTGTGTTTTGTTTTTGAAATTTATTTTGATAATGGGATTTATCGGATTTTCACTGCTGCGTTTAGGCCGCTGTACACATGCTTGATTTCCTTATGGAGACATATAAATCCATGGCTCTTCAGATTCTTACTTGTCAGGTATATTCCCAGGCGTTGAATATGGGGTGTTGAGTCCATTTCGTTGAGAAAGAAGTAGGTCTTGTCTATTATATATTTGGCTTATGGAACGGTATCTGTGCTAATTTCAATCTCTGATTTTATGCATCACCTCAACTCACCTTTCCCGATAAGCAAGCATAAGTTTGTTTTCTAAATTTGAGATCCTGTTCTGTTTTGTAATTCAGTTCATGTGTAGCCAAGTTTACGTTCCGTGTATTAGTGATATCTTAGGATGTTTCTTTTTCTGTGTGACTTATTTCTCGTAGAATCGTCGTACCTGAATCCACTCATTATGCCGCTATTGGCCTGATGACGTAGATTTCATTGCTGAGTGATATTCCATTGTACGTACGTACCACAATTTCTTTATCCATTTTTTGCTTTCTCGGATATTTAACTTATACCGTAGACGAGGTTCTTGTAAACAGAGCCGTCCCAAACTTTGGGGTGGCTGTGTGTTTTTGATTTTAATTTCCCTAAGCTATAGGACCCTAAGTGGAAGTGCCATAGGCTGTGTTGTTTTGTTTCCTAAGTGTTTCAGGAAACACCATACACTTCTCCAGATTGGCTGTTGGCAAATTACATCCCGCCAAGCAGCATAACAAGGCTCCCTGTTCTCCATGACCTTTCCTGCCTTTCTGGATTTTACACTTGTTTCAGATGGCCCTTTTGACCGTGGGGCAGTGAGACTTCATTGTAGTGCAGATTTCCTTTACACGCTTGCTTGGTTGGCCAAAAAGGGCGTATGCGTTTTTTCCTGAATATATTCAGGAAAAGAAGCATACGCCCTTTTTGGCCAAGTGCATCATTGTGGACATTCTGCCCCTTTTCCTATGCTTTAAGTGTAATTCCAGTCTACCCCCTGAAATCGTTTTCCTGAAATTCTGCCCCGCTTTCAACTCCTCTTCGAAGACTTACTTCAATACATTTTTGGACGATAGCTGTCGATCATAACTCTGCAGGTTTGTGAATGACAGTGCCCCTGAGCTCCTTTCTTCAACTCGCTTTCTTGTGAGCTGGCCGCAAACCCGCAGGATTGCTTCAGGCCCTAATCTGGTTCCGGCAGGGCATGCTGAGCCTTTGGTTAATTCCTCTTCCTGGTGGGAAGTGAGGATTCCATTTGCCCGTGCAGACACCTACAGCTAGTCTCTCATTGGTTCTCCCTATTCCTGTTCATCTTGCGCAGAATTTGCAAACTGTGCCAAACAGGAGGTTAAAGGCACTGACTCTCCAAGTGGGGAGAGTGTTAGTAAAGCGTCTAGAACGGTGAACCCTTGTACCAGGGGACGAAACCTGAGATGCATTTGAAAACGTTTCCCAGTCACACGGTGGACCATACTCTGGGTTTCCCATTCATGTTTTAGCTGAAGGAAGAATCCCTTAAACCTGGAGAGTTGGGACCCATGGAATGGGTACCATGCAGTATGAATTCAAAGGGTCTGCCTTTGCTCACCGAACCTCACCAATGCTATCAGCCCGAAGTGTCCAGCCTTATGTCTCACCCAGATCTGGGTGTAGATGTGGTAAATCCAGGTTGCATCACAAGCCCTGAATGAATTATCTAAGAATTGCTCTCTATTTCACTGTCAATGTGTTGTGTTTGTGAAATTTATTTTGATAATGGGATTTATCGGATTTTCACTGCTGCGTTTAGGCCGCTGTACACACGCTTGATTTCCTTATGGAGACATATAAATCCATGGGTCTTAAGATTCTTACTTGTCAGGTATATTCCCAGGCGTTGAATATGGGGTGTTGAGTCCTTTTCGTTGAGCAAGGAGTAGGTCTTGTCTATTATATATTTGGCTTATGGAACAGTATCTGTGCTAATTTCAATCTCTGGTTTTATGCAGCACCCAAACTCACCTTTCCCCATAAGCAAGCATAAGTTGGTTATCTAAATTTGAGACA
Organism: Delphinapterus leucas; assembly: GCF_059928025.1. Classification (NCBI taxonomy): domain Eukaryota; kingdom Metazoa; phylum Chordata; class Mammalia; order Artiodactyla; family Monodontidae; genus Delphinapterus; species Delphinapterus leucas. The sequence continues at coordinate 16,657,058 of NW_028322232.1, forward strand.
CTGTTCTGTTTTGTAATTCAGTTCATGTGTAGCCAAGTTTACATTCCGTGTATTAGTGATATCTTATGATGTTTCTTTTTCTGTGTGTCTTATTTCTCATAGAATCGTCGTACCTGAATCCACTCATTATGCCGCTATGTTCTGATGACGTAGATTGCATTGCTGAGTGATATTCCATTGTACGTACGTACCACAATTTCTTTATCCATTTTTTGCTTTCTCGTATATTTAACTTGTACCGTAGACGAGGTTCTTGTAAACAGAGCCGTCCCAAATTTTGGGGTGCCTGTGTGTTTTTGATTTTAATTTCCCTAAGCTATAGGGCCATAAGTGGAAGTGCCATAGGCTGTGTTGCTTTGTTTCCTACGTGTTTCAGGAAACACCCTACACTTCTCCAGAGTGGCTGTTGGCAATTTACATCCCGCCCATCAGCATAACAAGGCTCCCTGTTCTCCATGACCTGTCCTGCCTTTCTGGATTTTACACTTTTTTCAGATGGCCCCTTTGACCGAGGGGCAGTGAGACTTCATTGTAGTGCAGATTTCCTTTACACGCTTGCTTGGTAGGCCAAAAAGGGCGTATGCGTTTTTTCCTGAATATATTCAGGAAAAAACGCATACGCACGTTTTGGCCAAGTGCATCATTGTCGACATTCTGCCTCTTTTCCTATGCTTTAAGTGCAATTCCAGTCTACCCCCTGAAATCGTTTTCCTGAAATTCTGCCCCGCTTTCAAGTCCCCTTCGAAGACTTACTTCAATACATGTTTGGACAATAGCTGACATTCATAACTCTGCAGGTTTGTGAATTACAGTGCCCCTGAGCTCCTTTCTTCAACTCGCTTTCTTGTGAGCTGGCCGCAAAACCGCAGGATTGCTTCAGGCCCTAATCTGGTTCCAGCAGGGCACGCTGATCCTTTGGTTAATTCCTCTTCCTGGTGGGAAATGAGCGTTCCATTTGCCCGTGCAGACACCTACAGCTGGTCTCTCATTGTTTGTCCCTATTCCTGTTCATCTTGCGCAGAAATTGCAAACTGTGACAAACAGGAGGTTAAAGGCACTGACTCTCCAAGTGGAGAGAGTGTTAGTAAAGCGTCTGGAATGGTGAACCCGAGTAAAAGGGTACGAAACCTGAGATGCATTTGAAAACGTTTCCCAATCACACGGTGGACCATACTCTGGGTTTCCCATGCATGTTTTACCTGAAGGAAGATTCCCTTAAACCTGGAGAGTTGGGATCCATGGAATGGCTACCATGCAGTATGACTTCAAAGGGTCTGCGTTTGCTCACCGAACCTCACCAATGCTATCAGCCCGAAGTGTCCAGCCTTATGTCACACCCAGCTCTGGGTGTAGATGTGGTAAATCCAGGTTGCATCACAAGCCCTGAATGAATTATTTAAGAATTGCTCTCTATTTCACTGTCATTGTGTTTTGTTTTTGAAATTTATTTTGATAATTGGATTTATTGGATTTTCACTGTTGCGTTTAGGCCACTGTACACACGCTTGATTTCCTTATGGAGACATATAAATCCATGGGTCTTAAGATTCTTACTTGTCAGGTATATTGCCAGGCGTTGAATATGGGGTGTTGAGTCCATTTCGTTGAGCAAGGAGTAGGTCTTGTCTATTATATATTTGGCTTATGGAAAGGTATCTGTGCTAATTTCAATCTCTGGTTTGATGCAGCACCGCAACTCACCTTTCCCCATAAGCAAGCATAAGTTGGTTTTCTAAATTTGAGACCCTGTTCTGTTTTGTAATTCATTTCATGTGTAGCCAAGTTTACGTTCCGTGTATTAGTGATATCGTATGATGTTTCTTTTTCTGTGTGTCTTATTTCTCGTAGAATCGTCGTACCTGAATCCACTTATTATGCGGTTATGGGCCTGATGACGTAGATTCCATTGCTGAGTCTTATTCCATTGTACGTACATACCACAATATCTTTATCCATTTTTTGCTTTCTCGGATATTTAACTTGTACCATAGACGAGGTTCTTGTAAACAGAGCCGTCCCAAACATTGGGTTGGCTGTGTGTTTTTGATTTTAATTTCCCTAAGCTTTAGGACCATAAGTGTAAGTTCCATAGGCTGTGTTGCATTGTTTCCTACGTGTTTCAGGAAACACCATACACTTCTCCAGATTGGCTGTTGGCAATTTACATCCTGCCCTTCTGCATAACAAAGCTCCCTGTTCTCCATGACCTGTCCAGCCTTTCTGGATTTTACACTTGTTTCAGATGGCCCTTTTGACCGGGGGCAGTGAGACTTCATTGTAGTGCAGATTTCATTTACACGCTTTCTTGGTTGGCCAAAAAGGGCTATGCGTTTTTTCCTGAATATATTCAGGAAAAAACGCATATGCACTTTTTGGCCAGCTGCATCATTGTCGACATTCTGCCTCTTTTCCTATGCTTTAAGTGCAATTCCAGTCTACCCCCTGAAATCGTTTTCCTGAAATTCTGCCCCGCTTTCAAGTCCTCTTCGAAGACTTACTTCAATACATTTTTGGACGATAGCTGTCATTCATAACTCTGCAGGTTTGTGAATTACAGTGCCCCTGAGCTCCTTTCTTCAACTCGCTTTCTTGTGAGCTGGCCGCAAAACCGCAGGATTGCTTCAGGCACTCATCTGGTTCCGGCAGTGCACGCTGAGCCTTTGGTTAATTCCTCTTCCTGGTGGGAAATGAGCGTTCCATTTGCCCGTGCAGACACCTACAGCTAGTCTCTCATTGGTTCTCCATATTCCTGTTCATCTTGCGCAGAAATTGCAAACTGTGCCAAACAGGAGGTTAAAGGCACTGACTCTCCAAGTGGGGAGAGTGTTAGTAAAGCGTCTGGAACGGTGCACCCGAGTACCAGGGGTCGAAACCTGATATGCATTTGAAAACGATTCCCAATCACACGGTGGACCATGCTCTGGGTTTCGCATGCATGTTTTAGTTGAAGGTAGAATCCCTTAAACCTGGAGAGTTGGGACCCATGGAATGGGTACCATGCAGTATGACTTGAAAGGGTCTGCCTTTGCTCACCGAACCTCACCAATGCTATCAGCCCGAAGTGTCCAGCCTTATGTCTCACCCAGCTCTGGGTGTAGATGTGGTAAATCCAGGTTGTATCACAAGCCCTGAATAAATTATCTAAGAATTGCTCTCTATTTCACTGTCATTGTGTTTTGTTTTTGAAATTTATTTTGATAATGGGATTTATCGGATTTTCACTGCTGCGTTTAGGCCGCTGTACACATGCTTGATTTCCTTATGGAGACATATAAATCCATGGCTCTTAAGATTCTTACTTGTCAGGTATATTCCCAGGCGTTGAATATGGGGTGTTGAGTCCATTTCGTTGAGAAAAAAGTAGGTCTTGTCTATTATATATTTGGCTTATGGAACGGTATCTGTGCTAATTTCAATCTCTGATTTTATGCATCACCTCAACTCACCTTTCCCGATAAGCAAGCATAAGTTTGTTTTCTAAATTTGAGATCCTGTTCTGTTTTGTAATTCAGTTCATGTGTAGCCAAGTTTACGTTCCGTGTATTAGTGATATCTTATGATCTTTCTTTTTCTGTGTGACTTATTTCTCGTAGAATCGTCGTACCTGAATCCACTCATTATGCCGCTATTGGCCTGATGACGTAGATTTCATTGCTGAGTGATATTCCATTGTACGTACGTACCACAATTTCTTTATCCATTTTTTGCTTTCTCGGATATTTAACTTATACCGTAGACGAGGTTCTTGTAAACAGAGCCGTCCCAAACTTTGGGGTGGCTGTGTGTTTTTGATTTTAATTTCCCTAAGCTATAGGACCCTAAGTGGAAGTGCCATAGGCTGTGTTGTTTTGTTTCCTAAGTGTTTCAGGAAACACCATACACTTCTCCAGATTGGCTGTTGGCAATTTACATCCCGCCAAGCAGCATAACAAGGCTCCCTGTTCTCCATGACCTGTCCTGCCTTTCTGGATTTTACACTTGTTTCAGATGGCCCTTTTGACCGGGGGGCAGTGAGACTTCATTGTAGTGCAGATTTCCTTTACACGCTTGCTTGGTTGGCCAAAAAGGGCGTATGCGTTTTTTCCTGAATATATTGAGGAAAAGAAGCATACGCCCTTTTTGGCCAAGTGCATCATTGTGGACATTCTGCCCCTTTTCCTATGCTTTAAGTGTAATTCCAGTCTACCCCCTGAAATCGTTTTCCTGAAATTCTGCCCCGCTTTCAAGTCCTCTTCGAAGACTAACTTCAATACATTTTTGGACGATAGCTGTCGATCATAACTCTGCAGGTTTGTGAATGACAGTGCCCCTGAGCTCCTTTCTTCAACTCGCTTTCTTGTGAGCTGGCCGCAAACCCGCAGGATTGCTTCAGGCCCTAATCTGGTTCCGGCAGGGCATGCTGAGCCTTTGGTTAATTCCTCTTCCTGGTGGGAAGTGAGGATTCCATTTGCCCGTGCAGACACCTACAGCTAGTCTCTCATTGGTTCTCCCTATTCCTGTTCATCTTGCGCAGAATTTGGAAACTGTGACAAACAGGAGTTTAAAGGCACTGACTCTCCAAGTGGGCAGAGTGTTAGTAAAGCGTCTGGAACGGTGAACCCAAGTACCAGGGGACGAAACCTGAGATGCATATGAAAACGTTTCCCAATAACACGGTGGAACATACGCTCGGTTTCCCATGCATGTTTTAGCTGAAGGAAGAATCCCTTAAACCTGGAGAGTTGGGACCCATGGAATGTGTACCATGCAGTATGACTTCAAAGGGTCTGCATTTGCTCACCGAACCTCACCAATGCTATCAGCCCGAAGTGTCCAGCCTTATGTCTCACAGAGCTCTGGGTGTAGATGTGGTAAATCCAGGTTGAATCACAAGCCCTGAATGAATTATTTAAGAATTGATCTCTATTTCACTGTCATTGTGTTGTGTTTGTGAAATTTATTTAGATAATGGGATTTATCAGATTTTCACTGCTGCGTTTAGCCGCTGTACACACGCTTGATTTCCTTATGGAGATATATAAATCCATGGGTCTTAAGATTCTTACTTGTCACGTATATTCCCAGGCGTTGAATATGGTGTGTTGAGTCCATTTCGTTGAGCAAGGAGTAGGTCTTGTCTGTTATATATTAGGCTTATGGAACGGTATCTGTGCTAATTTCAATCTCTGGTTTGATGCAGCACCCCAACTCACCTTTCCGCATTAGCAAGCATAAGTTGGCTTTCTAAATTTGAGACCCTGTTCTGTTTTGTAATTCAGGTCATGTGTAGCCAAGTTTACGTTCCGTGTATTAGTGATAACTTATGATGTTTCTATTTCTGTGTGACTTATTTCTCGTAGAATCGTCGTACCTGAATCCACTCATTATGCCGCTACGGGCCTGATGACGTAGATCTCATTGCTGAGTGATATTCCATTGTACGTACGTACCACAACTTCTTTATCCATTTTTTGCTTTCTCGGATATTTAACTTGTACCGTAGACGAGGTTCTTGTAAACAAGCCGTCCCAAACTTTGGGATGGCTGTGTGTTTTTGATTTTAATTTCCCTAAGCTATAGGTCCATAAGTGGAAGTACCATAGGCTGTGTTGCTTTGTTTCCTACGTGTTTCAGGAAACACCATACACTTCTCCAGAGTGGCTCTTGGCAATTTACATCCCGCCCATCAGCATAACAAGGCTCCCTGTTCTGCATGACCTCTCCTGCCTTTCTGGATTTTACACTTGTTTCAGATGGCCCTTTGGACCGTGGGGCAGTGAGACTTCATTGTAGTGCAGATTTCTTTTACATGCTTGCTTGGTTGGCCAAAAAGTGCGTATGCGTTTTTTCCTGAATATATTCAGGAAAAAACGCATACGCCATTTTTGGCCAAGTGCTTCATTGTCGACATTCTGCCTCTTTTCCTATGCTTTAAGTGCAATTCCAGTCTATCCCCTGAAATCGTTTTCCTGAAATTCTGCCCCGCTTTCAAGTCCACTTCGAAGACTTACTTCAATACATTTTTGGACGATAGCTGTCATTCAAAACTCTGCAGGTTTGTGAATTACAGTGCCCCTGAGCTCCTTTCTTCAACTCGCTTTCTTGTGAGCTGGCCGCATAACCGCTGGATTTCTTTAGGCCCTAATCTGGTTCCGGCAGGGCACGCTGAGCCTTTGGTTAATTCCTCTTCCTGGTGGGAAATGAGCGTTCCATTTGCCCGTGCAGACACCTACAGCTAGTCTCTCATTGGTTCTCCCTATTCCTGTTCATCTTGCGCAGAAATTGCAAACTGTGCCAAACAGGATGTTAAAGGCCCTGACTCTCCAAGTGGGGAGAGTGTTAGTAAAACTTCTGGAATGGTGAACCCGAGCACCAGGGGTCGAATCCTGAGATGCATTTGAAAACGTTTCCCAATCACACGGTGGACCATACTCTGGGTTTCCCATGCATGTTTTAGCTGAAGGAAGAATCCCTTAAACCTGGAGAGTTGGGACCCATGGAATGGGTACCATGCAGTATGACTTCAAATTGTATGAGTTTGGTCACCGAACCTCACCAATGCTATCAGCCCGATATGTCCAGCCTTATGTCTCACCCAGCTCTGGGTGTAGATGTGGTAAATCCAGGTTGCATCACAAGCCCTGAATGAATTATTTAAGAATTGATCTCTATTTCACTGTCATTGTGTTTTGTTTTTGAAATATATTTTGATAATGGGATTTATCGGATTTTCACTGCTGCGTTTAGGCCGCTGTACACACGCATGATTTCCTTATGGAGACATATAAATCCATGGGTCTTAAGATTCTTACTGGTCAGGTATATTCCCAGGCGTTGAATATGGGGTGTTGAGTCCATTTCGTTGAGCAAGGAGTAGGTCTTGTCTATTATATATTTGGCTTATGGAACGGTATCTGTGCTAATTTTAATCTCTGGTTTTATGCA